>NC_080087.1:103988885-104291915 GCF_950005125.1 Chionomys nivalis | reverse complement strand
GGAAAGATCTTAACCTGCGTCTGTCTGGAGTGGGAGAATCATGGCGACTCTCTGACTCAGCTTCTTTCTCCCAGCATTCTCTTCTGTTTACTCCACCCACCTAAGGTTTGGCCTATCAAATGGGCTAAGGCAGTTTTCTTTATTAGTTAACCAATGAAAGCAACAGATAAAATACAAGAACCACCTCCATCAACTAGAGGCCATGGTCTTGGCTTTGAAGAATGCATGAGAGGAGAGTGTGAACTTAACATAGGTCCTGCAGAAGTGCAGACAGGTAAGGAAGATGGCACAGGCCTTGGGAAGTCACTGAAATGTCCAGGTCTGAAGGAGCATAGGCAAGAAACGACTGCGGAAGCAAGGAAGCCGTGGGAGAGGCCTCTGGCCTGTCATCAGCTGTCCTTCTCCAGCTGGAGAGTTGGATGTCACAAACAAGAACCCAGGTGCTAACAGCCTCAGGGCTCAGAAAGAACTCCAGACAAGGAAAGGGCACAGCAGGGACCTGCCCAGTATGACATCAGAATGCTCCACAAAGGCCACATGAGGGCAGGCAGAGGCTGGAAGCAGCTCCCCCCTCCCCCCACCTTTCCACATAGTGAACAGCAAGAAGCTTTCCAGCAGAGAGAAGTTGGCTTGACTAGAACTGTCTCAGGCAAGACATAAAGGTACAGTGTGCTGCAGACCAGCCCCACAGCCACTGAAACACAGAGCTTCTTCAACTGCCTTCCAGCTGAAGAGAAGGTCGCTTCTTCTCACTTGCTAGACCAATTCACACAATTCTGTCTGACGAACAGAAGATGTACATCCTTCAGAGGACTATCTGAGTAGGTCTGCACTACTCCAGTGGCCAGTCAGTCGGCAGGGCCAGGGCTTTCAAGAACCATTGTCCTGAGTTTTAGGTAAAAACTAGCTGAAAACCTCAAAACCTGCTGGGCCTCAGCAATGTCTACTAATTGCTTCACAAAACCCACTCTCTGGAATTCTTCAGGAACACTTAATTGGCTTATGAAATCCAGTAAGGGGTGCCCCCAGGTTCTGGGAAGAAGGCACAGCACCCCTAAGTTCCTAGTTGATAATTGTTCATCTGTGGTCTGGAAGCCATGCTGAATCTAAATGAGCAATTCAGATCACTAGAAGGCTCCAGATGAAGCGCAAGACACAACTACCTCTGTACAGGGCCTTGGACAGCTGGAGACACAAGGAATGTTACAGGATATACATGTATTTTTATTTTTTTCAAAAAGAGTAAATTGCTGGGCGGTGGTGGCACACACCTTTAATCCCAGCACGTGGGAGGCAGAGGCAGGTGGATCTCTGAATTCGAGGTCAGCCCGGTCTATAAGAGCTAAGGTACCAAAGCTACACAGAGAAATCCTATCTCAAAACAACAACAAAACAAAACAAAAAAAAAGAGTAAGTCACTTGCCTCAAGCACACGGCACAAGAATCTGCACTCGTTCTAACTCTGGAGTGGGTGCTAAGCCCGAGTCCCTAGACACCTCATTCTGCCCACTCCAGCCTAGAGTGGACCTGTGCTGCCATGTCCTGCTATTTCCAGCCTCCACTCCTCCCTACAATGCTTCTCCTTTGTAGATGCTTCGGATAAACTCACAGAAACAGAACTGCTTGCTGAAGCAAAACAGCCTCAACAGCAGGTGTAGACAGCACCCCTCCATGGCTCTAACTTGACAGTGTGGAAGTTCTGGTCTGGATTACTGTGCTGAGGCTTAGGCAAGGGAGCTGACTCAGCACCTCCTCTCCTTGCTCTTGGTCTCCAGGGCCTCCCACCAGGACGAGCAAACTGGCTGCTCTTCAGGCTGGCTGTCCTTGCAAACAGGGCACCATCTTACCCGCCTGTGCACAAGCTGACTATGGGGCTTCACCAAGGTTCAGTTGGGAGTCTGAGAGGCAATGGCAAGGTGTCTTGTTACCTTGTGTATCCCAAGTGAAGCCACCGAGTTTTGGATTTAAGTAACATGAAGGAGTGGGGTTCTGAAAGTCATAAAAGATACCCCCTTCTACATGCCACAGCCAGCGAAGTGGACACTTCAGGTTCAAAGAAGCAATTGCAGAAAAGCCCTCCCCTGACCATATACCGGACATGGGCCAACTTGTAACATATGGCCTCCAGGCCCCGGGTTCCAGGAACGCGGCCTGACAACTGAGGCCTGCCAGATGAAGTGCCATCAAGTAAGAGCAGCGTCCCAACAGGGTGTGCTACTGCATCTGGCCTTTCTCTCTAACCAGAAGCATTTAGAAACTGGAAAGCTGAGTCCTATGTCCTACCTTATCCTAAACAGGCCAAAGTGTAGGGACATAGGGTCTAAGCAAAGAAAGAGCTCCAGAATTTGTCAGGGCCACTGGCCTTCAGCTGAAAACAATGTCCAGGCAGCACAGATGATATCCTGCAAAGATGGACAAAACCTCCAGGAGCTGTGAGCAGAATGAATCCATGGCTACTCACTTTAGGTGGTGGGTCAGATGGGTTCCCACGGGCCCCTCCTCACACACACGAGCATAAGAGAGATCTCAGGTTATCCTGTCCCCCAAAACAGGCTATGCTAGAGCACTGGAAAACTAAAACTCACTGCTTGTAGGATTAATGCTGATGTGCAAGTAACTGCACTGAAGCCAGAAGACTTCTAACACTTGTCTCAGAATAGAACAGCATCTAGCATTCCAAACCATAAAACTCACAGCACTTGCAGCAGTGATGCACTTCCAGACATGTGCAAGTGGAAAATGTGACCCTCAGCCAGAGGGAGAATCAGGCTGACTCAGAAATGACGAACATGATGGATTAGTGAACAGGGACGTTAAAGCATCTGTTAGGCAAGTGCTCGATATGTTCTGGGAACAAAATGACAGATGACAGAATAAGGGAGAACTGGAAAACAGAAAGGCAGAAGTTCTAAGTTCAAAAATAAGATTCCTGAAGAACAATTCTATTGGATGGGGGGGGGGTGCACGCAAATGTGGGGCTATGAAGGACGGGCCCTTGGGACTCACTGTCCTGCTCATGGCAGGCCACACCATCCCTGTCAATGGCTGGGGGCAAAGGAACAATGCCAGTCCACTTTGTAGCCACAGGCTCTTCCCAGGCTCTCTAGCCTGGTCACACGACTCCTGGATCTGTCCTCCCCACTGCCTGCCAGGCACGCCAGAGGCTCTCCTGCCCCTTCCAGTTGTCTTCTCTGCTTCCTCCTAATACATTCCTTCAACATTTCCTTGGTCTTCTGTTTCTTTGAAGATCCAAATAATACAACGGAACAACAGCATATTTCTTAACAGCATAGAAAATAGCGAACACAAAAATATAACAGAATTGACTCAAAATAAGACAGAAAGAAAATGGTCAAAGCAGTTTCAGTGACCCATGAAAACTTCCATCTAATGTGCATATAATAGATTCCTCAAACCCCTAAGAATAGCGAAACCTTTCCCAAATACTTTACAGAAAGCACACCCAGAAACCCAGCAAACCTCTGCAAGATACAAAGACAACCACACAGACGCAAATCACAATGAACCCCTTAAAAACAGCACTAACGGGGCTACAGAAAACCCTGAAAGAATCCTGGGGCAACAAGACCAAAGACAAGAGTTGACTAGACTTCTCAAGAGAAACAATGCAGGCACAAGGCATAGAGAACCTTCCAGGTGTTGTGAGAATGGTCAAGCCAGAATCTTGTATCAATTGAAAACACCTCTCAGAAGTAAATATTTTTTAGTTAGGCAGCCAAAGGAATTTGTCACTATCAGACCAGTACTGTAAAAACTGTTAAGTCAAGCAAAACTGGGTCCAAATAAAGGTATGGTATACACTCAAAATGACAGTTCAGGAAGAAGTCAAAGCCCTTTCCAAATCTCTTTAAATGGTAATAATTTACTATACAAAGGCTTCTATAAGCAACATTATAGCCCTGCTGGAG
This sequence comes from Chionomys nivalis, assembly GCF_950005125.1. NCBI lineage: Eukaryota > Metazoa > Chordata > Mammalia > Rodentia > Cricetidae > Chionomys > Chionomys nivalis. The sequence goes on along the minus strand of NC_080087.1, from coordinate 104,287,986 downwards.
ACCTTCCTTCTCTTCCTTTCTTAAACTTTATTTTATAATTGACTTAAAAAAATCAGAGGTTTTGATATTTCTTTTTCATACACCCATTGTTTCTGCTAACTCTCCCATCCACAACCCACGTCTCCATCCTCCTTACCCTGACTGAAAGCAACCCACACCCAACAATATCGTTTTCTTTCATATCACCTATGCTCTACCAGACACCCTCACTTAAGGTGTCCCGATGGCTCCTTTCTAATTCCTGGCTTCTACGTATGTTCCAAGTTAAGCACACAGATATAAAGAGGCGAAGCTGGACCTGCATATGAGAGAGAATGCGTGGTATTTGTCTTCTGACCCTGGCTCATCTCATTTGGGAGATTATATATATAATTTTATCCATGTACCTGAAAATTTCATTTTTCTTTACAGCTGAGTACAGTTTCATTTTGTATATACCACATTTTTTAAGCCATCATCTGTTGACAAAATATATAGGCTGATTAATTTTCTGGCTATTGTGTCAAGAACAGCAATGGACATTATGGGCCAGGGTCTTTATAGCAGGATATAATGGGGTCTATACACAGGGTGGTAGAGTTGGGTCATATGGCAGGTCCATGTGTTGCTTTTTGTGGACCCTCCACACTGATTTCCATAGTGATGCACCAATTCACACTCCCAATAACAGTGACTAAGAGTGCTTTGCTCCCAACAGCATCTGCTGACATCTGACTCCTGGATAATAGCCATTCTGGCTGGGGTGAGATGGAATTTCAAAGTTGTTTCAGTTTGTATTCCCCAATGGCTAAATTATATTGACTACTTTCTAAAGTATTTATTAGCTATTAATATTTCTTATTTTGAGAATTCTCTATTCATTTCCAAGGCCCATTTTTAAATTGAACTGTTTTCTTGAAGTTTTAGATTTGTTCTTAGTTCTTTGCACAACCTAAATTTTAGTCCTCTGGCAGATGCACAGTTGCCAGATATTTTCTACTATTCCATAGGCTGCATGAACAAAAATCCCAGCACCAAATGCAAAATCTCTCCTTATAAAATTATTGGTCACAGAAGCCCCAATAAAGGTTCTCAGTATTCTTCTTGGTTAACTGTAGCCAGTCTTTCTCTGTCCTGCCTGCCAGCTCCCAAATAACCACATGGAGACTTTTTATTAATTATGAAAGCTCGGCCTTAGCTTGTACTTGTTCCTAACTAGTTCTTATAACTTAAATTAACCCATAATTTAAAATCCTCATTCTTTTACATGGCTTGGTTACCTTTACTCTGTACTGCCCATCTTGTCTCCTCTGTGTCTGGTGGTGACTCTGCCTTTCTCCTTCCCAGAGCTCTCTCTGCCCAGAAGTTTTGCTTATACCTCCTGCCTAGCTACTGGCCATTCAGTTCTTTATTAAACCAATCACAGTGACACACACATCTTCACACAGTGTAAAGGAATATTTCCACAACAGATATCCACCAGAACTAAATGATAAGACACCATGTACCTTGGTTTCAAGATTCAGAGAAATCAAACTGGATCCCAGCCAACTGTCTCTTCCCTGCCACATGACTCTCCCAGTGCTGAAAGTGTTATGCTAACTAAAGGGTGAGAAAAGGCCTCAGTGGTCTTACCCAGGTGTGAACCCTAAAAATATAAAGCCAACTTGAGAGACAAGCTGCATCCACAAATGCAATAGTGGCATTACTACTATAGGTAACCAACAACTCTTGGATTAGATTTGAAGCCTGCTCCACAGCAGAGAATACATGTCTGGTATGATAAACCTTTGCTCTCAAACTCATGGTTGGGAAACCATGGTTCTTAGAGGGAACTTACCACTATAGTCTGACCTGACACCAAACTGCCTTCTAAATACTTAAGGTTATACTCAGATAAATGCTTCTTGACTCAATCAGAGAATCTTCTCTGTGAGTGAATACCAGTGAATTCAGAGACTCATGACTGCTAAAGGTGCTAAGAATAAGTGACGGCTGGGGGCTCATCCCTTTATAGACCTCTTAGTTAGACAATGTCATGGACGAGGGAACAGAAGGAATATACAAGTGGGAAGAAAGGACAAATGCTGCAGAATGCTATCTTCAGGGCACGACACAGCCACTGAACACACAATCTCACAGCAGTTGTGGTTGCCTGCGCTGTACCTGTATGAGAGTCAGTGTCAACAGTCAACCATAGATCAGGGAGGGACTTATGGGACCCTCCTGTCCCTGCTGAACCACTGGCTACTGACAGATTCTGGAAGTTGCTGTTTTCAGGTGTCTACCCAATGGTGACAGTTCCAAACCCATGGTCCCACATACCACGTTGTTAAAAATCAGTGAGATCTACACCATCTGACAAGGCCCCTCTGAAGGAAGCTGCTAACAGATGTTGGACTTTTCTAGGGACAAATTGTTTTGTGTGCCAAAGCCATGTATGTAGAGATAACTTCCAACTCTTCACAGCCAGAGCTGTGACATCATAATGAGTTAAATGAATGAAGGAAGTACTGGTAAACACAGTGCAAGTAGGAGGCCGGGGTATACAGTATGTTTAGAGCTACCTTTGGATGCCAAGACAATGAGGGCCGACTTGTGATAATTAGTCTGAACTGGGAATGACCTAGAAGACAGTAAAGCACACCTCTGGGTGCCTCTATATTTTCCTCTGAAAACAAGAGCATGATGGTTCTGATCCACAAGTGGACTGATCCCTGGATAGACAGAGTATGATGAGATGCTTGGGATGTTGGGGCCCAGCTGGAAGAAGTGACTACCATGGACAAGTCCCTAGGAATTGTGGCTTCTCCTCAGCTTCTTAACTGCTATATTAGTTGTTGTTCCCTACCTTGTCTTCCTTGCCAGGATAGACTGCCACCCATGAAACTCTCAGGAAAATAAGTAATTCTTCCCTAATGTTGTTTTTATCAAGTGTTTTGCTGCCACTACAAAAAACAAAAACAAACCAACAAACAAAAAAACCAACTAAGTCTTCCAAAATGAGCAGGGACAGTCCCAAGCATGGCCCCAATGCAACAGCTGGGCCTCTGTGTATTGTGGCCTGAGCCCCTGCTCTAGTCTTTATTCTGTCTTCTGCCCCCATCTTTTCAACTTCCTCTCACTTACTCTTTGCCAACCAATTCACAAAACTTTGGTTTTTAATAACAAAAATCAAGTAACAAACTCAGAAAATACTGGCTAGCCAGTTCCCACTCTCCTGACACTTTTCCTCAAGGTTCACCTGAGACCCCACGCAGTCATCAAAGCAAAACCCTGAGCTTCCTTCCTTGTCGCGGATATTTATACACTGTGTGAAGGTGTATTGCTGTGACTGGTGTAATAAAAATTTGAATGGCCAATAGCTAGCCAGGAGGTATAAGGGGGATTTCTGGGAAAGAATGGAAAAGGAGGAGGGCTCTAGGCACAGGGGGATGCCAGGAGACATGGAGAGGAAACGGGGGTGCAAGATAGAAGAGAGGTAATGCCACATGATAGAATATAGATATAGTGGGTTACTTTAAGATATAAGAGCTAGTTAGGAACAAGCCTAAGCTATATGCCCAACGTTCATAATAATAAGTCTCTGTGTGGTTATTTGTAAGCTGGCGGCCCAAAGAAAAGTCTTGACCTTCCTCCCACAGTACCAAGGTACACAGCTCCTGTACCTCTTTATACCCAGCCAGTTCGCTCCTTTTCACTAGCCTCCTTCCTCATGACATGAAGTGTCTTAACACTGTACTCAAGTGCTTGGCTGGACTCACTATCTTGCTGGTGGCACTCTGTGCTTCCCGGGAGTGGGGTGAGGCAGTGTTGGCTCCCCAACAGCAATGGCAAGTAGTGCTTGCCAGTGCAGTGTAAGCAAATCACTATGTCAGAATTGTTTGAGGTTTGAGCGCAGTGGCTGGAAGACAGTTCTGCTGCCAGAGAAAGCCTTTGTGAAAGCTACGGACTCCCAGACTGTCAATAGCTAGGTGGGAAACAGAGGGCCTTCATGTGTTCATCTCTGACTCATCCACAACGCAATTTCCAGAGGGAAATTTTGTGATAATTGTTGATGTCTAATAGCAAAGAAAACTCTGATTCTAGGAAGAAAGTCGTTATTATTACCATGCTTCATTTCAACCCATCATTTTTAATGAAAACAACTTAGTTCTCTTAAAAGACAAACAAACAAACCAACCAACATTCCTCTAAACGGTTACAGTTTTCAGTCACCAAAGAGGAAGCTTGAGGAACACACAGTATAGAGACAGAGCGACCCTTCAGAGGAAAGACACGGGGCAATAAAGGTCAACAAATGGCCACACTGGTCATTCACTGAACCAGTGCCCACCTGAGACTGCACTGCAGGTTCCTTAGACTGTGACCGAGGACAAGGGGCACACGCATCACTGCTGAGAGGAGCCTGCAGACAACTGGAGTCTGTGCCATGAGGTCTGGGTGGGGTGGGTGGGGTCCTGGCACAGAACAGAGCGAAGTGCTGAGGAGACCTGGATGACACTTAGTTGACACCCAGTGTCCATGCCTTGTATCTCCTGAAAGCTGGTGACATCACAGCCATCACCCCCCACACACACCCACAAACACACACACACATATAAAAGATATATATGTAATTATCACATTATACTATATATCTGTTATGTCTTTTAAAAACTAAACTTATTTAAATAGATTTTTCCAATTATTTGTTTAAAATCTTAAACATTTCTAACATTTGATTAAATTCGCATGTTCAATGCTATAGACTCTTTTTGTTATTCAGTATTTGTTTTAGCATATTGTCTTAGGTATATTGCTGTGATAAAACACCATGACCATGAAATAAACTCTTTGCTCCCCAAGTTGCTTTTGGTCATGGTGTAGTGAATCTCCTTGTGGGTGAGTAGCACTGTCAAAGTCTAAAACTATCTTTATATTCTTAATCAAATACAAACAAAAGGGACAAGGAACAGCCACAGTGAGAGAAGATGTGAGACAGCACCTGCCAGGCTGCAGAGACAAAAAGATCACACAACAGCAGTGAGACAGGCAGTAAAGCAGACCCTAAGACAGGCACTGCAGCCATCAGAATACTCTATTTGAGACTGTTTCGGAAATTTGTACAGCAAAACTAATTTTGCAAAGTTGAAAGTGTAAACTCTAGAAACAACAAAAAAGATAATGATTAAAATTAAAAGCTCAGTGATAAGAACAGCAGATTAAAGGGCAGGAAAGATGCCCTTCAATACTTGGAAGATGGCAGATGAACATGTGTGGGCTGAAACACACTGAGAAAGGCGGTAAGAAGACTGTGCACGGGCACAGTGAGACACAGCCTTTGGGAGCCCGAGGAGAGCAGAGAACTGGTACTGACTGTGGAGACCAGCTACAGGGACAAAGGGCTTCACAAACCTCAAGGCGACTGAGGACAAAGGCACATGGTCTGGGCCCAGGTACACACACCCTTGGCAAAGCTCAAGACCACATCAGCAAGCAGACAAAAAACAGACCCTGTGGAGAAACAAGAACCATGCCACAGAAATAGCAAGCTGCTCTTTAGAACACAGAGCCAGAATCCAAAGATGCTCAAGTCTGTACTGGGTGAAAGAAAACAAGCTGGCAATCCAGAATTCTCTGCCCCAAGCAAATTATTCTACAAGAATGAAGATAGTCTCCCTTCCAAGTTTAACCTAAAGCTGAATATGGCTTATGACTCCCTGGAAGTGGGGGTGACAGACATTGTTAGGGTTTGAAGCAAACCATGGTAACTGTAATAGGCCAACAGGGGAGCAGGCAAGGCTGCTCACAGTATCAGTCCTATAAGTGCCAACAGGGAGAGTGTGAGAAAGGCTGAGCTGTCTCCACACTGCCCTGTAGAAGTGGGACCCTGACAGCATGAACTCACGACTTTCAACACACACAGATAAACACACAAAAAATCGTATACAGGGAGAGTATTTCCTCACAGCAGATACTGAGGATGTGGAAGGGGTGACAGAAAAAGAACTGCAGTTAGGAAACCAGGCCGGGCAGTGGTGGCGCACACCTTTAATCCCAGCACTTGAGAGGCAGAGGCCAGCCTGGTCTACAGAGCAAGTTCCAGGACAGGCTCCAAAGCCACAGCAAAATCCTGTCACTCTGTACTCACTCTGTAGACCAGGCTGGCCTTGAACTCACATAGATCTGCCTGCCTCTGTCTCCCCCAGTGCTGGGATTAAAGGCGTGCGCCACCACTGCCTGGCTGAGTGTCCCAATCTTTATGGTCATTACAGTCAACTAGAAGACTCAAGAGAACACAATCCCACAGCCCAGGCTGGGGTGTGAGCTAGCAGGCCTAGCGGTCCGAGAAGCGGTATTCCTAATGCATGAGCATGCACCCTGGAGAAAAGGTGCAGAGACCACGCAATGAGGAAGAACAACGGTGTTCAATGAGTTTGATGATATAGGATAATAAAAGGGCATTATAGTGATCTCAGATAGCAAGACAAGGTTATCTTTTTCTATTATTAGGTACTTTTTTTAGGTTGGCCATGAATTCACTGCATAGCTAAGGATTATCATGTGCCAGTGGACACATGGAGAAGGCACAGAATCCTCTGTAACCAGAGTTCTAGAGTTATGAGTTACTGTTGGGGTTAGTAACTGAAGCCAGGTCCTCTGCTCTAATTGCTGAACCATCTCTTCAGTTCCTCTTACCATTTTTAAAAGTTTGAAGTATCCCCCAAACAAATTTAAAAATACAATAATAAAAGATAAATGAAGATCAAATAAATATCATTTTAATTTGCTGCAACAAAGAATTCCTCCAGGAGGAATGATCCTAAGCAGAAGCAGAGCCATGAAAGGATGTGAGCCCCAGCAGGGTTAAGTGGTGGGTGGTGCAGACCTATCTTGAGTCAATAATGTCTTGAGGGACTTAAAATGTACAGAGAATTAAGACACACAATCACAACAGGTCACAGGAGAAGTTGGGCAAACGGGGCTCAATGCAGTCTGTGACTTCCCACGGTCTGCAACTGGAAAACTACTGATATTAGACTTAACTATATCAATTCTGACCACTTTAATTACCAGTGATTACTAGCTAATTACAGCAAGCAGAGGGAAATAAATGAAGCCAGAAAAAAAGGTAAGATAAAACAGAGAGCAAAAACCCATGACAGGCCAGAAAACACTGTGAAACAACGCAGCTAAACCCACCTTCCTTCCACTGTGACTGGATAAATATTCCAAATATTGAGAATAACAGAGGTTTGTTTTTTTGTTTTTTTTGTTTTTTTTTTTTTTGGTTTTTCGATCTCCCGGAACTAGCTCTTGTAGACCAGGCTGGCCTTGAACTCCCAGAGATCCGCCTGCCTCTGCCTCCCGAGTGCTAGGATTAAAGGTGTGCGCCACCACCGCCCGACATAACAGAGGTTTTTAATGCCTTCATGGAACTAGAGAGGCTGACAAAAGAAGCTGTGCTATGCAAACACTTGCTGGAGAATGGAGAAAGGGAGGCGCTGCAGCAGCACTCACGGGAACAGCCCATTACTAAAGGCACAAAAGGGACAGCACTAACTACCTAGTCATCAGCACATCTACTCCGCCAATGAGGTCAAAGCGAACAGCACAGAGTGGCAGGGCCAGCAATACTGTAGACCCTCTTGCTACAGTACACAGTGGGCAAGAAGGGCCTGAATGAGGCTGCTTCTACACGGTAGAGGGAGGTAAGAAGTTCATGGGGAGCAGCTGAGTCCACTGAGGCTAAGATGTCGTCAGTCCAGACCCAGACCATGCACAGCAAGGAGCCACCACAGCCTTGTTTGAGGAAGCCACGGTCTCCACGTGCACGCAGGAAGAGACACGCAACTGCTTGCTTTCATCTCACAGTAAGAGCAGCAGCAACATGAATGGACGGTGCCTGGTGGGGGTCTTTATGGCTGTGCTCCCAAATTTCTACAGTGAATAAAATTATTTTCAAAAAGGCCCACATTAATTGCTTAAAAAAACATTGAATACTTCAAGAAAGGGAAAAAAAAAACAAACAAAACTGGCCATGGTGGAACCCTTGATCAGTGCTTCTGGTGTGCAGGCGGCAGGAGCGCACGCACCTCTCACAGGGAGGTGGACTCACACATGTTCCCCTCAATGCCCACTTCAATGCAGTGATCTCACACTTTCCAATAACGAGCAAGCCACAGCAGACCATGACAGAGGATCGATCTTTCCACTCCATGATGCTGCTTGGTGCAGACTGCTACTCCTGCTAAGTCTCTGATCCTGGCTGAAGGGCTGGAAATGACCCCACACCAATGGAGGGACAAACGGCTCGTGAAGAAGAGTGTAAATTAGAGGAAGACATGACCGGAGTGGTAGCTGCTGCCTCCACTGTCTTTTCTGCTATCCTTGCTGCTTGGCAGCACTTGGTTGGAGGACACTGCAGAAATGTAAGCCTCATGACTTAGAGACACACTGTGAAGAATACGGTGACATCAGATGGAGCCATGAAGAACTGGACACACCAGCTAAAGAACGGAGGACATGTGTCCATCAAGATGATGCACCTGAACGGTACTGGGTGTGGTGTATGAGGACGCACTGCTTTATGACTGAAATTGAGGGGGACAGCAGCAGATCTATTCTTCACAGAGGTGGCTTAGTGGCCACAAGCACCCCAGACTCTGCCCCTTGGCTAGGGCTCACCTCTCTGAAGCTGTTGTAGATTCGGGTACCCTGGTGAGCTCCAATCGTGATTTCTGGAAGGTAGACAGGAATAGTCGTGTAATTCAGCACATCCATCTTATCCTGAACCCTGAAAAGACAAACATGAATTACAACAAGCCATCAAAATAAGCACCATTAGGAAACTACTATCTTTGACTCTTAAAAGTATCCATATAATAGACAAACAAACAAACAAATAAATAAATAAACCCTAAGATAGGGGCTGGAGAGATGGGTCAGTGGTTAAGAGCACTGGCTTCTATTCCAGAGGACCTGGGTTCACTTCCTAGCACCCACAAGGCAGCTCACAACTGTCTGTAACTCCTGTTCCAGGTGATCTGGTACCCTCGCACAGACATACATACAGGCAAAACACCAATGTACATAAAATAAAAAAATAAATCTTTAAAAGAACAAAACAACAACAAAAAGCCTAAGATAATGGCTGTTCAGCAGCAGGTGTCTCCGAAACACCACCTCCCTCAAATCACCGGGGCTGTGTGGCCACTCTGCTGAAACAGCTCCAGAACTGAGGGAGTTCTGTGAAGCACTGAACCTTCAGAGTTTGGGAAATGGGAAAACATCAATGTGTCCTTCACAGACAAGAGCAGGGAGAAAGGGACCAGCAGATGGTACACACATGCCCTCACTAAAAATAGGCAACATCAATACCACTAGAGGAGGTGGGCCATAGCTATCCATGGTCAGCCTCACTGGGCACTAATGATACCAACTGTGGGCTTCTCTCCTTGCTTTACCATTTCACCCTGCTGATACGAGAATGTTTATAGTGTTGTTACAGCGCATTCACTTTGAAGCTGGTCTCAAAATAACCATTGTGCTTGAAGAGACAGTTTTTTTTTTTTTTTTTTTTTTTTTTTTTTTTTTAAAAAGAAAGAAACATAAAAGCTGGGCCTAGTCATACAGGCTTAAATCCTTGGATGCTTGGAATCTTTGTACTTGGGAAGCCACGACATGAGAAATGCCACAAGTCGGAGTCCAACCTGGGCTACCTGGTGAGACAACTGAGGGGAGAAGGCACTGAAGCTTTTCTCACAGGCTCAAGAAGCAAAGTAATTATTTTCCACAGATACTCAGCCACACCTAAGTTGTAAAGGCAACAGAGGGCATTTCTTCTCTGCAATTTCCAAGTGGAGATTCAATACTCATCTGGCTCCTGGTGGCTGGACTATGTAAGAAGCATCCAGGCTCACTATGCAAACCTGCGGACAACCAGGACCCCACAGGACTAGAACACCTCTAGAGAAATGCAAGGCACATGGCTCCATGGGTCCATAGGGAAACTAGGGCTGTGGCGGACTGAGCTTTGTGCGTAGCAGCAAAAGCTGGTGTCCTAGCACAAAGTGGCTCACATCCCACCCCATACAGCAGCTGTCCAGGTTGCCCTTCCTGCCTATCCTCACTTGTTTAGGTAAATGGCCATATTCGAAACAATCAAAGATAAAGGTTGCTTTTACTAGCTTTCATATCCAGTTGGTTTATCTGTCAGAAAATAAGAAAACATTTAAAAACAATGCAAGCATGCAAACAGTAAAGTCTGCAAGGACATAAGTAGCTGTGTTCTGTAAGCTTGCTTTGTTTAGCCGTCAGCTAAAATTCTACAGGACCAAGGCCCATCTTCGCATCGCCTTCTAGCGCCCTCTCCAGAGCCGCAAGCCGACAACTCTGTCACACACACTCTTTACACGACACTATTCCAGCAGTGTAGGAACACACAGCTCTCTACTGCATCACACAGAATTGTTTTGTACCTGCTACCGTCTGATTTTGTTGAAGTGGTAACAAAATATTTCAACTAAAACGAAGTACATGGCAAATGTTAACAAATATCAAAGTCGTAGGGTGGTACCTGGTTTTCTCTATAGCTGAAAATCCTTAGAAAATGTTGAAAGAAAAAAAAAGGAAAGAAGTGTCCTGGGAGTCTACGAAATAGAACAACAGCGCCATCTATGTTTAGTCTGACAAAATTACAATTTACACATGCCCCAGAAAAAGTTAGAAGGCTGTAAAAGTAACCTGCTGCTCTATTCTGCACTTTATTTAAACCTGGAAAGGTTCAACTCTTAGCAGAGTCACAGAAATGAGGAAGAGGCACACAGCACATCTCCAGGAACTACTTCTCAGGCTAGAGAGAACACCCTAGATCAGAGATAATTAAAGAAACAAAGGCACTAGGAAGCCTTCTATGGCTGAGAACATAAGGAGCAGCTAAGGAGAGTTCTGCTCACAGAACTCTTGGTTCAACTCTGCAGCTGGAAGAACCGAGCTGAGAACAATGTAGCTACTACACCAGTGTCCAGCTATGATGTGGTGACCATAGTCTGGTGGGAGCTTTGAACAGAGGGTTGAGGCAAGAAGACAGAAAAGAGTAAGGTGGCAACTGAGGTTTTATGACTAAAGACTTCTCCGTCCACAGAATGTACCCTTTTCTCCCACCTTTCACAGCCTGTTTTTGCTTCCTCCTCAACCATAGTTCTGCCTGAAACTGTGTGGACAGCCTCCATCTGTCTCCAGACTTCTAGATTGCTGTTTGGAAATGGGCTCCCAGCAGCCACAGTGAGCCTCCTGGGCAGCAGTGGTGCTCTGTGGAAGCCAGGAGGTTGGGCAGGGGTGAGTGAGTGCACCGACAAATATAACTGAAATTAAATGGAAATGCTTTGAAGCAATAATTTGGTCAAGTTCTGGACCAAATTATTATAACTGGCAAGTGGCATGTTTACAGTAATTGTCTTAGAAAATAGATCATAATTTTCACTCAAGAAATTAAAATCAACTCAATTACCATTGGAAACTGTTATGAAACTGAGGAGAGGACACAAGACAGGGAAAGGACAAGGCCATAGTAAATGGAATGAAAGCAATCAATTGGACGTTGTAACTCACAAACTCTGGGAAAATTACAGGACACAGCTCTAGACCCTGATAACCATATAACTAAGTAATTACCAAAATTATGATTTTTAAGCATGGATCAGATCAACACGTGTTTCAGATCACTTTTAGAAAATGACATGGTATTATCTGTGGGAGGTCAAAAGCCAGACACACACCCCAGTCAACACAAGTCTACCCGGATCTTAGACAGAGCTCACACACTGCCCAGCGGTGACTGATCCTAAAAAGCAAGAATCACAGAAATTTGTGTGACAGACCCACAGCATTAACAGGAGGTGCTGGGAAGGTGACAAGGTGACGAGATGAAGAACACTGGGATTCAGATAATCACCGGTACTGGACCAGGACAGAGGCCACAGTTCCTGAGCTAATCCAGGAACAGAATGTCAGTACTTGGGAGCATTCTTCCTAAAGGGGAAACAGGAACAAACAAACAAACCACACTCTGGAGTACAGGAAATGGTTAAGAGCAATTAGTAACTGATCAGAAGCAGAGATCCAACATGGGGACATGAAACCAGCACGGCAGAGAGGAAGAGGGACAAGCAGGAAAGCACAGCGCAGTGCATCAGCTTCAGAGTGGACGTGAGGGAGAAGGGAGCATCGGCATGAACGACAGAGGCCCAAGTTAGTACTACAGCCTCAGACACGGGCATGGACAGAGCAGGGCAAGGCGGCCATGGGCTCAGAGCACAACAGCAGCTCCACTTCTCAGAGTTTCAAACACCAGACCCTTTCTTTCCCCAGCCCTCATATGGACTGCAGGCACATGGCCTTGGCAAGCCAAGCTCCCTGAGCTGGCTCTCCTCACCTGAAAAGCAGGGGTTCCACGAGTAGAGAGAACTTTCCTGCATGCCCTCCTGATGGCACTGCCACATGGTGGCAAACAGGATTTCAGAACTGAAGGTCAGACAGTAATACAGTAATGAGGACTTGCCAAGCAAGGTTAGAACCATAAAGCAGGTGTCACGAAGGTAACTTACCAACATATATGTACAATGTGCACAACACATATACAAGGAACAGACAACAAAGCCAACAACAACCTTTTTAAAAAGAACTGTGAATAAAAAACACTGCCACTAAAAGCAACTTGAGAGTTTATCTTGGTTAGGGTTCCAGAGGGCAAGTCCACACGGATGGGAAGGCACGGCAGAAGTCAGCTGGAGCAGGGACCCGACAGATAACACCTTCAAGCACTAACAGGTATTAGAGAGCAAAGTGGAAGTGGGGTGAGGTTCTGAACTCTAAAAACCCACTCTCAGTGATGTGCCTCCTCCAGCAAGGCTCTGACTCCTAAAGGTTCCGCAACCTCACCGAACAGTAGCACCAACTGGGTACTAAGTATTCAAATACATGAGTCTACTGAGGCAGTTCTCATTCAAATCACATTCCACCCCCTGGTCCCAACAGGCTCTCCTCATATCATAACACAAAACACATTCACTCTATTTTAAAAGTCCTTCAGTTTTAACAGTTTAAAAGTATAGTCTCTTCTAATACTCGTGACAATCTTTTAACTGTGACTCTTATAAAATCAAAAAGCAAATCACACCCTCCCAACAGCATACAATGGCACAGAATATACATTTCCATTCCAAAAGAGAGGAAAGGGAGCATATGAGAAAATATTTGACCAAAGCAAGACGGAACCTGTCAGGACAAACTCAGGATCCTATAGCTCCATATCAGTTGTCTAGGCCTTTAGTTTCCAATGACTTAGATGGCCTCCAACACACATATGTTTCTTGAACTGGTATTCCTTTATATAGCTCTTCCTGTCAGGCATTCTATGGCTCTGGCATCTCTAACATTTGGGGTCTCCACTGCAAACCAGATCTTACATTCTCAGCTTGATTCAATAATCTTGCATGGTCTCCTGCCATCTTAGGGTCGGCCTTCTTGCAGGGACTTCCCTGCCATGTGCTGCCTGGATTTGCAGCTCTCTGAACCATGGAAGAAGAATCCCTGACCCCTCAATCCTTGCATATTTTATTCCTCTAGAGCCCCTGCCTGTAGATAACACTGCCAAAGTCAGCTGTCAGCTTGGGATGGCTCTTCCTTGTCTTCAACCACACTGGTATGTTGAAGCTTTCTAGAGAAGACACCAGGCTTCCTTGTAAGGTGGAAGCTTAGCTGGGTGGGGTCTTGTCTTTTGGGCATCTTATTCCTCCAAAGTAGAACAGGTGGATTCTCTTTCACTGTGCTAATCTCTTTAAATAAGTAAAGTCTCTCTTGAAAGAGATGCCTTGTTTATATGCTTTGGCTGTAAAGATTAAACTTCCTAGAGCTTTTGCCTTCCAAACTGTGTATGTTTTATTTCTTTCTGTCCCAATTGCTCTTTTCAACTATACCAAATATCAATACCATACCAAATACTGTCTTGAAATTTCCTCTGCCAAAGAGATTAGTACATTACTTAAGTTGAGACAAGTTCTCAGAATGAGGGCAGAAGGTAGCCAGATTCTTTGCTAAGATATAACAGCCTAGTTGTTGGTCAAGTCCTTGTTTCCTCTGAACCCCGTGAGCCCTCTACTGTCTGCATTACCCCTAGAATGCCACTGACTTCCAAGTTCCTACTAGAACAATCCATTAAGTTCTACTTACAAAATTCAACTGCTTTTCTAGTCCAAAGTACCAAAGCCTTCCACATTCCTCAAAACAATAAACAAACAAACAAACAAAACACAGGTCAAGTTCTTCACAACAACCGCCCACTATCTAATACCCAAATTTCTAGGACAGCAGGGCAAAGGTCATAAAATCAGGAAGCAAAATTTTTCCTACCAGATCACTAGGGGTGACATTGAATGGAACCATTCCTACTTCCATCCCAATACCTAGATTCATTAATTCTGTCTATAGGAGAAGCAGTACCATACACTGAATGCTAATACAAAGCATACACTACCTTCTGAAGGACCCTGAAGGGAATCTTCATAGTGGGCAAAACTACGGGTAGTGTGTAAGTTTCAACATTTTTCTTGGAAGGAGAAGTAGCAGCTGTGTTGATTAATGGGCTTGTAGACAATGGTTTGGCTGGGTGGTCAGGACTACAGAAGGAGGAAACTGTTTCCCACTTGCTTGTCCTCACTCCTGTTAGCAAGTTTATCTATCCTGTTGCTGGAGCATTCATGTGCCAATATTAGAAGCAACTTCTTTGGGATTCTAATGTATACTAAAGACTCTAGGAATCCTCCAGGTCTTCAGCACCAGATTGGGACTACAGAGAAATCCAGCTTCATGGACTGAACACCTACCAGATTCTCAGTCTCTCCAGTCCATTGCTGGACTATCAGGAGGGTATCCAATGAATTAATCTAATGAATCAATCAGTTCTTCTTCCCTCCCTCCCTCCCTCCCTCCCTCCCTCCCTCCCTCCCTCCCTCCCTCTCTCCCTCCCTCTCTCTCTCTCACATACACACACACACACACACATACACACACACCATTTCAAGCAGTTATAGGCACCCCACGGTGTCCACAGGGATGTTTCTAGGGACCCTGTGGACAGCAAACTCTAAGGGCATAAAAAGCACAGTACTGTCACACAGCCTCCATGTTTCCTGCCATACACTTTCAGTAACCCCACTATGGACACAGCTGTCACACCACAATGCTTAAAGAATATGAGACAGAAACGTCTCTACACACTTAGCACAGTCACAATTTAAAAAAAAATAACTTGACTGGTGTTGTGCCTAGAGTAGGCTAACTGCTCTTTTCTTAGAATGAGTTACAACATCCTAAGAGGTTATAGCTTGCAGGAGAGTGGAATAATGCCAGCAATGCTGTTAGGGACAGAGGGTGCTTCCTGCTGTCAGCCACCTGCCCTCCTGTAGAACAGCAGTCGACACGGAAGAGGTGGGAAGGACAGGAAAACACAGGAACTAAAAATGTTAGGTTTTTTTTCTAATGTATGAAATATTATATATAACAGAATTATTTAAAACTATCAGTTAAATTCAGAGAGGGGGTTAAAAGAAAACAATGTAACAAGTAGAAAACATGAAACATGGAGAAATGGATTTCAATAGTACTGCTCACTTTAATGTAAAAGATCCAAACATAGAAGACACCACTATCAGATGATACGAAAAAACAAGACTCAACCATTTGTTGTGTAAGAAAATGATTTTAAATTGAGGCAATTTAAAGTAAAAGAATGAAGAAAAAGATGCTATGCTTATGCCAAGAGCCAAAGTGTCTTTAATAGAGTATTTCAGACAGAGCAGAGTTCAGAATAAAGTAAAATATCTAACTAGAAGATATAAGATTCTTAGCAACAGGATTCAAATCACAAGGCAAAAATGAATAGGATTCTATGGAGACCCAGGAGAGCTGGCATTGCTTGAGCTCTAAACCCATTTCAGAACTGACAGATCCAACAGAGGACACAGATGACCCGGCCACCGCATGCCTCTGCTTCCTCAACAGGCAGACTCAGCACTCCCTGTCCCGCAGCAGAGCCTACAGTGTCTGCTCAATGGAGCATGCACCAAGGCATAAATAAGATATGCCAGCCTAGCAAACACCTGAATGGAGGGAAAAGAAGAGAAACAGGATGTTTCCAGACCACACGAGGGTTAGGATAGGGGAAGAACAACAGGTAGAAAACTCCAGCGACAACAACTGACAAGTGAGCCAAGGAGGTCTCAAAGGAATTCTGAAAATATCTTCCCTAGTGAAATTATCAAATGTGTAGGCTGCAGGAAAAAGAGTACTAGAGGGAACCTGAGTGCACCAGGGCCGTGTTAGGACAGAGGGTCTAACAGCTGTCTGAGCATCTTCCTGGGATGCTACAGAGAGCAGCTGAGACCTCAGAAGCAGGAGGAAGAATGAAACAAATAAAAATCAACAGCTGGAAACAAAGCAGCAAATGAACAGGCCAACACCCGGCTCTCTGAAAAAGTCACCTTTAGGAAAAGGAGGCTCACAAAGGCACTGATCAACTAAGAGGAACATAAGTAAAGATTTAGAAACTGCACTGCAAGGCAATTCTTTTCTTTGGGTACAAATGGCAGGTTTTGATTTCTATTTAATTACACTTATCACTGTGCATACATGTGCACACATTAACGTTGCTGTGCTTGTGCAAATGCATGTGTGGATGTGTGTCACTATGTGTGCAGAGACTGGAGAGCAAAACTCAAGAGTCTTCCTCACTCTCTCCATCTGAATTTTTGGGATGGGGTCTCTTACAGAATGGATTTGGCTAGACTAGCTGGTCAGCAAGTCCCAGGGATCCCCTGCCTCCAAACAAGCACAACTACACCCAGTTTGATATGGGGTGCCTGGAATCTTAACTCAGGTCCCTTACTAACTAGGTCATCTCCTAACCTTAACTGTACTTAACAGATAAAATATTCATTCACTTGCAAAAAATAAATCAATAACTGTAAAATGTATTTATTTGTACAGTCTGACCCAGCAACAATTCTTACAACTTAAAGTAACATGGAACCAAGGAAGTGTGTACAATATGTGCATTATTGTGTTGTAAATATGAAGAAATAAAAATAATTAGAAATATCAGTATCAAATAAGTAGTCAATGAGCTCTGCTTTATCCCAGAGGTTAATAAGCTTTTCCTATTGAGGACCAGATAGATAGTAAGTAAGTAAGTGAGAGGCTTTAAGCTAAGCGCAGGTTTCACTGACACATTTCTCATGCACCACTGGGAGGGCTGTACAGTTTTGCAACTTTACATGCAAATCTGAGCAGCTCTGGGCTGATCTGACACACAGACCACAGTGTGCCAATCTGATTAATTTCTTTGTTAATACACAGACATGGCATATAGAGGCAGCCACTAAAAACAAAAAAACTTCAATCTTTAGTAAAATAGGGACATGTTTGTGATATTAAAATAAAATATAAACTATAAGGCAATATTCAAAAATACATAAACATACACTTCATTGACTGAAACCCCCATTAAGCTGCCAATTTTAGGTTCTGTGACAGTAGAGTCGCAGGGGATTTGGCTTTTGATCTTTGTTTCTAACTTCCCAAGACAAGCAGGTGTGCCTTTGCCTTCCAGTTACTTCATCTTGCTATTTGTACGTCTTCTTTCTGGAGCCTAGTCTTGAGCGGCTCAACTAATGCTGCCCCCCACTGCTAGGGTGAGCCTGCCTACTGCCTCATCTTTCTTCACCACTGGTGTCCTGAACCCTCTGCCTTCCTAAGAGCCAGGTTGCTTACCCTTCCTTAAAAATGCACTGTTGTACAAAAAGTCACAGCTCACACATATTACAAGAGAGCCTGTTACACTCTAGGGTGAGAGAGAAGTCCTGTTTGTGGGTAAAAGCAAACAAAACATAAAAAGGAAGAAGGATACAAGCAAAGTACTGAAGAACAATATTAACAGAAGGAACACAGGGTAACTACAATCTATGGGATACAACGATGTATAAACTAGCAAGGCTCAGCACTGGGGCCACTCAGCTCTAAGCACTTCACACTACTAACAAATTACAGCAATTCTGTGGCAGGTTCTGGGTTTTTTCTCTACCCTACAATGGGGACCCATGAAAGCTGGATTCTTTGGTTTGTTAGTTTTGAGACAGTGTAATAGTAATACTTTTTGTAATAGTTCTGGCTGTCCTGGAACTCACTCTATAGACCAGGCTGGCCTCAAACTCAGATTCGCTTGTCTCTGCCTCTCTAGTGCTGGGACTCAAGAAGTGTGTCGCCGCCATCCAGTAACAGTTGGATTCTTAATATTCTCCTCCAAAGGTCTATGTGTTCATGGGTACAGTCACCAGCCTATGGCTGTATGGTCTTCAGCACCCAGCCCTTTGTTTCCTGGCCACCAAGATCTGAGGGGCCTATTCTACCACATGTGGCCACCATGTTGTGTTGCTTTGACACAAGCCCAAGCCACACAGCCAAATGATCATGGTCCCAAACCTTCAAATCATTAGCTAAGCCTTTCTCCGTTTATGTGTCACCATGATAGAAAGTTGACACACTGAGATGCGCTAGCCTAGCCCCCACAAGGAACACCTCTGACCTAGTCATGACATGATAGTCTGATATCAAGTGTCTTTTCTTTAATGAAGAAAAGTTTCTTTCCTTTTGGAGACTTTTAAACTACATTTCTGCTTCTGACCTCTGCTTCTTTTCGTTTTCCAGTGTGCATCTAGCAGTGGAAACTGTTGGGACTATCTTCCTGATACCTTGCCACATTTACAGCAAGGCACAAACTCCTACAATAAAAACCTCAGGGAGCTCACAGCTGACTACAACCCAGCAGAGAACTTGAGCTTCTGAGGTACCTGAAGTTCCCTATTGTTTCTGTTTCTCACTGTGTCTGTCAGCAGCCTGCAGCCTCTGCTGGACTGTGGTGTGCATTCTGAGCAGGACTGCAGAGCACTCACGCAGGGCCCACAGGCAGGGAAATTCAGAAGGAGCCTTTGCCTTGCGTTTCAGTGGAGGACATGCAGGTCTGTAAGTGGGTTCTTTCATTGACTAAGACGGCTGCAGCGAGGGCCAGTGAGTCCATGGACTGGAACGCATGTGAACTCCGTACTTACACTTACTTTCGTTTTCTAGTCATCAAGATCAGCCTCATGTTCTCTTCAGTGTTAAAATTGTAAAGATGAAGAAAGCAAGGCACAGAGGATCAAGTGACCTGCCCCACATTCTAGCTAGATCAACCCTATCCCAGGCCTGCAGTCTGATGCACACTATGCCGTGTCTCCCTTACTCAGCTTTCAACGTCCATTCCAACCAACGAGAAAAGTAATTTATACCTAACACTTCAGTTTGATTAGAAGTAGAAATCGCACTTTTAACACCGCGCTGTAAATGAGTAAACTCGGTATACTGACTGACTCCTCCTCCCACGTGAATCTGATTTTGCTGTAGCACACATCAACTTCAGCCACCCACAGCTGTGCTGGAGACCGAAGCCACAGCATCACAGGCAATGGGCTGTTAAATGCATGCATGTTAGTGAGCTGGTTCTGTCCAGGACACAGGAGACCATAGCTCCACTTGACCTAGTAGGTGGAGAAAGCACAGTTGACCCATCCTACTCTCAAGGACCAAGGACGTCGGCACCACTGAGGAGGCACCCCCCACAGCACCAAGCAGGGCCTCTGAAGCAGTCACAGTCATTTACTTCTGATATTGAGCAGATCGACCTGAGCGCCAAGGCCATTCTGGTGTGGGCAGCCCAGGAAGAGTCAAAGGAACCATAGCTGTTGTGTCAAAGTGCAAGGCCCTGGGCCCAGTATCAGTACAGTGGCAAGACTTCATATAAAGGCATGCCCCAAACACCATGTTCCCATCACTGTAAGTTAACAGACAGTACGGCAGCAATACTGGTGTAGGCTGGTCTTTCCAACTACTGGAGAGGCATCATGAGATGGTCACTTAGACCTAGGGGTTTGAGACCAAGCTAGGAAACACAAGGAAACCCTTTTAAAAAGGGGGACTCTAAATACTGAAATATTTTGCTATATAAGCAAAATCAATAATATTTTCTTTACAAAGTCATTCCTGAATTTGTAGGAATAAAATTTGTAGCTATAAAACAATAAACAGCATCTCCTCCAGGAGTCTCTGTTGTGTGCACATCTGCATGAAGCCTGTGCAGGACGAAGATGGAATGAGAGGCCTTATGCATACATGTCACCTCTGAGAACCTGCTACTGACATGCCACAGAAGGCTAACTGGGAAAGGAGTGTCTTTCCCCACACCTGATTTGCATCTACCATGGCTCCTCTGCCTGCTCACACTGGTTTAACTGCGGGACTACAACCCATCCCTAGCATGTCCCTGCCTTAGTCTCTCCATTTGTGGCCTGATACCTGGTAAGCTTCAGACACATAAGGCTGAGTCCTACTTCCTTCAGGCCTCTTCATGCAAAGGCCTACACACCCTGGTCACTCACACTCCAGTACTGAGGAGTGGCCTTTATGACTCAACAGTTACACACCCTGGTTTACTATCCATCTCCCACTTAAATGTGTCTCTGCTGAGAGCAGGAATTTTATTTGATGCAAGTCTTTCAAACTAGAACCAGGCCTAGCACAGGGTAGAAGCAAAATAATCGTAATTAATAACAATAAACAACATATTGAACCCACTAGAGAATTCCAGAGTTGTCAGCAAAGGAAAAGGGTAAATACTGTAGTACTGGCTAGTGCAGTTGACAACAAATCGAAGCATTAACTATGCAAATATCGTCTACTTCTATGCATGTAGCAGACCCCGCAGTGCGCTCCAAGGAGTCGTCTTTCCTGCTCCCCCAGTGACTCACAGCATCCGCAGGTTGTGAAAGGTACGGTCATCCTGTTCAAGCCACGGCCCTTTGTTGTACTTAAGGTATTCTATGTCCTCTACCACCTAAAACAATAGAAATAGAGAACCCCATTTTAGAACTGTGAATGAGGCAACACTATATATTGTAAACTCTTGGCATACAAGTCAAGGAGAATAATATGGCAGGACCTAAGTGCTGCTCAGCATGATCCTGCCTCAACATTGCAGAATACCAAGGGGACAGAGCCGCTCTCAAGACTGGAACAAAAGTAAGACTGGACAGAAAGCCAACATTAAGGTCAGACTACTCTTGTCTTCTCTAGAAGAGCCACCAGAGAAGCAGAGGAACCTGAATACCAACACATTCCTGGAGAGTCCCGGCCTCCAGTCCTGCCCTTTCAGAGAGGCCATTTTCTCACACTCAAAGTTTTTCTAGAACACGCCCAGCTTGGACCTCACTTAAAGGTGCATTATTTTAAGATACATACCATTTAAATAGATACCCAATCAAAGGGTATAAAAATACATTGAATATGAACAGGGTAGCACTGGACCAGGAAGGTAATGAAAGCAGCCTTTCAGACCAAGTAGGACAAGAATGCTTACAGCAGGAAGCAACAGAGCTACACTAGGACCCAGGATCTGTCTCAAAGCAGAAGGCCATTCCCGAGTGGGAGAGCTCACCAGGTCCCCTTCCTCCTTCCCTTTGTACAGAGGAACTGGGCATACAGGATGCTCACAGCCACCAGCTCTACAAGATCCTTCTGCAGGACAGAAGGGCCTGAGCTGGCACTCAAATCTTGAATTCCTATGCTTCTTATTATTTCCTAACTTGTGACTTTCATTTCTTTCTGAGACCAGGTCTTGCTGTATAGCCCTAGCTAATCTGGAACTCATTATGTAGACCAGGCTGCCTCAAACTTGAGTAATCTTCCTGCTTCCCAAGTGCTGGCATTACAAACACGCCTCACTGAGCGCTGGTAATTGAAGCTATAGATACAATGAAAAAATTTAAAGGGGAACTCCTGTGGGAGGTTTGGTGTTAGTTTTTGTCATTATCAGCAGGGTCTCATTATGCAGTTCAGGCCGGTCTTGAATTCACTATGTAGCTCAGAATGGCCTCAAACTTCTGTTTCTTTACTTTAGCCTTATGTTTTTTCATTGAATGGATATTTACTTAATACCATTTAAGAAATGACCTTTTCCTCCTATTTCACTTTTTATTATTATTATTATCTTAAAGGAACTTGCTTTGCCACACTAAGATGGTCTCTGTGTTGAGTCTGATGAAACAAAAAGAATTCACACTAACTGGGTGACTTACTACTTCTTGCATTAATGACAGAGTTTTTTTGTTACTGTATGTGTGTGTGTATATATATATATATATATATATATATATATTATATATATATATATATATGGTTTTGTATGTGGGAGAGCAAATGTCCTAAATTACTTCTTTCAGAATTTTCTTGGCTGGTATTCACTGCGTTTCCTGAAAACTGCTTCACAAAACAGAGACTTAAGGAAAACAGCTCTCTTTATTTTGTTTTTTTGTTTTTGTTTTTTTTTTTGGTTTTTCGAGACAGGGTTTCTCTGTGGTTTTGCAGCCTGTCCTGGAACTAGCTCTTGTAGACCAGGCTGGCCTCGAACTCACAGAGATCCACCTGCCTCTGCCTCCCAAGTGCTGGGATTAAAGGCGTGCGCCACCACCGCCCGGCAAACAGCTCTCTTTAAACAACTAACTTTTCCTCTGAACTAAGGCAAGGTGCAGCTGTCATGCTCTGTGATACATATATGTACAGAAGTGTTTCACATCTTTGCCATCTATGATTTTAAGACTGTATAAACAAAGCTATTTTTTAAAAAAAAATAACAACTTGATGGCTCAGGGAGGGTAATGAGCAGGACAGATACTGCTGTTTATGTGATGTGGGAGTCCCCTCTGTGTGCTGTCGTTTCCATTACTGAATAAAGAAACTGCCTTGGCCTGTTGATAGCACAGAACTTAGGTGAGTGGACTGAATGCTGGGAGAAAAAAGGACGGAGTCAGAGAGACACTATGGAGCCGCCAGAGTCAGACATGTCGGAACTTTGCTGGTAGGCCACGACCTCATGGTGATATACAGATAATAAAAATGGGTTAAATTAAGATGTAAGAATTAGCCGATTAGAAACTAGAGCTAATGGGCCAAGTTAATACAGTTTCTGTGTGATTATTTCGGGTGTAAGCAAGTCAGGCTGCCAGGAAGAACAAGCGCCCCTCCCCCTCCAACATTTATGACTCGCCGAAGCTCCTAAAGCCAGTAGTAATCAAACCCATCATGTGGCCCGGCGAACCCTGAACATAAGTCTAAGAACATGTGCCATTGATTAGCACTGCCCCACCTTGGTTGAGTCTTCAGATTCCCAGGTACTGTACACCAAAACCTCACACTGCTCACTGTAAGACAGAATGAGAGATACAAGGTAGCATTACAGGTGGAAGGTCTGCACAAATGCCCAGAAGCCACTAGAGCCCCTGCTCTGACAAGCATCCCCACTGGCTGGAACCTGGGTATTCTGGTGTTCATGCCACCACAGTACGGCTGTGCAGGAGCTAAAAACCACTTGCTTCATTTTGTTCTTATTCATAACTTTGAGAATTTAAACAATGCCCTAAAACTTTTCAGTATCAATTTAACTGTAACACATACAGATATACCTAGGACCTGAGAACCCTGTGGAGAGGGGAAGCATTCTTCCCTCATGCTTCAACACATGAACAGAATGAAAGAAGACAGACGTGGTGATGCTAACCCCAATACTGCTTAGGATACTGACTAAGGGTGTAAAGGACTGTATATTGATAGAGTTCCTCCACAGGTATGCTGTGTTTCAAGCAATTTTTCTAGATATCTGTTACATAAATAAGAATGTACCTCTAATGCTAAAATTTATTTTTAGCATCAAGAATCTTAAGGATTTAACTGGAAGGGGAAAAAGCATTTTTAAAAACCCAAACAAATTCACAAAACCTAAACTGAAAAGTCTCCTGTTGGCTCTGCAGCCTGAGGCTGTGAATGGGAGAGAAAACGCTCTGAGCTACGAGGCTTCCTGCAGTCTCTGCAAGACAGCCTGAGTCTGGCACGTGAGCACTGTGCTGGGCTCACCTCATCTTGGGGAGGAAGGTGTTCTTGTAGGCATTCTCGATGTCCTGGAGATAGGCAGAGGTGATCTTCATTTCATGTGGCTGAACAGAAGCAGAGACAAAGAGCAGGAGGCCTTCAGATTCCGTTTCTCATGTGAGTGTGTAAGGCGTGAGCACATTGGGGGCACGGCTTTTTCCTAAGGACCGACAAGCTGCAAGAGCTTTAGGGGCAGGTGGCGGGGGCACAAGCAGCGAGAACTGTTCCTGGCTACAGAGGAATCCATGTCATGACCCTCCTCTCACCAAGCAGGGCCAGGAAGAAGGTCCCTGTGAGAAGCCCCGCCTGTCTCTCTGCTGTACCTCACATCAAGAGCAGGCAACGAGGAACCACAGAGACTGGGAGGCCCAGTCTCTCCCATCGGCCTGCACTTTCTTCTACTGCAGACCCCTCTCTACCTCTCTGCTCTTCCCCCTCTTTCCCACCTTCACTCTTCCTTCACTCTTTCACTTCTCTTGTCAATTAAGAGTGGACAGTTTAGCCAAAGCTAAGATTCACTCTTCTCCCAGGCTCGCCTTCTGTGGCTTTTGCTCATTTCCTTGCTCAGGACAGCGCTCCTCTACCAGAACAAGCTGCTGGGTGGGAACTAACCTATCCAGTTAACACTCAGTCCCAGCATTCTGTAGTTGGTACAGAGGACTCAAGAAACATGTGGGAGGGAAGAGGCAAGGGAGGAAAAGAAGACTAGCCTACTGTTCTGACGTACAGAAATAAAGAAAACATTCCAAAACTGGATGGTGATAGAAGCTGCCACAGTTTGCTAAGTTGGCTAAAAATCAGCTGCAAATTTCAACTGGTGCATGTAATCAAGTATAAATCCCACCTACTAAAGCTGTTCATAAAAATAAAAAAGTCACCCATTTCCTGAGTGCCTGCAGCCCTGGCACCTAGACCAGGCACAGGAAAATGGAACAGCCAGCTGTCTATAAAGGTGAAGAATTCACTCCACCTGGGAACATTACTCCAGCACAGGGGGTGCCAGGCACGAACTGCAGGCACTTCTGTCTGACAGACACCAGCACTTAGTAGTAATAGGTGAGGGGCCACAAAAGCACTGTGGGGCGACAGGGATGACATGCAGATGTGCATCCTTCCACACCCATACAAGCCCAAGGAGAAAGCCAGGCTTTGCCCTGCTTGCTAGACTTGCCATGTGCCAGCCAGCCTTGCCCTCTGTTAAGGTAATACACTTCCTTGCTTGTAACATAAACTCAACACAAAACACCCATCAAATTTACATGACGCTTGAAAGGACATTCAAATCACTTTCATCTTTAGGACAACAGGACATGAGATCCCTTAGAGAAGAGAAGAGAAAGGACAGAGGATATGCTCACTTTGCCTCCCCACAAGAATGGCTCAGGGGATAGATATGCTCTCGCTGGGTCCTCCTGCCTTGTGGGGTCACTGGGAACTGGCACACGCTGATCACAAAAACATGTAGACACCTGGCTCGCATGGGTACCGACTTACATCTCCTTTCTTCTGGATCCGTTTCTGTATCTCTGGTACGGGCACATCGATATAGATGACTACGTGGGGTGGCAGGTACTCTGGGAGAGTGAGCCGTTTTACTTCATTGTAGTGGTCCACACCTACACAAGACAGCCCATCACTATCAAACTCTAGACAGCTACAGACTTCTGGCATCGTAACTGCTGTGCACAGGACAGACCCTGAGTATGTCTACCTCACTTCTGGGAAAGTTGGAAGCACACCAGTTCTCCTTGTGTGTTTCTTTAGCTGGGATGTATGATACACCTGCTGTGTATCTATTTCTTTATGAACACAAATAAGTGTCTGGTCTACAGGGAGTTCAGAAAGCATTTCTTAAAAAATTCAACTGAAAATTTAAGCTCCACTTTTCCGGGTTCAGAATATTTCAGAGAGTTGAATGGACTATGTGTAACTACCCACTGAATCAGATTCACACCAAAATAATCTGGGAGTCCTGAGACTGGAGCAGTCACCTCACCCTTTTCAAAGTCGTAGTAATCGGAGGTTTGTCATTCAAAAGAATTAAAACCCACTCCTTGGGACACGCACACCATGTCCACATCAGCCCCCAACAGGGCACCTCTGGGCAGTGTTGAGAAAGAACTGCTTGTATGGTAAAATCTTCCTGAATGACAAGCGGATGCTCACACCAAGGCCCACAGAAAGACACTTCTTCCACTTCACAGAACACCCCAGTGACCCGCCTGGTCACTGTGTCGAAGGCTATCTTTGGACTGGACTGTGACCAAGACCACTGCAGTAGGGAAAGCATGATGTAGGAGGCATACCTATGGACATAGGACACTTGCACAGACTGCCCTGACCACACCCCCACGAGCCCAGGAGAAAACCAGGCCTTGCCCTACGTGCTGGACCTGCAATGCAGCAGCCTTGCACTCTGCTAAGGTAATGTACTACCTTGCACTCTGCTAAGGTAATGTACTACCTTGCTTCCTCTGTTCCATCTCCATTTGCCTGCTTACGTCTGACAACATCCTATTCCTTAGGCCTCTTTTCCTCACTGGATGCCACTGACTTCCGCCAATGTACTTTTCCCTATCCTGGCACTAATATGACTGGCTACAGTCTCCAACCTTATACATGTAAAATCCAATGGTCATGTGTTACAAACATTGGCAAGGCCAACCCCCTCACACTCTTCAGCTCTCTCTGGGCACACACAGCCATGGAGCTTTATCCATGGGGTTTCCATCTCCTCAGTAATTGCACCCAGGACCTGGTCACCACTGTTATCACTCATGAGCATTACCAAGTGAAAACAGGCCCACTGCAGGCGCTGACACCAGACCACACCTGCTGGCATCAATCCCTCAGGCCACAGCAGCGTGAATCTACGTTTAGGTATACCCTGGGCCCATTTAAGAGAGTCTTGTACCCAGGACACCCAAACAGAAACCACCTCGGAAAAACTGATTCTTCCTCATTCTAGAAACTGGTCTCCCATCACTCTCCTCCCGTGCTTCTGCAAGACTGAGCATTGTTCCCTCCTATAGACAGTTCCCGCTGCCAGTGTGTCCTCCAACTTAATCCTACCCCAACATGTTCCCTTCCAACCTCCTCCCAACTGGCCTCCTCCCCTTGGACTTTTCCTCACCATGTATATTCTTTCCAGACACTTCTGTGAGCTTCTAACTACCAAATCTTCCTTCTCACACTTAAAATGCCCAGCGACCCCTCAGGACTTCCAGAAGACATTCAAACTTTCTTCCCTAGGCCAGCCCTTACTTGTCCATGCCCTGTCATGCACTGACACTCCACACCACTGGCCAGACCCCATCCCTCCCCTAGCCTGCTGCTGACAATGGACCTGTCCTCACTCCCTCTGGCACTCGGTGTCTGATCCCTGAAGGCCATTCACTGCAGGAGCTGTCCCTGGCAATGACTCCCAGCCCTGCCACACGCTAGTCAGGCCCCAGGCGTGCTCTTTCCCTAGCACTCCAGGGTGCTCAGGGACGCTGTGCTGCCGCTCATCACTTCTGCGGGCTTCATTCCCCTGTCCCAAGGATAACAAAAGCCTTGCCTGAGATCCCCAAGCATCCAGGCAGAGCTGTGTGCAGTGGCCCCCAGAAATACCTGTTGGCCAACCTCAACTGCCGCTTGGCATGTACAGGGCAGCTGTCCCTTGCCCACTCCTTCCGCTTCACACACACAGACGGACGACTTCTAGCCACCAGGACACAGCAGAGCCAGAGTCTCAGATTACAACTATCCTTTTGCTTGCCTCAGTTTCCCTGACCGACTATACTCACGCTGACCATTAGATTTCAGTACCCACTAGTACAGGCATCAAGCACACAGGCAAGAACCTAACACTGAAACTGACTCAGGCCAAGCACAGTATAGCCCAAACTCCTTACAGGTACACCAACCACCCCAGGGTTCCCAGGCTAACCGGCTTTAACCAACAGACTTTTATCCTTTCTCCTTTGTCATCTGTCAATGTCCCTAAAACAGCTCACTAATTTGTTAGAGGGGCAACTGCACAGAAACTGGCAGGGAAAATAAAATGGCCCAATTTCATAAAAACTACACACTAGACCTGGAGAGTTTAGCAAAATTAGCTATATAGGCCAAGGAAAACTAGTGGAGCTGTGGGCTGACCTCTTGGGGTAGAGCGGGGGGGGCACTGCGTTGCACTGCGGGATGCAGAGTTTTCCTGAACAGCAAGGAGGCCTCTAGGGTGAGTGAATGGACAAAAGACATCTATTAGGATGACAAGGACAATGGGAGCTTGCTGGGCTCCCTTTCTCCTGGGGAATGCGGTATGTAACAGCACAAAATACCCTCCCCTCCCCTCGGCCTCTGTGGAGGTATCTCCATCAGCAGAGGGCACAACTCACACTCCTTTCGGATGAAGCCCTGGTTGTACATTGCCTCCAGGAAGACAAAGTCACTGTAGATGGAGCGCTCCAAGACCACACCTTGTCCTGTTGAAACAGGTAAACAGTTTTAAACCAAATGAATAAAAAGTACTGCTAACTAGAAATTTCATTTTAGAAATGGAAAACAAAAGCCCAGTCACTTATAGTTCTAGTTCTTATAAATACATTCAAAGACTACACTGTTACAAGTGGAAAACAATTTAAAACCACAGTGCTTTTTTGGTTTGGGGTAACACTGTCTCCTCCATCACGTGGAACAGAAGAGGAAGATGGGTTCTAAACCAGCTACTTCTGCCTCACTGTGACCTCTCAGATCCCAGGTCAACTCTTCCTATACTTCACGCCTTACTCATCACAACCCCTCAAAGTCTCTCAAACATAAAACTATATATATATGTTAGTTTTTCTAAATATAAAGAAAAGTATAAAAATGTCCCAAGTTCAGAGTAATTTAATAACTCTTTGTTATCTCATGTGTTTGGAAATGAGACAAATTCATGTCCTGATCATGCCACAAGAGGTGGAATTCCAGCATTTGGCAAAGTGCTGTACCATAGGGTCAAAGTAACATTCCTATTTTTCCCGAGATCGTCTCCATCATTAAAGAAAAGTATCTTGCTCTCTTTCAACAGCAGCTTCAGGTTTCTGCCTCAGAGCAATCACGTCCCAAAGAAGAGCCTGGTTCAGAGCACTATTTTATGTTGACAGAGATGTGCTTAACTCTCCAATCAAATACACTTTCTAGACCAGATATGTAATGACCACTTCTTTCTCCAGGTCCAGGGTCTTCCACGTCTGTTAATATGATTTGAGAGATGGGCAGCCAGATGGGGACACTCCTGTCTTTGAGGTGGTGGTGCTGAAGCAGCCAAAGGTAATCGCTCCAGTCACACTCAATGAGAAGGCAAGGAAGCTCACAGCCTTTCCCAATGATATCTGCACTCTCCGTTCTCAGCAGCAGCAGGCCACTTGCAAACTGGGCTGATAAAGTTGGGCTCACATCTCCTAATGGCCTCCTCTCCTTTAGAGTAACGACCTCCATCCAGTCCAATATTCTAAGCTGGCCACTTCTCACCTTTATTGTCATCACTGCCAGATTCACTCACGGCAATGTGGTCCTCATGATACTCAGGACAAAAGTCCCTGCAATCCATCCCGCTGGGTCTAGGCAGAACCTTCCCTACGGAAGAACGGGCCCTGGCTCCACTCACCACCCAGAGAAAACTCGTTGTCCAGTGTTTGAGAAGTTAGCTGGTTGTTATATAACTTCATCTAGGACCAGCTTCCCTAGAGCACTCACCACCAACTCACTTCTGCCACACATCTTTCCAGTCAGTCTCTATGCTCCTATTAAAACAGAAGCTTCCTTCCTGCAGTATTCCTGGCTTGAGGAATGAGCCTAGCACACAGCAGGTACTTACTCACAAAATAGTAACTGAACACAGCATAAAAGGAAGCAAATCACTGTTCACTGAACATGTAAAATGTTTCTTTTTAATTTAAGAAACAAATGGTCAGGAAATAGGGTAAAATATGCTAAAAAACAAAAACAAACAGACAAAAAAACCAACCAAGGACTGCCCTGAGGGCCAATATCATTTCCAAGCTACTGCTTGGATTTCCCTGAGGGAGGTCCTGGTACAGAACCCAAGAAGACTCCAGATCACATAAGTTCCTAGGAATAATACTAATCAAGCCCAGAGCTTTTCCATCCTTGGAAGAAAACTAATCATTAACAAAATTGGGGAATAAAAACCAGACTCGTCTGGGACAAATGGGAATCTGTGAAGCAGCTTTATCAGCTATCTTGAGGCCGTGCCGAAAACACATCTTTGTTCTTCTAGCTCAGCTCAGAATCAGAATCACTGGTCCAACTTTCAGGAACACCTGAACTTGTCTAAAACCACAATCAACCACAGGGAAGCCACTGACACAGGAAGCAGACACAGCCTTAAACACAAACCACCTGGTCTTTCCCACACTGTCTGTCTATCAAGCATGGGGCAGCCACTGCCATACAAAGTAGACTGAGCCTTAAACATCGGCCACTCCCTCTCCCACACAGTTCACTCATCAACCACATAAGAGTAGACACAGCCTTAAATACCACCCATACCCCCCCCCCCCCAATACTGTGCCACTGTGAATACAGTTCCTGACATTTGGCACAGTACGCCTGCTGTTAGTTTTCAGGATATTCTGGGTTCAGGTCCAAGTTAACAACTTTGCTGCTTCCCAGGGAAGGGGCTATATCCTTACCTCATCTACACACATTCCTGTTCTGTCATGCCCTTGCTTGAGTCCTTGCTACCAGTCTCTCACTCTAAACTTTGCTTGTCCAAATATACCCAGCTTGAATAGCATCTTAGGACATACTCTCCCCTGAGACCCTGCATATTTTGCCTCCTCCCAACTTTTGCCATCTTTTCAAGGTTTAACTTTTATTCTGTGACAATTTCCAGCCTGGCCACTGTCCCTCCAGAAAACCCACTGGCTGTCATTCATGTCTATACAGGACACACAGTCCATCCTGAAGAGTTCGGCTTCACATTCTCCCAGTCACCCGTGTGCTCCATCCTCCATCACGCTTTATGCTTAAAGCGGTGACATTACTTCTGTAAGTTTGCCTAAAGTACCTTTTCAGAAAACCTTTATTCAGAACGGGATCAAGAAAGGGAAAGCCCACCACCCCTGACCAAGAACAGAGCAGTACCTGTGCTCAACAGGTGTTCCAGGGCGTCTGAGTACTGTAGGAGGCGGCTGGCGTACAGCCAGGACTGCAGGCGGTAGCTGTTGCCATCGTTGCTTTTGGGATTATCATAAAATTTCTCTAAGCTACAGCTGCCACTAAATTCCGTGTGGAGGGGCCTTCCATCGCCTGTGGTGCTGCTTGAGTACTGGATGCCTGCTTCTGGAAAGTACTTCATGCCTAAGGTAGAGAACACCCAGAGGAAGCATGGCTGACTACTACCACTTGAAGTGCATGGTTGGACAAAAACACAAAGAAAATGTGAATACTATGGCCAGGGCTGGGCATCAGAGCCCAAGGGAAGTCACCTTTGTGCCCACACTTCTTTACATGCTCAAGAAGCACATGAGGTGCTGGGGACAATGGCTAAAGAGCAGGCTTCACCATTTCCTGCCACCCAGCAGCACATGGCAGTCCTTCCAATCCTCACCCCACTGCTGCTGTCCAACACCATCAAAAGGCAAGTCAGCAGACTGCTGCACCCAGAACTGGAGCAGGTCAGCCTATCTCCCCATCATCCCATGGGAAAGCAAACACAGTGACAGCTCCTCTGGCAATGCAGTTCAGGTAGGCGCTCTGCTGCACTCCCAGGGAAAAGCCAATCCCAATTTTTAAATTTACATTTGAACCCCAACCCTGCTCCACAATTCAGTCTTTTTGAGATAGGATCTTTCTATGAAGCTTTGGCTGGTCTAGTACTCACTATATAGCCCAAGCTTGCCTCGATTTCATGGCAGTCTTCCTGCCTTAGCCTCTCAAGCACTGAAGATTATAGGCATATATTAAATAAGCAACTAAAAAAAAATGTGAAAGACCTACCTTAGGCCTAAATTTACCTAGTCAACAGAAAGCAAATTCTAGGTGGGATAAGCAGCCACATGCCTGAAAAGCTAGGGTCATCCTGCATGATGTCCATACCTAGCTTCTCTGCGATCTCCTTTGCGAGCTTGTTCTTCCCAGAGCATATGTTCCCATCTACCGTTATCACTCGGCTGTACTCATTCAGTTTTTTGGTTGTCTTATCACCAAGAACGAAGGCGAGAGGTCCATACTTCAGCTGGCATTGCACACTGGTATGAATCTGTCCCTGAAAAAAAAAAACATCACATCACCACTCTGGTTACTGCAGGCATTAGCAATTATTAGGTAAAATAGGAGGAGGCCTCTCTTATTTGATGAGCTGACTCCCTTCTTCCTTAGTGCAAGCTCTCTGAGAGTTGAATGTTTACATCCCTAGGTCTCAAAACAGGGCCTGAAACAAGGATGCTTGCTATGTTAATGAAAACTGGGTGGATGGATGAACAGATGAACAGGTGGATGGACAAATGGCAGAGGGGAGGTGAACCCGACAGAACAAAAATACCACTCTGATCAAGGCTTCTGTCTTCAGCCTGTTACCTAGTTAGCTCACTACCAAGTACACAGTTTAAGCACAGGAAAGCTAGAAGACTTAAACCAAAGTAGAGTTTTCATACTCTAACCCCCAAGTATGATGTCCTTTACAGCAGGAACTGTCCACGATCTAACAAACAACAGGGTAAATAAAGCATTATCTTTGCCTTCCTTCAACTCCATAATCACTCACAGAAGCCAAATTCACAGGTTATGAGGAAGAAGCATCACCCCCCTCTCCTACTGCACTGCTGCTGAGATCATTTTTACATCTCTCATCCATAAGGCAAGAAACATCCTCAGCAGTCTCGCAGTCCATTCAGTAAACTGAAGTAATCCACACTCTCCCCAAACATAAAAAGATCAGCAAGCAGGGAACAGCAGTGGGTACATAGTTAAAAGGCAAACAACTGGAAGGGCAGCAAATTCTAAAGTGGGAAGTAAACCGATCTCAAAGATGATGCAGATGGCAAGTAAGTGCCTAAGATGACCCCATGAGAACCCAGACACGCACTGTGTGTGCTCACAGGATGCCCACAAATGCAAATGACTGCCAGTACCAACACCAGCAAGAGAGCGTGCAGTAGGACGCTCTGCACTGCTGAGTAGTGCAAATGGGACAGTCAGTGGGCGACAGATGGTTACAAGACTACCATCTCACTAATACCCAGCAACCGCATCACAGCTGATAGGAAACACTCCCACGTGAAATTTGCACGCATACTCCATGCAGCTTTTTTTTTTCACAATTGCCTCAAAGGGGAAACTGTCAAGATGGTTTTCAAATAGGCAAATAGACAAGTGATAACATATCCGAACTATGGAGCATTACCAGCGATTAAAAGGAATGACACAAACAGGCCATAAAGACATGAACCAATCTTTTTCTCTTTTTGCTGTTTCTGAGGTTTGATTTTGAGACAAGAGCCTCACTATGTGGACCTGCCCGTTTCATGATGGAATTAAAGGTGTGCACCATGATATCTGGCTTAAGACTTATTATTTAGAGAGAGAGAGAGAGAGAGAGAGAGAGAGAGAGAGAGAGAGAGAGTTAGAGGAGCAACCGCTGAGCTATCTGTCCAGCCCCACTGTAAAAGTAATTGTACACATAAATAGTAGTGTGACAGGCAATATAATGTGTGACTGACTACAGTCCAGAAAAGGCAAAATGACAGAAATCATCAAAAGAGCAGTGGCTGTCAGTTTAGGGAGTGGAAAATAAATGAACATTAAGCACAATGGATTTTTTTAGGGCTGTAAACTAATTTGT
Source organism: Chionomys nivalis (assembly GCF_950005125.1). NCBI lineage: Eukaryota > Metazoa > Chordata > Mammalia > Rodentia > Cricetidae > Chionomys > Chionomys nivalis. The sequence continues at coordinate 104,254,124 of NC_080087.1, read as the reverse complement.
TGTACTATAAAAAGGCAGCGACGTGTCACTGTCCACTGTGCAAAACCACTGGACTTCACAGCGTGAGGAACGAACTCAATGCATGCAAAACTTAGGATGGACTGAACTTCCGACATACATTTGTGAAACAAGCTCACTGAAGGGAGTGCTGAAGGAATAAGGATTGTAGCCTCTAAGAGTCAAGGTCAAAGCAAAAGTGCACTGGAATTTGCGTGGTCCTAACGGGGCATAGGCAGATTTCGGCTCACATTCATGCACACCCCATTTCTCTCTCCGGCTCTTTCATACTTCTCACATACACCACTCCTCTGCTCAAAACAAAAATTCTAAATAAGGAGGTCAACCCCTTCACAAATTTAACACCTCTGCAGTTGTAGCTACTAAGAAGCAAAGACGTTATGGTGCTGTCAAAAAACGTGTCCTGTTCCCAGCCACGGCCCCCGCGGAGCCTAGTATCACCCACTATTCTGCATGCATCTTAGGAAGTCCTAATCCTCCCCCAATCTACCCCAAAAGTCTCTGCTACGGCTCCACATCACGTCACCCCAGCGTCCACGGGGCGCTCAACAAAGCAGCTTTGCCAAACACTGAACCGACGAGCAAGCGGGCCCAGATTCCAGGGCTCCAGCATCCCGGTTCCCCAGATGCAGCTTGGAGAGAGAGTCCGCGGCAAAGCTGCACCCGGAGCTGTGGGTGGGGACCTCGGGAGCTTGCGGCTGGAGGGTCTGACCAACAACGCCGAGGAATCGGGGCTCGGAGACGACAGGCCAAGACCCAGGCAAGACATGCCACCCGCCGCTCACCACGCGCTGGGCTCCGGCCGCGAGGCCCCGCGCGGACGCTGACGCCGGGAGAAGTCTCAGCAGTCTCAAGGCCATTGCTCCGCCGTCCCCGCCGGCTCAAGGACCAGACGGACGCGAGCGCGACGGGGTCCTAGGCTGTCTGCGGCGCGCTTCCATGACGTCACAGCCGAGGTGTTCGTGGCGCCTGTCGGAAAAAAAATAACCTTCTTGGGGTGAATAGAGGATTGGGCCAGGTTATATTGGAGGGACGACGCTTAAGCCTAGACCTACACTATGGGCAAGGTGTTAGCTCCTTTGGGCGAGTAGCGCGGCTGGACCCCCAGACAATAGATCTACGTATGTGGCGAAGGGCGAGAAGACCCTCCTGGGCCTTGCCGATTGCATGGAGGCTGCCAACTCTGAGCTGGGGTTCTCGTAGATGCCTTGAGGGATGCGACGAAAGTGTGACTCTACGTGTTCTGTGGGGTGGATCCACCCGCTCCCCAGATCCTGTGGTGAGAACGCGCCACCCGAGTCCACGCCCGATCTCTGAGGACTGGACCCCACTTCCTGGGTTCTGTGGACTTCACCTACTCCCTGCCTGGGTTCGGAAAGGAGGCTTTGCCACCCGCTTGGACTCTGTGGGTGAGACCCGCTCGAAACTCGGTTTTGAGCTCTTATCCGCTGAGAGCTGAGGGGGCCTCGGGTCTAGAACCACCATCGTCTCCAGGGCAGAGCTCCCTGCCTTACTTCCACAGCTGCCTCCTGGAGACGTCTTAAGCTCCAAGATCCTCTGAGGCTAAGAGGAAGCGTCTGAGGAAGCCAAGAAAGTGCTGTGGGGAGTGTGTGTGTCCCCAAAACAGTGGGAGTCCCGCCCTGGGCGTGGACCACCTTCACCAAAGCTCCCCTGCGTTTCCCATTTCTAGAAAGCCCAGTACTCCTTCCAGTATATTGAGAATGGCTCTCCACATTCCTCTTGCATCTCGATCATCCCATTTCGCAACTCCCCTCCAGTGCGCTAGGTGTCAGTATCGGGCAGGCTCACCCTTAAGAAAGACACTGCCTCACCTCCTAAATTGAGGTATGCCTGACAGCTTCAGCTGGTGGCATAATGGAAAACGGTGTATGCCATTAACTTGCAGATCTTAATGGTGCTACTTAAGTTGGAGCCTGCCCCAAGTTTGCCCAGAGTTTTTGTTGTGAATCAACCGTGAGATATTTTAAAATATTGACTATTGGATGAGCTTTGAATCTCTGAATTCCTCCCCCCCTGATTTTTTTTTTTAAATTTATTGTTCTTAATGAGCTGTATTTGAACTTTTAAAAAGAATTCTTCACAAGTGAAGTCTATGATTTTTAGTCAGGGATTCTTTTTTCTGTCTCGCCTTATTGCCAAAATAATATAAGCGTCAACAAAATGACCTAGGAAGTGTTTGCACTCGTTTTATTTCCCCTGGATGCTTGTGACCAGAGGGTTTTTTGATGGGGGTTGAGGCTCTCCCGAAGCTGTTGGAGGAACTCCACAGCCACTCAGAGGAAGAATAAGCCTACTTGAGTGGCAGCTTTCACCTTCAGCAAGAGTTTTCTTTAGAAGAGTTGAGTGAGGAAGTTTCCCAAATGACAGCAGAAGACTGGGAACTCCAGCAGAGTGTCAGAAAAAGAGAATGGAGAATTGGAGCTTTATCTATTCCTTGGTGAATGAGTTTTTAAATCACATTTGGTTGAAACAAAACTAATATTCTTGGTGTAGTGCTTCGTGTGTATACAGGAAATGCTCAAAATAATTATATTTAGAAAGGGGGGTGTCAAGAAATATCCAAATGAAAGGAATGTTGGTCCAGTGAGCAGAGTAGGGAATCAGCCACACAGGAGGTTGTTTTAAGTTTGTCTGCATAAGGTAACTCCTTGACTTACCACTTACAATGCTGCAAAATGATAATCCCCAAACATAAGCAAATAAGGATGAAATTCTTTTAAAAGTATGTAGAAGGTATCCATTGGAAACTGGAGGAAAAGTAGAGAAATCAAACAGAACACAGTGATTTCATGAAACTAAAATCTGCACAGCAAGAGAACAATTAAGAGAAGTGATAGCCTGCAAAATGGGAGAAAATCTTTGCTTGCTACTTATCTGTCATAGGATTGATATGTAGACTATACAAAGAACTCACCAAACACCAGCCAGCCCAGTCAATAAATAGGCCAGTGAAATGAGCCAATAGACCTGTGAAATGGGCATATAATTCTCAAATGATGAAACACTGGTAGCCAATAAACATGAAAAATTTAAGGGCATCATTAGTGATCAAAGAAATAAAATTAAAAGTACATTGATATCCCACTTCACCCAAGTCAAAATGACAGTCATAAAGAAATGAATAACCACAAATTCCGGTGAGGATGTGAACAAAAAGGATTATTTATGTATACACTGCTAGTGATAATGTATATACTAAACTAGCCTGTATGGACATCAGTATGGAGATTCTTAAAAAAAAAAAAAAAAAAAAAAAAAAAAAACAACAAAAAAAAAACCTGGAAATAGAGCTACCATATGACCGAACTATACCACATCTAGTCGCTTACCCCAAACAATTCAAGTCAGCATGCCATGAAAATACACTTGCACCACGATGTTTATTACAACACTGTTCACAATAGCTAAGTTGTGGGGCCAACCCATGTCCAGCATCAGAGGAATGAAGAAAATGTGCTAGATATAAAAATAAAATTTTGTTCAGCCCTAAAGAATCTTGAAATTTGGAGGAGGAAGGAGTGCAACTGGAGAGTATCATGTTAAGCAATTAAGTCAGAAAGGCCAAATTCTCATCTTTTCTCTTGTTTGGGCGTCCTAGAGTTTATAGATAAACTCACATATGTACTGATGGTGTGAAAGTAGAAGGGAAACTGGGCACCAAAAGGAGTGATGTGAGATGTAAAGCGTGAGTAGAGGGTCGTGGGGTGTGGGGGTGTTCAAAGCACATTACAGGCATGCGTGGAAGTAGCTTGTGAAACCTATATAATATTTTGAAGTCATTAAAATGGAAAAGACATACGCAGGCCTTCATAAATCAATTATATGATAACCTTAGTAGTTCTGTGTTGAAGAAATTGAATTTGTAATTTAAAAAAAAACCACTTAACCAAAAATGAAGTTCTTAAACATGCATGCTTTCCTGAAGAATTTTACTTGATATGTAAACGTATAAATTTGTATAACCCCCTTCAAAAACCAGAAGAGAGAATGCTTACCACCACATGTTATGATTCCATAACTGTCAGACAGTGCAAAGATTTGAGAACTCCATAGATTAGTATCTCTTATGAACGTATACAGGAAAATCCTCAAGAAAATATTAGCAAATTGAATCCAATGACATTTGAAATGAGACACCAGAAGCTAATGCGATCTAGTCAAAGGATACAAAGCCAGCTGAAGTTTGAAAACCCACTAATATAAGCAAAACAGAGGAAATATATGTGACCAGAGTGCCTGATACAAGAAAAGTATTGGACACAACTAAATACTCATTTATAATAAAAGAACACATCTGCTCCAATAAAGGCTTTAGGGCAACTGCCTCATCTTCAGAAAGCCTGCCCACAAAACCCTAATGCTAACATCAAGTAGAGAAAGAATGAGATTTGCCTTCTGAATGAAAAACAATTCCCACACTTACAAAACAATGAAACCCCTTAGTCATGTCATAAGTACAAAAGATATAAACAGAATACATGTGGGAAAGAAAGAAAAAAATATCTGTAGATGATATTTTTACTCAGAAAACCCAAAGGAGATAGCAGAAAAACTCCTCGAACGAAGAGTAAGGTCAACCAGGTTGTGCAATACAAAAAAATCATACAGAATTACAGTATTCTGTATACTAACAGCATATAAGTCAGAGCTGAGTAGCAGATAGAATCCAATTTATGCTTGGTCTAAGTAAACTGTAATACTTGAGTTTAAGTGTAACACATCTGTAGGCTACAACATATAAAATAACATAAGAAATAAAAAAAAACCCTCAAAAAATTGAGAGGCTTACATATCACAGATCAGAAGAAATACTCCAGGTTGATTTTTCCCGAGGATGTTTTAATAGGTAGAGACAAACTTTAAAAAATTACAGAAATGTAAAGATGCTAGATTGCTCACGATGAATTTAAAAAGAAGAATAAAGTCAGAGGAACTACTCTCCTGTTGTTGAGCTTTAATAATGCTGCTATCAATCAAGAGCATGCAGTGGTTCTGGAGGCTATGGTGTGCATAGAACAAGAGCCAGTGAAGCAGAGAGAGCTGCCACAACTGAGCCAGGATAGATCTCAGCTGTTTCTACAGTGGTGCAAACATAGTTCCATGGCATAGTGGGAGAACAATTGGCTAGCCATGGGGGAAGCAAATGAACTGTTAATAACCTTAACACCTGGAAAAAAAAAGTCCTAAAATCATGTGTTTGGATGGATCCTGCATTTGAATGTAATATGTAAAATCACGGAGCTTTTAGGAAAAAAATAGGAGAAACACTTTAGGATTAGGACTAGGGAAGTAATTTTTTAAAAAAAATATTGTTTTTATTGAGCTATATATTTTCTCTGCTCCCCTCCCTTCCTCTCCCCTCTCCCCTTCAGCCCTCTCCCATGATCCCCATGCTCCCAATTTACTCAGGATTTCTTGTCTTTTTCTACTTCCCATGTAGATTAGAACCATGTATGTCTCTCTTAGAGTCCTCTTTGTTGTCTAGGTTCTCTGGGCGTGTGAATTGTAGGCTGGTTTTTCTTGGGAAGTAATATCTTTAACTTGATATCAAAAGCATAATCCAGAATAGGAAACAGGTTAACTAGACTTTACCAAACCCAGAAATGCCTTCTGCATGAAACCTTAAGAGGATGAGAGACAAACTACAGGTAGAGAAAATATTTACAAGCCACACATTTGACAACAGACTTGTGTCTAGGATATATAAGTAGCTTCCTTAATTCATATTTGAAATAATCCAAGATCAGGCATGGTGGCACACTCTGAAGGTCAAGAGGTGTGGTTCCATTTATAGTATATTATGCATTGAAGTAAAAGGATGGAGAACAACTTGGGGCATCCAGAGGCTCCAGTGTAGGGATGTGGCTGTGTGTCAGCAGCGCCAGATGTCTTCTGATGATGGGAATGCTCCGCCCCCCAACTACACTGTGTCTAGTCATCACAAACGTGCATACTCTGTGACAGATGACTCTGCATACGTGCTGGGATTTGAACAAGTGTTGTAGGGTGTGCCATATTCATGCAAGAAGACACTGGTGGGAAGACCAGGCAAGGGACACGTGGGACTACCTAGTATATGTCTTTACAACTTTATGTAAATCTTTCTAAAAGAAAGCTTGAAATTACATTGTGCGCAGTATAATAAAGTAACAGAATTTTACAATTTACACTTAAGAGATGGGTTTTTGTGTCATAATTTTTAGAAACCTAAGCACTGGAAAGAAGAATTGCTATCCAAAGCTACAAAGTAGGGTCAAGAAATTGAAATTGTGACAGAAGACAGGTGCTCACTATTTTCTTCAAAATTGTGATGGTAACAGTATCTCCTAATTAATCTGTAGATTCAGCACATTTTCACGAATGATAACCTGTGAGCGTTTCTTCTGTTGACACTGACAAACAGATTCTAAGATGTGTAACTCCTTTCAGGAAGACCCGAAAGAAACCAGGACGACATAGACTAGAAGCACATGAATGAAGGACATGCTCGCGGATCTCACAGCGTGGGAAAGAGCACATGGAAAAGCCCTGTAGGACTGATGCACGAAGAGACAGACAGGCAGGTTGACCTGGACCAGGTCCTTCTTCAATGACTGGGTATTGAGGGAGAAGTGCCAGGAGATGGGTGTGTGGGGTAGAAGATAGATAAAATAAAAGCTGGGGTCTTGCATAAGCTGATGACTTATGCCCAAGCAAGTTTATTAAGAAATCCAGAAGCTTTACCATTTTCAGGGGGAGATATGGCTAAATCAAACTATGCTGGCAAGATAACACATGATCCTTTTGACACAGCTGCTTTAGAGCTGATAAGCTCAGCCCAGAGAGAAAATTCGGGTCCCCAGAAACCACAACCTTGGCTCCAAGGCACTGACATGAGCCCCAGACTATCCTTGTGATATCTACACAAGGACACAGAGATAAAATGCCTTTTGCCCTTTCATCTGAGCCTCTGAGAAAGTCTTGAATGGGTCTGGCTCCCCAAAACAGGTAGATAAAAGAAACAGGTTGGAGTTCAAAGCACAAGGATCCATATGTTCTCGCTGATTTGTTTTATTAAAGGTAACACTACCTAGGGAAGGATGTGACCTTCCAAACAATGGGTGAGTGTTAGACTAATTTTAGATCCTTATAAATGGTTTTAGTTTCAGATGGATTACAAATTTAAACATTTAAAAAACAAAGGTAGAATGTCACAGCAGAACATTTTCATGAACGTAGGGGAAGTAAACATTTCTAAAATGTAAAATCTCTATAAGGGAAATTGTACACATTAAACATGAAAATGAAGAACTTTTCCTCGCTGTAAGACCCATGAGGTCAGAGCATATAATGAACTGGAAGGTATTTTCTTCCAAGGGCTCAGATCTGACAAGGAGCTCGGATCCAGACGATGTAAGAAGCCCTGTAAGGAAAGAGACCAGTGTGAAAATGGGCAGAAGATGTGGGCGGCTCACCAGAGAGGTCATAGCCAATGAACAGTGAGACGCTCAGTGTCAGTACCTGCAGAACACCGTTCTGCAGATATAAGTCACAGTGAGAAGCCTTTGGAGCCCAGAAGAAAGGCTGATGGAAACAGATGAACAGCTCTGCGTGTTGGCCAGGATTTAGAACCTCTAGGATTCTTCTCCTATACTGGTAATGGGAGTGAAACTGGTACATAAAGTTTGGAAACCAGTTTCTTCTAAATCTGACCATACACATATCTTGTGTTTCAGCAGCTATAGAAACATACAGCCTTTGTGTACCTATGTCTAGCTTAGATACAGCTCTGTGTAACTCACTAAACTGCATAGATATCAATAAAATACTACCTAGATTGTATATAGCAGCATTACACATCCTAGACAGTACCTGTAATACTGTCAACCAAGAGCAAAATACAAGACTACATGCTGATACATATGTAAATATCGCTGAGCAACAATGCATGAATCATTGCTACATGCAAAGACACCCAAACACAAACTGCTGAGCCAAAGCAGAACATGAAGGTGTATGTACTTCATGATTACAATAATGAAACTCAAAACATCCAGATTACTCTCTGGAAATAGTGGCCAGCATAGTGGTTATCTTGAGGCAGAGAGGGTGCCTAGAGTTGGACTCTAATGCTTGATCTACCTGGACTACAGTTTCCTGAGTCCACACGCAGAAAATATGTTTGGATAAAGGCTCATTACTGTAGGTAATTTTATAGGTTTGTTAAATTACTTTAAAAATATTAAATAGAATATGATATGAGATTTTATTTGAATTCTACTTGAGAATACTTAATGTCTACTGAGGAGTATTACCCAAGCCCAAGGTCCTTCTCAGAGCATCCTTAAATTCAGTGTTCCTCAGACAGTAGATCAAAGGATTCATCATGGGTGTGAGGACAGTGTACACAGCAGAGATGAGCTTGTTGGAGCTCCGGGAATCGATGGCCTGTGGCCTCACATACATGAAGATCATGGCCACGTAGAAGAAGGTGACCACGGTGAGGTGGGAGGCACAGGTGGAGAAGGCCCTCCACCGTCCTGTGGCCGAAGGGATACGCAGCACAGCCAGGGTGATGTGTCCATAGGAGAGGATGGTGGCTACGAGAGGGAACACCAGAATGATGAAGGCCAGAATGAAGTCCACCAGCTCTGCAGTAGAGAAGTCAGTGCAGGCCAGCTTGAGGATGGGGGAGATGTCACAGAAGAAGTGGTTTAAGACATTGGAGCCACAGAAGGTGGCACTGGAGATAAAATAGACCTTGATCACAGAGATGGTGAAGCCACTAGCAAAAGAGAAGGCCACGAGCTGGACACACAGCCCCGTGGTCATGATGACTTGGTAGCGCAGGGGATGGCAGATGGCCACATAGCGGTCATAGGCCATGGAAGCCAGGAGTACACACTCCGTGCACACCAGGGAGCTGAAGAAGTAAAGCTGAGTCATGCAACCAGCAAAAGAGATGCGTTTCCTCTGCAGGAGGAAGCCGTCCAGCATCTTGGGGATGATGTCTGACACATACCAGATCTCTAGGAAAGACAAGGAACCCAGGAAGTAGTACATGGGTCTGTGGAGAGAGGCGCTGCTCCAGACCGTGAGGATGATGGCCAGGTTCTCCACCAGCACGAAGAGGTAAGCAAGCAGGAAGAGGAGGAAGAGCGGGTACTGCAGCCTGGGGGCTGTGGGAAAGCCCAGCAGGATGAACGTGCTGACCTTGGTGATGTTCTCTCCCCTCATCCTTCTGCACCTGCAAAAGATCCACAGGCCAATAGGACGGGCCAAGCATCAGCTGAGGGGAGAACAGGGAGCAGTCAGTAGCTTCAGGTGGAAAACAGAGGTCCTGGTTCCTGTGAGCAGCAGGGAAAGAAATTAATTTTCCTGCCAGGTCTTAAACTGGGAAGACCAATGCACTAGTGTTTGGGTGCATAATGAAGAGGGGATGGGCAAGAGGGGAACTACATGGCCTACATGGCCCATCAGGAGACTAGCTGGAGTTAAGAATGGGTTTCTGAGAGGTTGTGGGGACAAGGAAACACTCTTGCATTGCTGGTGGGAGTGCAAGCTGGTACAGCCCCTTTGGATGTCAGTGTGGCGATGTCTCAGAAAATTAGGAAACAACCTTCCTCAAGACCCAGTAATACCACATTTGGTTATATATCTAAGGATGCTCAACCATGCCACAAAGACATGTGCTCAACTATGTTCATAGCAGCATTGTTTGTCATAGCCAGAACCTGGAAACAACATCCACTGAAGAATTGATAATGAAAATGTGGTACATTTACACAATGGAGTACTACATAGCAGAAAAAATAACAGCATCTTGAATTTTGCAGGCAAATGGATGGAGCTAGAAAACATCATTTTGAGTGAGGTAATCCAGACCCAGAAAGATAATTATCACATGTACTCACTTATAGGTGGTTTTTAAACATAAAGCAAAGAAAATCAGCCTACAAACCACAATCCCAGAGAACCTAGATAAAAATGAGGACCCTAAGAGAGACATACGTAGATCTAATCTACGTGGGAAGTAGAAAAAGACAAGATCTCCTGAGTAATTTGGGAGCATGGGGAACTTGGGAGAGGGTTGAAGGGGAGGAGAGAGGCAGGGAGGGCAGCAGAGAAAAATGTAGAGCTCAATAAAAAATCAATAAAATTAAAAAAGAATGGGTTTCTTTGCTGTGGTGCTGCTGGATTTGGGCTCGGTATTCAGGAAGGGCTTGTATTGACTTCTCCAGCCACCATCAGCATCCACCCCTTGTTCAATCATGGCAAGCATATATGTGTGTGTGTGTGTGTGTGTGTGTGTGTGTGTATTCCCCTTGAACCAGAGGTGCCAAAGCTGGTGTTTTCTCTGCTCTACTTTTATCATAAACATTTATCATGGAGAAAGCCAGATTAGACAGGGCTGTGTGTGCTACCCTGTAGGGGTGAATATAGACAAGGTTTTGCTCCTTAGTCTTGACACAAGAGGACAGAAAGGACTGTGTTCCTGTCATCCTGGAGATGTGAGTGTAATGGTCTAGGCTGCTTCTGTGACTCAGTGAGGTCTCCAAAGTGTGGCCAGCTTCCCCCCACCTAGCCAGCACACACCAGAAAGAACTCACATCTGCTCACACACCCTGACACTCCACATGTAATAACCGCATCACCGCCTTTCCTGACTATATACAAAAGTAGGGTCTAGGAAGCTGGCTTAATTTGAATACAGTGCTGGGAAGTCAACTTAATTTGAAAATAGAAAACCCACGGCTAGAGGAGGTCTAGGAAAGTTCCTGGAAGCCCTTTTGGGGAAGAGTTTGTCTCAGCAGATAAAGAACAATGTGCTCTGGGGCCACTGCTGCAGTTCTGAGAACACCGGTTAGACAATTGGAGAGGAAGATGAGGTACTGCACTCCACGCATACTGAGGCAGGAAGGCCTCATGGTGTGGCCAGAAACATTGCATGAAGTGAGGACATGGCAGGATGGAGCTGTGGCCATAGAAAGCTGAGGTGCAGCCGGGGATCCCTGAAGTAAATGCTGACCTATTGCAGTTCCAACAGTGAAGGAAATCAAAGAAGACTAGGGCTGAGTATTACAATGTACAGAAGCTAGTCCACTCAGGGGAACAGGGACTAGGCCCAGGTCTCAGAAGCTCTAGAGTCAGGCAAGAGTTCCAGAACAGACTTACTCAAGGTGGACAGGGAGCAGGCACAGAGGTGGCCCCATGAATGCACATGGTGTAAGCCTCCAAGATTCCTGCAGCTCAGACAAAAAGATTTGGGACAAGATCTGGATATCAGGCAACCAAGCTGACCCTGAACTAAATGGGGGGGGGGAGTTCCAGAGGCTACTCAGGATCCGGGGAACTGGTGGGCAAAAGGGATGTCAGGAGCCTTAGCCCCTCCAACTAGGGATCCTGGGCATGGAGTTATAAAGGAGCCAACACCCACCAGCCTACATCCACAGAGGAGCCAGAGCCAAGCCCACTGTTCATTCAGGAGGATAGGTCTGGGCCTAGGAGAGGCCCCACATCCTCAGATAGTTCTTGAAGGTAGCAGAGTGGCACCAAATAGGCACAGACCTATTTTCTCCAAACACTGAGATGCGTGCCAGCTCCAGGATAGAAGACTGTCTTGTGGGGCTGAGCGTACAACTCGACAGCACTGGACTTGCATTCCCTTAGCTGCAGGTTGGGAGCTGTCCTGTCCTATTGTGTCTGCAGGCCTCTGTGTCTGCTCTCCTGCTTTCTCCCCCACCACCCATTGATAGCTGCATTTGCTCAGCTCTTGCCTCTCCTGTTTAGCTGTCCATGAATGACCTCTGACACCTCACGGTAAGGCTTGTGTATCTGCCAGCTACGCTGCAGCACTTAAGGTGAGGTGGACACCAAATCTGAAGGCAGACTAGAGCGGAGGACAATTGTTATTCAGGCTCCTGAAACTATGCCAGTGCTAATGGTCTGCCAGTTACTGACTTGCAGGCTATGGGTCAAGTTAGTCTGGGGAAGCAGTTTTCAGGGTGCTCCCCATGGCCCTGGAATTCTAGCCCTAGAATTTTGAATTCTAACTCTAGAATTCTGGTTTGCAAAAGAAAACATTATGCAAATAAATTCCTAGGTGTCCAGCTGACATCAGTGGTTACATGATTGCCGGAAAGAGACAGTATCTCCTGGGAAGGTTGTGTCATTGGAGCCCCAGGAAGGGGGTTTTGGACCTTCAGTATAAAAGGAGTCCTCTACTTCTCATTGGTTATCATGGTATGCACACGATGGCCACAAGGCAGACTCAGATTTCACTAATTTCTGACCTCCTTTTTGGTGACCCATAAATCCAATGATTTTCTCAAAGACAGCAAAGAATAGACATCTAGGAAGGGATGGCCATATGAAAACCCAGGCAGATGTTGAAACCATGCAGCCATAGACCTGAGGATCCCTCAAGCCACTGGACATAGGAAGAGGCAGGGAGTGTTCTCCCCACAAGTCAGATGGAAGAACAACCTTGCCACACTTTGATTTTTGAGTGTCTGGGTCCCCAAAACTTTGAAAAAATAAACATCTGCCATTTTAAGCCACAGGCTCTGGTCCTATGGCAGTCCCATGGATCCTGGCAGCAAAGAGAGAGGAAGTGAAGAGTCAGGTGAGCCAAGTTGTTTAGCATACCCAGGACATTGCAATGACGGGAAGTGGAGAGAGAGCACTGTGGCTGCCCCAGGTCTAGGAGGACTCTGCTCGGGGAGATGTGCTGTGAGTGCGTGTTGGCTAGCCTGTTGGGTGCTGTCTGTAAGGTCAGATCAGCAAGCCTGGAATCCACAGAAAGGTTCTGGGACGAAGAAGAAACATCTAGGAAAGCCATGGCACAGGGAAGGGTTGCACTTGGGGTGGGGATTCCTGGCACCAAGCGTAGGTGTCCTGTCAGAACCCAAACTTACCACAGCTATGGGTTATCTCATGGTAACATAGCCCTTTCATGGCATCGTAATGCTAGTGTGTGGTTCAATGCGGAGAATTGACTTGAGCAGGATTTGCAATGTCATCCGGCGCACACCCCTTTAAGCTAACTCAGTAATGGCCTAGTCATTGCAATCTCAACATCTGGGACTGGACACCATCCAGAGCAAGGCTGTGTCTTTTCCTAGCTGAGTGGTCACAAATGGCTTTGAAGCTCCTAGGGGAGCCATTGGCATAGTGGGTTTTGCCCAAGATTTCACTGAGTTTGCCTGGGATTGCTATGTCTCCAGGAAAAGTCCCACAGATTGTGCTTATTATAGGGATATGGCCATTGTTCACTGTGAATGAGCTAATTAATGATGGATGATGGGTTAGATAGAATCTTGATCTGCGATTGAGCCCCTAGAGCAGCACGGCCCTTTTCACCTGTACCTTGGCCATGGCTATGTGTTCTTTCAAACAGACTTCCTATTTTGGAATCCCTTTGACTGGCAGACTGTGGACCTCCCACTCAGTTCCCTCAAGGCTGATGGTCCGTATAATAGAATGTGCTATCAGGATGAGAGGGGTGGAGCCAGGCACCTGCTCACAGCTGCACCCACTTAGTGTGGCTGTCACCTGTTGGCTCCCTTGTCCCCACTGATCTGAGGTCCCCACTATCTAAGAATGCATTTTCATGTTGGGTTTAATAGTTCTTGTGGAGACTGAGGGACTACCCAGGTTCTGATGAGGAGCCAGGGGTTCTCTCATCCCAAGCCAAGTCTGCCAGGTGCCTCAGACTGAATGTCTTTGCGTGGACAGAGTTCAAACTCAGGTCCGTGAGAAACCAAGAGAGGACAGGAAGATTTCTGCAGACTGGAGGTGCCATGGGAGTCTGTGGGAGGGTCCGGCCCCATATCAGCCTGTAGTTGTGAGCTCAGAGGCTACCCTCCTATCTGAACCAGTGCATAGGACCAAGCCATGGAGGGGAGCAGATGTGCTCTGATGTGCTCAGTGCAGCAAGGACGCTGACTCAGAATGTGTGCTGCTAGATGGGAGGACATAGCACAGCACCCCAAACTATGCATTCAGCATGGACCTCCAAATATGTACTCAGCACAATTCTCACAGATCCATACTCAACACAACATTGATTGATTCCTGGTCAACCAACATCTATCAGTGCTTACTCAACACAGGACTCAACAACAAACAGCACAGAAATCCTGGACAGGGACACATCAGACTGAGCACACTACTAATCTACACACTGGGCACAGCGCTCACAGATGTGTACTCACACGGTGTCCATCAATACATACTCACTGCAGTGTCCAAAGATGACCACTCAGATAGCACTTACAGACGCCACACCCTTTGATGCACTACTGTGAGCCTTCATGCTAGGTGCTGTGACTGCGGAGGTGAATCCTGCCCCAGCCTCAGTGTGGACATGCAGGTGAGGTCTCTGTCTCACTGCACACATAGATCCTCTATGACACACATTATACAGCACACTCTAAAATCACAGCACGGGTCCATCTAGGCTTGAGAAGCACTCATCCTACCTGGGGCTCTGGAAGCTTCACTTGGACAGACTTTGGGAACACAGAGGAGCCCCTTTCTGGCTGGTGACTCCCAGGCTGGCTACAGTGACTAGATGAGCTTCAGATGGATTCTTAGGGCATGGGCTCCTCAAGTATAGGGAAGAACTGCTATGGCTTTTTAGCTGGAGCCCAGTGTCTCCTGGGCCCAATTACCCCCTACAGCTGATGAAGCTGCCCACACTGGTAATGAGCTGGATCAGGGCCTTTGGAGCAGGCTGTCCTTGCCCTTTAGCCTCTGGAGCTTGTGGCCTTTCTTTGCTGTCTCCCCACATGCCTGGGCATCTGACTACTGCACTCTCCAACTCCAGCCTGGGTGTCTGTCTCAGAAGCTAGACTGCTATCTTACGGAATGCTTCATTCTCTCCTAAGCTCTCTACAACCAATCATGGAGATCATGAAAGACTTATCAATACTAAATGGTTACTGAACATGTAAGACAAAGAACTAAGTACAAATTAAAGGGACAGTGAACACAAAGTGGCTGACAGCTCTGGCCTGGGTTGAATCATGTGACCTCCCTGCATCCTTCCTTCTGAACACAACATGAATACCATGTACTGTGTATGTCCTCATGCCACACAACACCAAAGAAACACCAGGCTCAGGTTCCAGACCCCCATATGTTATGAACTGCAGTGTTTTTCCTGCAAGAGCACACTTTCCTGCCCGCTTAGACATGCAATGTTTTAATTATGGAACACAAAGACTTTTAATGCATTCCTACTGTTATTCCTCAGCTTGTAAGAATCAAATTAGTGTTATCTTTCTATTGTATCGAGTTCAAACGGGTTATTTATAAAATTGCTGTTTGAGTCATTGATTTGACTTTTAAGAGAAAGTGTTGAATTGATTTTGTCTCGAGACCAAGAATTTCCAAGAGTTTATGGAAAGGTGCTAAGTGAACTTCTACCATTTTGTTCTACTTATTTATGTGAAGCTGCATTTTCAGAAATTGAAAATTATAAATAAAGATATCAATCAACTGAAGAATCAGTTGAAGCATCTTTATGTCCTTCTGTACTAAATATTCAGTCAAGATTTCATTCCTTGTGTAAAAATAAATAAGCTCATCTTTGTGATTAAATATACAAGTCTGCTCCTTTCTTTAATAAATGGGGGGATTCTTTTATACCAAGATTAAAAAAATACATTTATTTATGCTTTATATCACTAAATACTTGGTTTGTGTACCTATTATGTAACTGTGCTCCAGAGGTTGTGTAAAATTTCTCACTCATAAAGAAATCATGAGTGGAATGTATCTAAGGAGTCTTTGTCTAAGGCACAGCAGCCAACAGGACCCTGCCTGGTGATGGAGAAGCCATCGATTGAGAATCAGAAGCAGAGGCCCATGGTGTAGCTTTGTAACATATTCTGCTAGACAGTCCTCAGCTACCAGTCTGAGTCTGCTAAAGACTCAGAAGGAGGCTGTCAGGTGCACTGGACCCTCAGTCCCCAGGTAAGTTAATAGCAAAGGGAGACCTTTCAGGACCCAAGGCAGCCCAACCGTGGAGCTTTCTGTACTCATTTGTCATACTCCTTAGGGACAAATCAGCAAATGTCCACACACACTTACAGCAGTGGAGGAACTGCAATACCGGTGGGGGGAGAGGGGGACAGAACTTCCCAGGCACGGTGTGACTGTCATCGGAACAACCCCAAGTGGACAACTCCTCTCCTTTGTCTTGGTGCCACCTTGCCACCATTAAAATGAGGCTTACATGTGCCAATCAATGTCAAGGCAGGTTTTTGTGCTGCATCTGCCATGGCTGACATTGAGAAGTAACCCTAGAGCTTTCCACAGCTCTGTTCCAAGCCTCATCAGTGAGAATGGTCTACTTAATAAGCAGAATTTGTGCTCCCGATTTGGACAAAACAACATACTTGATATCTGAAAGGATGTATAAGCTTGGCCCCACAGGCCTTAGTGACTGAGATCTTAAAGCTTTCTTCCTAAAACCCCAAGTCTGTGAAGTTGGGGAACAGGACAGTCATCCAGATTACAGACAAATGATGAGGTGACTGTTCCCAGTGTCCCGGTATAGCTTCTAAGTAGCGTTAAGTTTGTGAGACCTGTCACCCAGGAAGACAGTCAGCATTTCGCGTGGGGTGTCTGCACACTGATGGATGTAATTCATTAAAACGCCATCCTTTATGTAGGTAATGGTTAGTTTCAACTGTTAACTTCACACAAGGTTTAATCACCTTGGATGGGAGTCTTGATATGGGGTCTCTACATCAGGCTGAGTTGTGGTCGTGTCCTAGGTTTGTATCCTAAACTATAAAAGGGAGGAAACGAGATGAATACAAACATACAGGCATTCCTTCTCTGTCGCTCTGTACAGTGGCAGTGTCTAGCTGCTTCCTGTCCCTGCTGCCTTGACGTCTTTGCAATGATGGGCTGTAGCCTGGAATTATGAGTCACGTAAACCTACTTTCCTCAAAGTGTTTTATCAAGTAACAGGAAAGAAAACAGGAAAATGAGTATTTGGAGGATGTGGATTTAAGCCACAATGAGATAAGTTTGGAGCCCAGAAGCAAGGCTGAACTGAAACATATAAGCAACACAACCTTTTGGAGCAGGTATGGAACCGTTGGGATTGTCCTATACTGCTATTGGGAGGAAAACTGGCACACAGAGGTTAGAAAACTGTTTTTCAGTTTCTACTCAAGCTGGGTATCTTGTGTTTCTTTGGGTTCCTATATGTAACTAGGTCTGGCTTAGATACAGTTCTGTGTAGCTCACCAAACGGCATGGATATCAGTACAATAGACTGCCTGGATTGCATATAGCAGCATTACCATCCTGATAGCATCCACAATACTGTCAGTCAATAACAAAACATAGAATGTCATGCTGACATATATTTGAGTACTATTGAGCAACAACTCGTGATTCGTTGCTACCATCAAAGACAGGAAGACCCAAACGTATGATGCTGAACCAAAGCAAAATGTGAAAGTATAAATGATGCGTGATTACATTCATAAAACCTTCAAAACACCCAAGCTTTTCTCTGGCCCTAGAAACCACCATACTGGTTCTTCTGAGGCAGAGGGGCTCACTAGGGGTGGACTCTAACACCTGATCTACGTAGTAGCAAGTTACCTGAGCCTACACTGAGAAAACATATTTGGATGAAAACTCAATACTGTAGTTAGCTCTATATTCGTACTAAATTTTATAAAAAAATTGAAAGAACATTAGGTGCCATACAAGAAACTTTTTCCACCACAAATTAGATTCTAGAGCATTTAAGTTCTACTATAGATTGTGACCCAATCCCAGCGTCCTTCTCAGGGCATCCTTAAACTCCTTGTTCCTTAGGCAATAAATCAATGGGTTTAATATGGGTGTGAGGACAGTGTACACAGCAGAGATGAGCTTATTGGAGCTTCGGGTATCGATGGCCTGTGGCCTCACATATATAAAAAGCATGGCCACATAGAAGAAGGTGACCACGGTGAGGTGGGAGGCACAGGTGGAGAAGGCCCTCCACCGTCCTGTGGCCGAAGGGATACGCAGCACAGCCAGGGTGATGTGTCCATAGGAGAGGATGGTGGCTACGAGAGGGAACACCAGAATGATGAAGGCCAGAATGAAGTCCACCAGCTCTGCCGTAGAAAAGTCAGTGCAGGCCAGTTTGAGGATGGGGGAGATGTCACAGAAGAAGTGGTTCAAGACATTGGAGCCACAGAAGGTGGCACTGGAGATAAAATAGACCTTGATCACAGAGATGGTGAAGCCACTAGCAAAAGAGAAGGCCACGAGCTGGACACACAGCCCCGTGGTCATGATGACTTGGTAGCGCAGGGGATGGCAGATGGCCACATAGCGGTCATAGGCCATGGAAGCCAGGAGTACACACTCCGTGCATACCAGGGAGATGAAGAAGTAGAGCTGAGTCATGCAACCAGCAAAAGAGATGCGTTTCCTCTGTAGGAGGAAACCGTCCAGCATCTTGGGGATGATGTCTGACACATACCAGATCTCTAGGAAAGACAAGGAACCCAGGAAGTAGTACATGGGTCTGTGGAGAGAGGCGCTGCTCCAGACCGTGAGGATGATGGCCAGGTTCTCCACCAGCACGAAGAGGTAAGCAAGCAGGAAGAGGAGGAAGAGCAGGTACTGCAGCCTGGGGGCTGTGGGGAAGCCCAGCAGGATGAACGTGGTGACCTTGGTGATGTTCTCTCCCCTCATCCTTCTGCACCTGCAAAAGATCCACAGGCCAATAGGACGGGCCAAGCATCAGCTGAGGGGAGAACAGGGAGCAGTCAGTAGCCTCAGGTGGAAGTCAGACAGCAGTCTTGGTCAAAAGAAATTTTCCTGCCCGGTCTTAAACTGGAAAGACCTGTGTATTTCAGTTTGGATGCATTATGAAGAAGGGGCATGGAGTACAAGTGTCAGGATATAAGATGTCTATATTGTGATAGTGGCCCCAGTCTACAATGCTATATGTAGAGGGGTCTATGCCTTTTATCATTTAACGAGTCCATTCCCTCTACCCTGGATCTAATCCTTGAGTGGTTAAAAGAACATTAGTTCATGTTTCTACCCTGGAAGTACAAGTGAGTATTGATGAGGCTGTTGCCTTCCTCCTAGAATGCATGAGTGTAGTGACATGGGCCTTAGGGGATCCTGAGACTAAGTGAGATATTCAAATTTGGCTTGCCTGTGTGATTGCTTTAGTAAGTCCACATTAGCATGAACACACACACATACGAAGGACACACACACAAAGGACACAGACATATTTGCTCATACTCCTTGACACACATTCCACCTGTTATAGATAGCATCACTGCCTTCCTTGGCCTCAGATCAACGTGATGACTGGGAAGCCAGCTTAACTGACTATGTGGAAGATGCACTCAGAGGAGGCCTAGGGCAGTCTCTGAAGGCACAGCTCAGAAGGTTTGTCTCACAACAGGTGAATTATCCCCTCCAAGTCCATGAGTGTAATCCTGGAGGACACAGAATAGGGGGCTGCTGAGCGATATAGGGGGTAGCACCCATTCAGATTCAAGGAGGGAGGTCCCATAGCTGGATGTGTCCAGGAGCACTGGGTGAAGAGAGAACATCTAAGGATGGATTTGTGGGCACAGTGGGACGGAGTGCAACAGAGGACCTGTGTGCCAAGTGCTGGTGCCATCTCCAGGTCTTAGCTATTTCTATTAGCAGGTGGGTGGTGAGAATCAGGGCAGCTCACAGGACTTGTCCTGGTTCTGATGGTGGAAACTAGAGAGAATCCAGGTCCATGTGGTGACCCATATACCTGATTTTAAACAGCATTTGGGAGAATAGATTGGCATGTGTGGACCAAAGAAACTAGCAGAGGGAGCATGCCATTTGTGAAGTGATTTACTTTGGGGCCTCTGGAGGAGGGCACAAGGGAGCAGGGGATAGACTGGGGGCATCTAGAAGCACTGTTGGAGGTGTACAGGGACCTCAGGGTAGACAGAGCTCAGTGCTCTGAGACCGGGGAAATGACACAGCCCAAGAGTGGCTGGAGTGGACATGCATTCCAGTGGGGCACAGACATGGAGGCGGCCGAATGAACTGCAGGCTGAGTAGTGTGTTTCAGCATGAAGTCTAGCTGTCCACAAAATAAACAGACACAAAAGAAGGCTCTGTAAAGGTTGCACAAGCTCTCAGAGATCCACCCACCACAGTGGGTGGGTTGGGAAATGATAGCTCCTCTAACTATTGATCAGCTGGGGCTGCCTTCAAGGAACTTTATAGAAATCAAGTTCTCAGAGACAGGTTTGAATTTAGGGACATTTTTGATGCCATTGAGGTAGTCATCCCTGCTGTAAAATGCTAGTGTGTGTTTGTGTGTGTTTCAACATCTCCAAGGACATCATGCAAACTCCTTTAAGTTCAGTTCAGAGGCCGAAGATATGAACATCAAGTCTTGGACACGATCCAGGGTGTGTCTGTGTTTCTTCCCAGCTATGTGGTCACAGAGGGCTTTGACGTAGACAGGCAAACTCAGTGGAGGGCATCATCATTCTCCTATAGACGGGGATTGTTTATATTGTTTATAGACTGGGGGAGCTGTGTCTCATGTCCCCAACCATGACTGCACAAAACCACAGACTGTGTTCACTGTTAGGATGTGGCTCCCCATCACTGTGGGTGGGATAACTAGCAATGGGTCCATGGGGAGAAGACCTTGGTCTGCAAATTGAGCCCCTTCAAAGCTGCATCCATGATTCTCCAGAACGTTGGTCATGGATTGTGCACTTGCAAACAAACTTGCTATTTCAGAATAAGTATAGACTTACAGAAATCTGTGGATGCTTGGTTCATCTTCCTGAAAGCTGATGGTTGTCAGAGTTTGGGATGGCCCAGGCACCTGTTCACAGCTGTATCCACACTGTGCAGTTTCCATTTTCATGTCCATTCTTGCCCTAATTTCCACTTAAATTTGAACTTGTTATTTTGAATTGTAAGAGAATATATACCACTTGTGTTAAGACCCAGGCTATGGTCCTTAATGGTCTTGAGGAGAGGAGTGGACCAGGACACAGACGAGTCCATGTGTGGGATAATCTGAAGGTGACTGCATTTTCGTGCTGCATCTCATGGCTTTTGTGTAGACTAGAGGACCCCATGGGTACTGATGAGGAGTCAGAGGTCCTCTCGTCATAAGCCAGATGTACCAGTTCCCTCAGACTGAATGTCCCTGCATGGTATAATTCGAACTCATGTTCATGCAAGAAACCAAGAGAGGAAAGGAAGAGGTTCCTGCCCCGTGTCAGTTTGTTGTTGCCAGCTCAGAGGGTACCATCCTACCTGATAGAACCAGTGCACAGGACCTCGCCATGGTGGGGAGCAGATGTGCTCTGATGTGCTCAGTGCAGTGAGGATGCTGACTCAGACTGTGTGCTGCTAGATGGGAGGACATAGCACAGCACCCCAAACTATGCATTCAGCATGGACCTCCAAATATGCACTCAGCACAGTTCTCATAGATCCATACTCAACACAGCACCCATTGATTCCTAGTCAACCAACATCTATCAGTGCTTACTCAACACAGGACTCAACAACAAACAGCACAGAAATCCTGGACAGGGACACATCAGACTGAGCACACTACTAATCTACACACTGGGCACAGCGCTCACAGATGTGTACTCACACGGTGTCCATCAATACATACTCACTGCAGTGTCCAAAGATGACCACTCAGCATAGCACTTACAGACGCCACACCCTTTGATGCACTACTGTGAGCCTTCATGCTAGGTGCTGTGACTGCGGAGGTGAATCCTGCCCCAGCCTCAGTGTGGACATGCAGGTGAGGTCTCTGTCTCACTGCACACATAGTTCCTCTATGACACACATTATACAACACACTCTAAAATCACAGCACGGGTCCATCTAGGCTTGAGAAGCACTCATCCTACCTGGGGCTCTGGAAGCCTCACTTGGACAGACTTTGGGAACACGGAGGATCCTCTTCCTGGCTGGTGACTCCCAGGCTGTCCAGAGTGACTAGATGAGCTTCAGACAGATTTTTAGGGCATGGACTCCTCAAGTATAGGGAAGAACTGCTATGGCTTTTTAGCTGGAGCCCAGTGTCTCCTGGGCCCAATTACCCCCTGCAGCTGATGAAGCTGCCCACACTGGTAATGCGCTGGATCGGGGCCTCTGGGGCAGGCTGCCCCTGATACTGCCTATGCCTGTCAACCTGTGGAGTGTCTTGGCTTCACTGGTTACCTCCCCACCTGAATGTCGGCCTAGCTGCTATGCTCCCCACTGGAGGAGCACTGTATCAAGTGTCCCTGTGTCCCTGTGTCACCTGTGGTCCTGGGCTCAACAATTATGCAAGGGCTTGTGTTGAGAGCCAGGCTGGAACTAAACTGGAACCTAGGCCTGTGTGAACAAGGTGGACAAAGAAGGGGGATGGAGAAATGCAGAGGTGGCTCTGTTGAGCCCTTGGGAACTATAAAGCATCAGAGGTACTGGATATCACAAGAGATCTCGACTCATGTCAAGAGCCCCGGGATCTCACATGTATGCAAGGATCTTATGGATTCAACTGGCCTTCTGCTCCCAAGCCCCATCCTCATGCCTCAGTTATCCTGACCACTCTGTTGTTTCCCCTTTTCCCTCAGCTTGATTCCTCCCTGGAGGATTTTTACTGTGGAATAATCCTGTACACCTTGAAATGTGTTGCTTTCATTGTTAATAAAAAGCTGATTGGCTGGTAGCCAGGAAGAAGTATTGACAGAACAACCAAATAAATGATGCTGGGATGAAGAGCACAGCGTCAGAAGAGTTGCAAGTCAGACACAGAGAGAGCAGCAGATGATTCCTCCACATGGCAAAGCAGAGATGTAAAATATGGGTTAGCATAACTGTAAAAGTTAGCTAGTAATAAGCCTGAGCTATTGGCTGAGCATTTGTAATTAATATAAGCCTCAGTGTATTTATTCAGGAGCTGCTGGGGGAACAGAAACTTCCACCTTCAAATGGTGACCACTGTCTGATGTAGATCCACATAAGAACTGAGAAAGCTTTAGAAGGTTCTGAACACAAAAGCTGAATCAAACTTGGCTTCCTAGTCTTGCACCTCTCTTGCACCAAACTGTTCACGGAGTTTGATCTCCTGGCAGCTGCCAGTACACCATGAACTAAAGCACATGGTGGGTTCCCACAACCTCTTACATGAAGTCAATACAGAGAGCCTTTTCTTAGCCTTAGCTACCAGCACAAGCTCCACCAGCATGCTGCATTGCAAGTTTAGGGTTTTGCCTCATGCAGACAGAGAAGGTTACAGATATGTAGTAAAATCAAATTCAGATGGGAAAAAACTCTAAACAGGTTACAATGTGTTTCGATCCTAATACATGAACTGGCTTTGTGGGAGCTTAGCCTGTTTGGACGCTCACCTTTCTGGACGTAGATAGAAGGACCTTGGTCTTCCCGC
Organism: Chionomys nivalis; assembly: GCF_950005125.1. Taxonomy (NCBI): domain Eukaryota; kingdom Metazoa; phylum Chordata; class Mammalia; order Rodentia; family Cricetidae; genus Chionomys; species Chionomys nivalis. The sequence continues at coordinate 104,230,642 of NC_080087.1, read as the reverse complement.
AGGGCAGGGAATTTGGACTGCTCTTCAGTAACGAGAGGGAGGGGGAATGGAGTGGGGGGAGGAGAAGAGGAGTGGGGATAGGGGGAGGGAAGTGGGGGGAGGGCAATATTTGGGAGGAGGGGAGGGAAATGGGAAATAGGGAGCAGGTGGAAATTTTAATTAAAAAAGAATAAAAATAAATAAATAAGTAAAAAAAAATTGCATAGGCCTGGGATAGAAAGGAAAAGAGTAAAGAAAGTCCTTAAAAAGGTAATAGAGTAATAATAAATGTAACAAGCCATGTAAAGATGGAAAATACACAGAGAGTCAGAATCCTGTATTTTATTGTGTTGTCTTTGAACTTTTGCTGCTAAGAAACACTGGATTATAAAAACTGTTAGATTCAGCCATCATATATATTTTAAAATTATCCTGATTTCAAAATTTAAGTCAAATGACATGATACTTTGGGGGAGAGGTTATGCTTTTATTCCACAGGATATGAGAAGCTATGGATTCATTCCAGGTTAAGGAAAATCAGGTTTTATCAAGGAAGACCCCCCCTAAAAAAATCTGATTACAATCATAAACAAATAAACCCAGAAGAACTATAAGACACGTGATGTATATTTTACCTGCTCAAATATAAAATAGATCATCTTTGACTGACTTATGTACAATGCACAGTCTAAACTTATATTCATATAGAAATCCATGTTACTTTTAAAAGTTTATGTATTTTAAGAGCAAGGGACCAGATACCAATGAAAATAGATGGCCCAGGTGACCCAGCATTTGAAAATGCCTCTGTTACAGTTTCCTCAGAAGAGCTTCAAGGCCGCTGGCTGAGGTGACTGCCTCACAGAACACACCAGCCAAGACTTAACAATTATCCTGATTTTCTCAAGGTGTGCCCAAAGATGCCAGTGCCCCAGACCATGGGAAGTAGTCTAGAGAAAACAATGCCACATTCCCAAAATATTGGTTATAGATGTTTGCTATCATTTAAGAGAGGTTAGTTAAAAGTTTTTATTGTAAATGGTCAGAGAAAAAGCTGAACAAAGAAAATTAGATTCATGGATCTTGTTCTGAAAAAGAAAAGGTGGAATATAGGAATGATAAGGAAAAAGGATAGATTATTGTATCTACTTTAATCCCCAAAAGCCAATTATTAATCTGAAAATATTTTACATTGATATGGATTTAGGTATATTGATACAAATTTAAAATAGATTTTGTTTTACCATATGAATATTTCTATTTTTGTTTGGGATATTGTATTTATGTAACTCATTTTAAAATGTACTGTATAATTAAGAAATACATATTAATAGTTAACTATATTAGTCAAACTTATAGTCATATTACATATGTTTTCAAGGTTATACACAGATATATGTAGATATATAAGTGGACTTGAAACACTTCAAAGACCTACAGAATATAACATTTAATATGTTTGATAATCTAAGGTTTTTCTTGACAGTGAGACACATCTGCTCTTGGCAGCACCAATCTACTTCAGAGAAGATGATGGGCATTGAAGAAACTCCATATGGATTTTGTTTTCTTTAGGGCAAAAAGTAGCCATTTGGGCAAAGAAACTGCCCTTGCTTCAATTGCTGACAGTTACTGTTCAAACTCTACCAGCAGGACACAAAAAAAAGATGACTGCCAAATTTTGCCAAGACAAGGTAGGGCAGTCCTTCAAAATTCCCTGCTCCTCAAAAAAGTCTGTCAGATATTCTAGTCCTATAGGCCAAGGACAGATGCCCCACATTACAGAGGAAACTTGGGTGACTGTCTCTCAATTTTTGAATGTCACTTGCTATGCATTTCCTGTTTATTCAGATAATATTCTATCCTTCCAGGGTCTTTGATGGAGTTGAAGACTAGATAGTTATAATTATAGCTCTTCTTAGTTATGATAAAAAGGTAAATTAGATACAGAACTTTAGACTCACCAAGATAAGATAATATTTTCTATAATTTTGCCAAACACAAATGGACTGAATATTGTAACCGTAATTCTTATGTTATAATGGTTTTGGCTATATATAGTTCTACTATGTTTAGGTTAAAAATTCCTTTTTAATTATACAAAAGGAGAAAATGCTATGGAATAATACTGTACACTGTGAAAATATATTGCTCTTATTGTTAATAAAAAGCTGATTGGCAGAATTCTGCACTAAAATCATCTGGTCCTGGGCCTTTTTGGTTGGGAGGCTTTTGATGACAGCTTCTATTTTCTTACAGTTTATAGGTCTATTTAAATTGTTCACCTGATCTTGATTTAATTTTGGTATATGGTATCTATCCAGAAAATTGTCCATTTCTTTTATGTTTTCCAATTTTGTGAAGTACAGGTTTTTGTAGTATGACCTAATGATTATCTGGCTTTACTCAGTGTCTGTTATTATGTACTCTTTTCATTTCTGATTTTGTTAATTTGGATGTTCTCTCACTGACTTTTGATTAGTTTGGATAAGGGTTGTCTATCTTGTTGATTTTCTCAAAGAACCAGCTCTTTGTCTCAATGATTCTTTATATTTTTCTTTTGTTTCTATTTTATTAATTTCATTCCTCAATTTCATTATTTCCTGTGGTCTACTCCTCCTGGGTGCATCTGCTTCTTTTTGTTATAGAGCTTTCAGGTGTGCTGTTAAGTCACTACTGTGAGTTTTCTCCACGTTCTTTATGTAGGCACTTAATGCTATGAACTTTCCTCTTAGCACTGCTTTCATAGCATCCCATAGGTTTGGGTATGTTGTGCCTTCATTTTCATCGAATTATAGGAAGCCTTTAATTTTTTTTCTTTATCTCTTCCTCAACCCAGGGGTGGTTCAAGAATTCACTGTTCAATTTTAAGAGATTTTTAGGCTTTTTGCAATTAGTGCTGTTATTAAACTCTAACTTAAACCCTGGTGATCCGATAAGATACAGATGGTTACTCCATTTTCTTTTGTATCTGCAGAGGTTTGCTTTGTTACTGAATATGTGGTCAATTTTAGAAGAACTTTCAAGAAGAGCTAATACCTATACTTCTCAAAATTTTCTACATAATAGAAACAGAAGGAATATTTCCAAACACATTTTATAAGGCTACAGTTACCTTGATACTGATACACAAAAACTCAACCAAAAAAGAGAATTATAGACCAATTTTACTCATAAACATAGATGCAAAATATTCAAAAAAATATTGGCAAACTGAATCCAAGAACACATAAAAAATCATCTACCATGATCAAGTCAGTTCATCCCAGAGATGCAGGTATGGTTCAACATATGAAAATCTATCAATGTAATCCATTATATAAACAAACTGAAAGAAATAAACCATATGGTCTTCTCATTAGATGCTGAAAAAGCATTCAACAAAATTCAACACCCCTTCATGATAAAGGATTTATAGAGATTAGGGATACAAGAAATATATCTAAGCATAATAAAAGCAATATACAGCAAAGTCAACATCCAACATCAAATTAAATAGAGAGAAATTCAAAGCAATTCTACTAAATCAGGAAGAATACAAAGCTGTCCACTCTCTCCATATCTATTCAACATAGTTCTTGAAGTTCTGACCAGAGCAATAAGACAACAAAAGGAGATCAAAGGTATTTAAATTGGAAAGGAAGAAGTTAAACTTTTGCAACTTGCAGATGATGTGATAGTATACATAAGTGACCCCCAAACCTCTACCAGGGGACTCTTACAGCTGATAAATACCTTCAGTGATGCAAAAGGATACAAGATCAACTCAAAAACACCAGTGACCCTCCTATATACAAACAATAAAGGAGCTTAGAAAGAGATCAGAGAAACATCATCGTTCACAATAGCCACAAAAAATCATAAAATATCTTGCGGTGATAAGAACTATTTGACAAGAACTTTAAGTCTTTGAAGAAAGAAATTAAAGAAGATTTCAGAAAATGGAAAGATCTCCCACATTCTTGGATAGGTAGAATCAATATTGTAAAATGGCAATCCTACCAAAAGCAATCTTTAGCTTCAATGCAATTCCCATCAAAATCTCAACACAATTCTTCACAGACATTGAAAGAACAATACTCAACTTCATATGGAAAAACAAAAAACCCAGAATAGCCAAAACAATTCTCTACAATAAAGAAACTTCTGGAGGCATCCAGCTCTATTATAGAGCTACAGTAATGAAAAGAGCTTATTATTGGCATAAAAACAGACAGGTTAACCAATGGAATTTAATCAAAGACCTGTATATTAATCCACACACCTATGAACACCTGATTTTTGACAAAGAAGCTAAAAATATACAATGGAAAAAGAAAGCATCTTCAACAAATGGTGCTGGCATAACTGGATATCAACATGTAGAAGAATGAAAATAGATCCATTATCCCCATGCACAAAACTCAAGTCCAAATGGATTAAAGACCTCAATATAAATCCGACTACGCTAAACCTGATAAAAGAGAAAGTAGAAAGTAGCCTTCAAAGCATGGGCACAGGAGACCACTTTCTAAATATAACCTCAGTAGCATAGACACTGAGAGCAACAATAAATAAATGGGACCTCCTGAAACTGAGAAGCTTCTGTAAAGCAAAGTGCACAGTCAATATGACAAAAGACAGCCTACTGAATGGGAAAGGATCTTCACTAACCCCACATCATACAGAGGTATGATCTCAAAAATACATAAAGAACTCAAGAAATTAGACATCAGTAATCCAAATAACCCAATTAAAAATGGGGTACAGAACTAAACAGGATTCTCAACAGAGGAATCTCAAAAGGTCGAAAGACACTTAAGGAAATGTTCAACATCCTTAGCCATCAGGGAAATGCAAATCAAATGGCTCTGAGATACTAGTCAGAATGGCTAAGATAAAAAACACCAGTGATAGCTTATGCTGGAGAGGATGTGGAGTAAGGGAAACACTCATCCATTGTTGGTTGGAATGCAAACTTTTACAACCACTGGAAATCAGCATGGTAGTTTTTCAGAAAACTGGGAATCAACCTACTTCAGGATCCAGCAATACCACTCTTGGACACATACCCAAAAGATGCTCAATCATACTACAAAGACATATGTTCAACTATGTTATAGCAACATTATTTATAATAACCAGAACATGGAAACAACCTAAATGCCCCTCAACCAAAGAATGGATAAAGAAAATCTGGCACATTTACACTCAGCAGCAAAAAAACAATGACATCTTGAATTTTGCATGCAAATGGATAGAACTAGAAAAACCCATCCTGAGTGAGGTAACAGAGACACAAAAAGATGAATATGATAAGTACTCACTCATAAGTGGATATATACTAGTTATAAACAAATGATATTAGAGAAGCTAAGCAACAAGGTGAACCCTAAGAAAAACATATATAGATCCACCTGGAAATTGAAAGTAGACAAGATCACCTGACAAAATTGGGAACATAGGGGTGGGAGAGAAGGAGGGGAGAAGAGTAAGAGGAGGGGAGAAGGGGAGAGGTGAAGAGATCTTGAGGGAATGGGATAGTCGAGATGGAGGAAGGACAGAGATGAGAACAAGGAATGTGAGACCTTAATTGAGGGAGCCATTATGGGGTTATCAAAAAACCTGGCTCTAGAGAAATTCCCAGGAATCCACAAGGATGATCCCAGCTAAGACCCTAAGCAATAGAGGAGAGGGTGTCCAAACTGGCCTTGCCATGTAGTTAGACTGATTAATACCTTAACTATCACCATAGAAACTTCATCCAGCAACTGATGGAAACAGAGGCAGAGACTCGCATCGGAGCACTGGACTGAGCTCCCAAAGTCCAGCTAAAGAGTGGGAGGAATGAGAATATGAGCAAAGTGGTCAAGACCATGAGGGGTACACCCACTGAAACAGTTTACCTGAGCTAATGGGTATTCTCCAACACCATCCAGACTGGGAAGGAATAAGCATAGGACCAAACTAGTCCCTCTGAATGTAGTTGACAGTTTCATGGCTGGGGCAGACTTGAGGGGATGTTATACGGAGGGTGGGTCCCTTGTTCTGTCCTGCCCAGCTAGTTACACCCAAAATAACCACATGGAAATTGTATTCCTTGAAACACTGCCTGGCCCATCAGCTCTAGCCTCTTACTGGCTAACTCTCACATATTGATTAACCCATTTCTATATCTGCCACACTTCCTTTCTTCCCAGCCTTCTGTTCTGTCGATTCCACCCACCTAAGGGCTGCCCTATCAAAAGGCCAAGGCAGCTTCTTTATTTGACCAATAAAAGCAACACATAGAAAGAAGAACCTCCTACACCAAGGGGACACTGGCAGTAGCACCAGGATTTATCTCAACTGCTTGTACTGGTTTCTTGTGAACATATTCTCTTTGGATGGATACCTTGCTTAGCTTAGATATAGTAGAGAAAGTCTTGGAACTTCTCCAAAGCAATGTGCCTTACCCTCTCTGTGGAGTGGATGGGGATTGGTGTGGGGGTAAGTAGAGGGAATGTGAAAAGGGGATGGAATGGGAACTCAGATTGGGTATATAGTAAATAATTTTTTAAAAAATAATATAAAAGGCTAATTGGCCAGTAACCAGGCAGGAAGTATAAGCAGGACAACCAATCTAAGGATGCTGGGATAAAGAAAGTCAGAGTCAGAAGAGTTGGCAGCCAGACACAGAGGGAGCAGGAGATGATTATGCTGCATTGAAAGAAGGAAACATCATGTGACAAAGCATAGATAAAAAAAAATTGGTTAACATAAATGTAAAAGTTGCTAGTAACAAGCCTGAGCTATTGGTCATGCATTAGTAATTAATATAAGTCTCTATTGGGAGCTTCTGGGGGGACAGAAACCTAGCCTACAGGTTTTGGTAGATTTCTTCCCTGTGGATTGTTTTCCCCACAGTTTTCTGTCCTCTTTCCCCAACTTCCTTTACTCTCCACAATCTTCTGGATTAGGAGTCTCTTTCTTTCTCTCCCAGCTCTGGTGATTTCTGCATTCAGTAGCATCATTCTACTTTATGTTCATCTATTCACCTTTGTGTGTCAAATCTGCTGGTTTCTCTCTTGTAAAGACCCTTGTCATTGTCTGAAGACAACTAGATAATCTACAATGAATTTGCAGTATGAGTTCTTTAACTAATTGCATATGAAACAGCCATTGTCAACTGAGGTCCCATTCACAGATTTCAGAGCTATGACAAGCGCGTGTCTTGCTTGACTTGCAGCCGATTATCAGGACTGTGCGCTGTTTATGTTGTACACGCCCCAAACCCCATTCTTACAGTTAACCATTGTTGTCAACCCATGGAACCTATATTTAACCAAGAGACACATCTCTGGGCTACTTTCTGAAGGCATCTGGAGATAGGATTTCCTAAGCAGGGAGTCTTCCTGGGGACCACTTCCAAAGAGATGCCCAGCAATAAAGAAATATGAGCATTGACAGTCTCGCTCTCTGCATTTCTCTGATAGTTGGTAACATTGAACAATTTTTCATATGTTTATAGCCATGAGTCGTACTTTCGGAACTCTCTATATATCATTTATTAATTGGGTTGTTTGATTTTTTTAAAAGTTTTTTTGAGTTCTTTGTATACCTGGATATCAATTCTCTGTCAGATATGTAGCTTGCAGATTTTTTTTTATCCTATAGGCTCTCAGTTATTTCCGTTGCTGTAGAGAAAATTTCATAATGACCCATTGGTAAACTGCTTTTATTTCCTGATTAACTGGAGTTCTGTTGAGAAATCGTGGCCTAGATCCATAGCTTCAGGTGTTGTCTCAACTTTTTCTCTAACAGTTTCAGAGGTTTTGGTCTAATATTAAAGTCCTTGACCCATTTAAAGTTAGTTTTTGTGTAGGGTGAGATACAATGATCTAACCTCATTCTTCTACAGGTAAATATCCAGTTTCTGCAGCACCATTTGTTGAAGATGTATTTCTTCAATGTATATTTTTGGCATCTTTGTCAAAAAGGGTTACTAAGGCTATGCATGGTAATGTCTGTGTCCACTGTTATTCTCCGTAAGTTTGCATGTTCATTTTTGTGCCAGTATCATGCTGCCTCGGCTCTGTTGCATAACCTGAGGCTGATGCTGGCAACCATCCAACAGTATTCTTTTTGCTATGGCTTGCTTTGGCCATCCAAAGCCTTTTGTCTTTCCACATGAATTTTAAGATTATTTTCTATCACTGTGAACAGTGGTGTTGGAATTTTGATTGGGATTGTCTTAAATCTGTACAATGATTTTGATAGTGTGACATTTAGTTTCAATCATCAATGACCTGGAATGTCCGGGGACAGGCCTCCAGGCACCCCTGTTAGGAAATATTTAACCTCTAGACATGCACAAGAGGGACTATGTTGATTAGTTCATTGAAGTGAGCTACAAAAAAAGTGGGCAGTGCCATTCCCTAGGCTTGGGTCCTGGACCATATGAAGAAGAGAAAGCTAGCTGAGCACAAGTGTTTGCGTTTTCTTTCTTTTTTTTTTTTTTGGAAGTTAATCGCCTTTATTTATTATTGCTGCTATTTAAAGTTTTCTTTTTTTTCTTCTCATTTTTTTATTCTTTTTTAATTAAAATTTCCAACTGCTCCCCGTTTCCCATTTCCCTCCCCCTCCTCCCACATATTGCCCCCTCCCCCCGCTCCCCTCCCCCTATCCCCACTCCACTTCTCCTCCCCCCAGTCCACTCCCCCTCCCTCTCGATACTGAAGAGCAGTCCAAATTCCCTACTCTACAGGAAGACCAAGGTCCTCCCACTTCTATCTAGGTCCAGGAAGGTGAGCATCCAAACAGGCTACGCTCCCACAAAGCCAGTTCATGTATTAGGATCGAAACCTAGTGCCATTGTCCTTGGCTTCTCATCAGCCTTCATTGTCCGCCTTGTTCAGAGAGTCCAGTTTCAACCCATGCTTATTCAGTCCCAGTCCAGCTGGCCTTGGAGAGCTCCCAATAGATCAGTTCCACTGTCACAGTGGGTGGGTGCACGCCTCGTGGTCCTGATTTCCTTGCTCATGTTCTCCCTCCTTCTGCTCCTCCTTTGGACCTTAAGAGCTCAGACGGTTGCTCCAAATTGGGTCTCTGTCTCTCTCTCGATCCATCGCCAGATGAAAGTTCCTGTGCCATTCTCCTTGGCCTCTCGTCAGCTCTCATTGTCCGCCACATTCAGAGAGTCCGGTTTTATCCCATGTTTTTTTCAGTAGCAGTCCAGCTGGCCTTGGTGAGCTCCCAATAGATCGGCCCCCCTGTCTCAGTGGTTGGGTGCACCCCTCATGGTCCTGACTTCCTTGTTCATGTTCTCTCTCCTTCTGCTCCTCATTATCACCTTGGGAGCTCAGTCCGGTGCTCCAGTGTGGGTCTCTGTCTCTATCTCCATCCATCGCTAGATGAAGGTTCTATGGCGATATGCAAGATATTCATCAGTATGATTATAGGATAGGTTCATTTCAGGTTCCCTATCCTCAGGTGCCCCAATGAACTAACTGGGGACATTGCCCTGGGCATCTGGTAGCCATTCCAGGTTCAAGTCTCTTGCCAACCCTTAGGTGGCTCCCTTAACTAAGGTATGAGTTTCCCTGCTCCCCAATCCAACCTTCCTTTAACCCCAAGATACTTAAGGTCATGCTCAACCTCCTTAGCGATCAGAGAAATGCAAATCAAAACAACTTTGAGATATCATCTTACACCTGTCAGAATGGCTAAAATCAAAAACACCAAGGATAGCCTTTGCTGGAGAGGTTGTGGAGAAAGGGGTACCCTCATCCATTGCTGGTGGGACTGCAATCTTGTGCAACCACTTTGGAAATCAGTGTGGCGGTTTCTCAGAAAAATTGGGATCAACCTACCCCTGGACCCAGCAATACCACTCTTGGGAATATACCCAAGAGATGCCCTATCATATGACAAAAGCATTTGTACAACTATGTTCATAGCAGCATTATTTGTAATAGCCAGAACCTGGAAGCAACCTAGATGCCCCTCAATAGAAGAATGGATGAAGAAAGTGTGGAATATATATACATTAGAGTACTACTCTGCGGTAAAAAACAATGACTTCTCGAATTTTGCATGCAAATGGATGGAAATAGAAAATACGATCCTGAGTGAGGTAACCCAGACCCAAAAAGAAGATCATGGGATGTACTCACTCATAATTGGTTTCTAGCCATGGATAGGGGCCACTGAGTCTATAATTTGTGATCCTAAAGAAGCTAAACAAGAGGGTAAACCCAAGGAAAAACATATAGATATCCTCCCAGCTATGGGAAATAGACAAGATTGATGGGCAAAAAATTGGAATCTTGGGGGGTGGGGTGGGATGGGGATGAGGGGTGATGGGGAGAGAAAAGTGTGAAGGAGAGGATGAGGGGAACTGGGGGAATCGGGGTGATTGGTGTTTGCGTTTTCTATCTTGAGTGCTCATGCAATGTGACTAGCTGCCTCAGGTTCCTGCCACTGGGACTCCTGTACCAAACTGGATTATAACCTATGACTGGGAGCCAAATAAACTTTCCCTGATAAGTTGCTGTGTTTGAATATCTTATCAAAGAATAGAAAAAGCAACTAGAAGAAGCAGAAGGAATATTTTCATTCCACATACACTATGAAAAGTTTTTAGGAGGGACAAACCTCGATATCCCTAAGATGGGTGTGAAGACATTGTACACAGCAAAGAGGAGCTCGCTAGCATGACTTTTGTTACCATAGTAACAACAAAATGGTAAATGTTTTATAAAGAGCCCATTCTGTACTCTCTCTACCATAACCCCAGTGCTCCCGTAAACCATGCCCATCCAATCTCACCAGTTTGTTCACTGCTCAGTTGCAGGGCTGCTAATCACCCCTGAAAAGGCCTATATCTCCTGCAAGTCTCTCCACCATCTGCTAAACAGCTGCAAGTAGGCCATAGAAAATTTCATACTTTAGTGGTGAGGCTTGTGTATGCAGGGGATACTGACCCACCATCTCCCTCATTAGCAAACACCGGACTCTAAACCCATCAGCGCCTCTGTACTCTGCACCCTCTAGCTGCTTCCTGCCTCTGAGCTTCGCTGCCGCGGGGCTTATCTGGACTTCCTTTCCCCTTCTCCATCTTTCAGCACAAACCCCAATGACTCCTGCTTTAAAGTGTGGGAGCCCCACTACCCAGGCTCTCCTCAACCGACTCCTGTGGGTTTTCTATCTTCTTGTCCCAGGAACCTCCACAGGCTTCTGTTTCCCATGCCACAAGCATCACACCCAGCCTGACTCCTGATTGGTTCAGTGACAGCAGGCACTTTGGTGGTCTTTAAGGAACCAATAACAATAGGAAGACATATTCCTCATTTGACTGCGATCAAATCAAGGAGTAGAAAGACTTTACACTTTTTCAGCAGCAGAAGGGCTGTAAGGAGAGCGTCTGAAGGGAAAGGCTAAAGCTCATTCCTCAGAACAGTCTCATAACGTGCCCTGTGAGTTGCAATAAGTCTGGGATACTTTCACAGTTCCCAGATACACTCTGCTTTGGGGACTCCTGGGGCTCATTTTGCCATTTTCAGTATTTTTATACTTCCCCATACTGAAACCTACTGAGACTGCAGACCTCACCTTTCCGGCCCTGAAGGGCTTACAGTCTTATAGAATTTTGGATGATATTTTAAAAGGGAGGGAAAATGCATTGAATTTTTACCAAGTCCTGATCTCCTCACATGTAAAAGGTGATAGAAAGGCATCACTACCCAAACAGTGCCTGTTATGTCTAATCCACAAAGGATGTAAATGATGCTCTAAGTATCTTCAGCACTAGCAATGCCTAGTGTTTCCACATCCTCATCACCAAGGGTACATGATCATGAGATGCTCTGGTATCAGAAGATGCCCTCCCTCCTATGATGGTGCTTGACTCAAGCTCAAGGCCTTTCTTAAGGCCTCTTTAAACTCTTTGTTCCTCAGACAGTAGATCAAGGGGTTCAAGATGGGTGTGATGACCGTATACAGAACAGAGATGAGCTTGTTTGTGCTCCGGGAATCGATGGCCTGGGGTCGAACATACATAAAAAACAAGGCTGTATAGAAGATGGTGACCACAGTGAGGTGGGAGGCACAGGTGGAGAAGGCCCTCCATCGTCCTGTGGCCGAAGGGATACGCAGCACAGCCAGGGTGATGTGTCCATAGGAGAGGATGGTGGCTATGAGAGGGAACACCAGAATGATGAAGGCCAGAATGAAGTCCGCCAGCTCTGCAGTAGAGAAGTTCATGCAGGCCAGCTTAAGGACAGGGGAGATGTCACAGAAGAAGTGGTTCAAGACATTGGAGCCACAGAAGGTGGCACTGGAGATAAAGTAGATCTTGATCATCGAGACTGTGAAGCCACTAGCAAAAGAGAAGGCCACGAGCTGGACACACAGCCCCGTGGTCATGATGACTTGGTAGCGCAGGGGATGGCAGATGGCCACATAGCGGTCATAGGCCATGGAAGCCAGGAGTACACACTCCGTGCACACCAGGGAGCTAAAGAAGTAGAGCTGAGTCATGCATCCAATGAAAGAGATGCGTTTCCTCTGCAGGAGGAAGCCGTCCATCATCTTGGGCATGATGTCACAAACATACCAGATCTCCAAGGTGGACATGACACCCAGGAAGTAGTACATGGGTCTGTGGAGAGAGGCGCTGCTCCAGACAGTGAGGATGATGGCCAGGTTCTCCACCAGCACGAAGAGGTAGATGAGCAGGAAGAGGAGGAAGAGCAGGTACTGCAGCCTGGGGGCTGTGGGGAAGCCCAGCAGGATGAATGTGGTGACCCTGGTGATGTTCTCCCCCCTCATCCTTCTGCACCTGCAAAAGATCCACAGGCCAATAGGAAGGGCCAAGTGTTAGCTGAGGAGAGAACAGGGAGCAGCCAGTAGCCTTGGGTGGAAGTCAGTGAGCGGTCCTGGTTCCTGTGAGCAGCAGGGAAAGGAATTAGTTTTCCTGCCTGGTCTTAAACTGGGAAGACCTGTGTACTTGTGTTTGGATGCAGTAATAAGGAAGGCACATGGAGAGGATATGCTTAATATAGGTAATCATGATGTAATATGTCTATATTGTACATATGGTCCCAGTCTGGAGTGGTATATTTAGACAGGTCCATGCTTCTTTCCCTATTTATGGGTCCATACCCTCTACCCTGAGGGGTTGAAAATATTAATCAATGTTCCTATTCCACAAAAAGTTAGAGTGAGTATAGATGAAGGCATGGTTTACCTCTGTTTGGTGGCATGTATATTGAGGATCATACCTCACCTCCCAGAATGCATTGCTTGAGTGGCTTAGGGGGTCTGGGATGGAGTGAGATCTCCAAAGTTGGCTCGCTCATGTAATTAATCACTTCCTCACCCCACATTAGCAAGAAGACATGCACACACTAGAAGAAATTCATACATATTTTCTCACACTCCTTGACACACATTCCATATGTTGTTGATAGCATCTCTGCCTACCTTGATTCTGTCTAAAGACGTTGATGGGAAACCAGCTCAATGTGAACATCTGCAAACTGAGGCCAGAGGAGGTCTAGGGCAATTCCTCAAGTCACAGCAGGGTCGGTTGGTCTCAAAATCGATGAACAATCCTCTCCAGGACCCGGATTGTAATCCTGAAGGACACAGAACAGAGATCTGGGGAGGGAACTGGGGTGTAGCACTTTATTCAGATTCAGGGAAAGAGGTCCCACAGCTGGATGTGTCCAGGGGCATTGGGTGAAATGAGGACATCTAAGGATGGAGTTGTGGGGACTATAAGTTGGGGCAACCCAAGGACCTATGTCGTAAGTGTTGGTGCCATATCCTGGTCTTGGCTCTTCCTATTAGCAGGTGGATGGGTGAGAATCATGGTAACCCACAGGCCCTTCCTGCTCCTGGTGATGGGAAGTGTATCCAGTACTGTGCTCTGACTTTAAACAGCATCTATGAGACTATGCGGGCAGCTGTAGATTAACATAACTAGCAACAAGAACACAAAGGAACTTTTAGAATGAGTGCTGTCATTTGTGGAGTGATTCTCCTCAGGGGCCTCAGAAGAGAGCACAGGGAACAGGGGATGGGCTGAGGCATCTAGAAGAACTAAGGGGGTTTGTGAGGGGTTCCAGGGTAGACAGAGCTCAGTGCTCTGAGACCGGGGGAATAACACAGTTCAAGAGTGGCTGGAGTGGACATGCATTCCAGTGGGGCACAGACATGGAGGCGGCCGAATGAACACTTATGGCAAAAGCTTGCAAGTTTCCTGCAGGCTGGGTAGGCACTTTCAGGACAAGGTCTGGCTGTCTCCAAACTATATAGACACCAAAGAAGGCTCTATAGGGGTTGCCCAGTCTCTCAGAGATCCACCCACTACAGTGGGCAGCTGGGGAAGCAATAGCCCCACCACCTGGGGATCATCTAGCAGTTGTCTGCAAGAACTTCCTAGAAACGAGTTTCCCAGAGACCGGTTCAAATTTAGGGAAGTATTGATGCCATTGAAGCAGTCGTCCCTGCTGTAAAATGCTAGTGTGTGTTTCAGCATCTTCCAGGACATCATGCAGCCTCCTTTAAGTCAGTTCAGTAATAGCCACTGCCATTGGGATCTGAATATCTGCCCTTGGACACGGTCCAGGGTGTGTCTGTGTTTCTTCCCAGCTAAGTGGTCACAGAGGGCTTTGATGTAGACATAAGGTTACTCAGTGGAGGACATCAACACTCTTCTATAGATAGGGATTGTTTATACTGTTTATAGACTGGGGGAGCTGTGTCTCATGTCCCCATCCATGACTGCACATACCCACAGACTGTGCTCACTGTTAGGATGTGGCTCTCCATCACTGTGTGTGGGATAACTAACAATGGGTCCATGGGATGGAGAAGACCTTGGTCTGCAAACTGATCCCCTTCAGAGCTGCATCCTGGATTCACCAGAACATGGGCCATGGTTGTGTGCATTTGCAAACAAACTTTCTATTTCAGAATAAGTATATACTTACAGAAGTCTGTGGACCCTTGGTTCATATCCTGAAGACTGATGGCTGTCAGAGTTTGGGGTGGCCCAGGCACCTGTTCACAGCTGTATCCACATTGTGTAGTTTACAATTCTTGATTTCCATGTCTTTTCCTGCCCCAGATCCCTATTAATTTTGAACTTCTGGTTTCATTAATAATGAGGGAATAGAAGCCTGTTGTGTTAAGACCAGGCTATGGTCCTCACTGATCTTGAGGAGAAGTGGACCAGGACACAGGTTATCCCATGTGTGAGATACTCCGAGAATGATTTCATTTTTATGCTGGATTGCATGGCTCTTGAAGTGATTAGAGGGCCATACGGGTTTTGATAAGGAGCCAGAGGGTCTCTTATTACAAGCCAGGTGTGCCAGTTCCCTCAGACTGAATGCCCTCACGGATAAAGATCAAACTCGGATCCATGCAAGAAACCAAGAGAAATTTCTGCATACTGGAGGTACCATGGGAGCCTGTGAGAGTGTCCTGTCCCATGTCAGTCTGTAGTTGCGAGCTCAGAGGTTACCCTCCTATCTGAGCCAGTGCACAGGACCACGCCATGGAAGGGATCAGATGTGCTCTGATGTGCTCTGTGCAGCAGGGCGCTGACTCAGCTGTGTGCTGCTAAATGGGATGGCATAGCACAGCACCCCAGACTATGCCTTCAGCATGGACCTCCAAATATGCACTCAGCACAATTCTCACAGATCCATACTCAACACAGCACCCATTGATTCCTAGTCAACCAACATCTATCTGTGCTTTCTCAACACAGGACTCAACAACACACAGCACAGAAATCCTGAACAGGGACACATCAGACTGAGCACACTTCCCATCCATACACACTTGGCACAGTGCTAATAGATGTGTATTTACACAGTGTCCATCAATACACACTCATTGTAGTATCCAGATACCTGGAACTCTGGAAGCTTCACTTGGAAGACAGACTTTGGGAATTGGAGGAGCCCCTTCCTGGCTGGTGACTCCCAGGCTGTCCACAGTGACTAGATGAGCTTCAGACGAATTCTTAGGACATGGGCTCCTTAATTAGGGAAAATAAGAGTTAGGGCTTTTTAGCTGGAGCCCAGTGTCTCTAGAGACCAATTACTACTCACAGCTGATGAAGCTGCCCACACTGGTAATGAGCTGGATCAGGGCCTCTGGGGCAGGCTGCCCCTGATGCTGCCTATGCCTGTCAACCCGTGGAGTGTCTTGGCTTCATTAGTCACCTCCCCACCTGCCTTTCTGCCTGTCTGCTATGCTCCCCACTGGAGGAGCACTGTATCAAGTATCCCTGTGTCACCTGTGGTCCTGGGTTCAACATTTATGCAAGGGCTTGTGTTGAGAGTCAGACTGGGCCTCAGCAGGAACCCAGGCCTGTGTGACCAAGGTGGGTGAAGAAGGGGAATGGGTAAATACAGAGGTGGCTCTGTTAAGCCCTTGGGAACCATAAAGCATCAAAGGTACTGGATATCACAGGAGATCTCTACTCATAAGGATCTCGCATGTATGGAAGGATCTGATGGATTCTATGAGCATTAGTGCCCTCGGGGCTCATTTTCCTAGATCTCAGTTCTACTGACCCCTCCATTGTTTCCCCTCTCAGCTCATGTATCCTAAAGCCTCCCTGGGGGTTTTATGTAATAATCCTTTACACCTTGAAAACGTGTTGTTCTCCTCATTAATAAAAAGCTGATTGGCTAGTAGCCAGAAAGAAGTATTGACAGGATAGCCAAACTAATGAAGCTGGGATGAAGAGCGCAGCACCAGAAGAGTTGCAAACCAGAAACGGGGGGGGGGGCAGCAGATGATCTCTTTACATGGGAAAGCATAGATAAAAAATATGGATTAGCATAAATATAAAAGTTAGCTAGTAACAAGCCTGAGCTATTGGCCAAGTATTGGTAATTTATATAAGCCTCAGTATATTTATTTGGGAGCTGCTTGGGGGACAGAAACTTCCACCTTCATATGGTGACCACTGTCTGATATAGAACCACCTAAGACCTGAGAAGGCTTTAAAAGTTTTAAACAAAAAAACTGAATCAAACTTGGTTTCCTAGTCTCATGCCTCTCTTTCTGGCCACAGTACAGGGTTTCATTTCTTCAGCTGTTAGTACACCATGAACTAAGACACCTGGTTGGTTCCCACAGCCTCTTACATGATGTCAGTACAGAGAGCTGATGTAGGAGTGTCTTCTATCTATCTGTTGCTTTCATTGGTTAATTAATAAAGAAAACTGCTTGGCCTGATAGGTCAGAACATAGGTAGGTGTGGAAGACAGAACAGAATGCTGGGAGGAAGAAGGCAGTGAGGCAGACGCCATAGCTCTCCTCTCTGAGATGGATGCAGGTTAGAATCTTCCCAGTAAGCCACCACCTCATGGTGCTACGCACATTAATAGAAATGGGTTAATCAAGATGTGAGAATTAGCCAATAAGAGGCTGAAACTAATGGGCCAGCCAGTGTTTAAAAGAATACAATTTGTGTGTTGTTATTTCGGGGCATAAGCTAGCCAGGCATCCGGGAGTCGGGCGACAGGAACTCAGCCCACTGTTACAGATAGCCTTCTCTTAGCTTCTGTCTGTGGGCTTAAGCTACCAGCACACGCTCCACCAGCATGCTGCATTGCAGGTTTAGCGTTTTGGCTCATGCAGACAGAAAAGATTACAGAAATGTAGTAAAATCAGATTCGGATGGGAAAAACCTCTACACGGGTTAGTGTGTTTAAAAATATGCATAGACCTGGGATAGAAAAGGAAAAGAGTAAAGAAAGTCTTTAAAAAGGGAGTAGATTAATAAAAAATGTAGCAAGCAATGTAACGATGGAAAATACATGGAAAGTCAGGATCCTGTATGTTATTGTATTGTCTTTATATTTTTGGCTGGTAAGAAACACTGGATTATAAAATTTATTAGATTCAGCCAACATAAATATTTAAGTTATCTTGACTTCAAAATTTAAGTCAATAGATATATTACTTTGGGGGAGAGGTTATGCTTTTATTACATGGGATATGAGAAGCTATGGATTCATTCCAGGTAAAGGAAAACCAGGTTTGATTGAGGAAGAACCCCTAAAAAATCAGACAACAATCATAAATAAATAAATCCAGAAGAACTGTAAGACATGCGGTGAATATTTTACCTGCTCAAACATAAAATAAATCATTTTTACTGACTTATTATAATACACAGTCTATACTTGTATTAATACAAATATCCATGTTACCTTTAAAATTTATGTATTTTCAGAGCAAGGGACCAAACACCAATAAAAATGGATGGCCCAGGTGATCCAGCATTTGAAAATGCCTCTGTTACAGTTTTCTCAGGATTCTGCATCCAGAGCAGCTTCAAGAATGCTGGCTAAGATAAAACAATCTCACAGAACACTCCAGTCAAGACTTAACAAGTATCCTGATTTTCTGAAGATGCACCCAAAGATGCCATTGTCCCTGACAATAGGAAATAGTCTAGATAAAAACAATGCCACATTCCCAAAATATTAGTTATGCATGTTTACTATCATTTAAGAGGGGTTGGTTACAAGTTGTTATTGGCAATGATCAGAGAAAAAGTTGAACAAAGAAAATTAGATTCAGGAATCTTGTTCTGAAAAGAAAAGGTCGAATATAGGATTGATAGGAAAAAAGGGCAGATTATTATATCTACTTTAGTCCCCCCAAACCAACAATTAATCTCAAAATATTTTACATTGTTGTGGATTTTTGTATGTTGATGTAAATTTAAAATTGATTTTCTTATACTGTATGTATAATTCTGGTCTTGTTTGGGATATTGTGTTTAAGCAACTCATTTAAAATGCAATGTATAAGTAAGAAATACTAACTAATGGTCATCTATAATACTCAAACTTATAGTCATATTACATATGTTTTCAAGGTCATACACAGATATATGTAAATATATAGATGAATGTCAAACACTTCAAAGACCTACAGAATATGACATTTAATTTTTTGACAACCTAAGACTTTTCATGACAGTGAGATACATCTACTCTTGGGAATACCAATCTACTTCAAAGAAGATGATGGGCACTGAAGAAACTATGTATAGAGTTTGTTTTCTTTATGGCAAAAAGTAGCCATTTGGGCAAAGAAACTGCCCTTGCCTCAATTGCTGACAATTACTGTCCAAACTGGACCAGCAGGACACAAAAAAAGTTGACTTTGCCAAGACAAGATAGAACAGTCCTCCAAAACTCCCTGCTTCTCAAAAAAGTCTTTCAGATATTCTAGGGACAGATGGCCCAATGTTACAGTAGAAACTTGGGTGACTGTCCAGAAAGTCAGCTGTTTCTGTCATTTCTTTCAATTTTTGGAAGTTACTTACTAAGCACTTCCTGTTTATTCAGATAATGTTATATCCTTCTGGTATCTTTGATGGAATTGAAGACTAGATAGTTATAACTATAATTTTCCTTAGTTATGATGAAAAGGTAAAATAGATGTAAAACTTTATACTCACCAAGTTATAATGTTTTCTCTAATTTTGCCAAATAAAAATGAACTGAATATTGTAACTGTAATTTTTGCTTGGTAACTGTTTTTGTTATGTGGACTTTTACTATGTTAAGGTTAAAAACTTCCTTAGACACAAAGGGGGAAAGCTGTGAAATAATATTGTACACTGTGAAAATGTGTTGTCTCTTATTGTTAATAAAAAGCTGATTGGCTAGTAGCCAGGCTAGAAATATAAGCGGGACAACCAATTTAAAGATGCTGGGATGAAGAAGATCAGAGTCAGAGGATTTGCCTGTCAGACACAGGGGGAGCAGGAGATGATCATTCTGTGTTGAAAGAAGGTAACACTATGTGACAAAAGTTAGCTAGTAATAAGCCTGAGCTATTGGTCAAGCATTAGTAATTAATATAAGCCTCTACTTATTTGGAAGCTGCTGGGGGAGGGGGGGACAGAAACCTAGCCTACAGGTTTTGGCAGATTTCCTCCCTGTAGATTGTTTTTCTCACAGTTTGTCATCTTTCCCCAACTTCCTTTAGTCTCTACAATCTTCTGGATTAGGAGTCTCTTTCTTCCTCTCCCAGCTCCGATGACTTCTGGACCCTGGGCTTTGGTAGTCTCATTCTACTTTATGTTCATTTATTCATCTTTGTGTGTCAAGACTGCTTGTATCTCTCTTGTAAAGACCCTTGTCATTGTCATTGTCTGAAGGCAAATAGATTATCTACAATGAACTTGCAGTATGTGCTAATTGCATATGAAACAGCCATTGTCAACTGAGGTCCCATTCACAGATTTCAGAGTTATGACAAGCGCGTGTCTTGCTTGACTTCCAGCCGATTATCAGGACTGTGCGCTGTTTATGTTGTACACGCCGCAAACCCCATTCTTACAGTTGACCATGGTTGTCAACCTGTGGAACCTGTATTTAACCAAGAGACACATCTCTGGGCTGCTTTCTGAAGGCATCTGGAGATAGGATTGCCTAAGCAGGGAGTCTTCCTCAGAGCTGGGGACAACTTCTAAAGAGATGCCCAGATATAAAGAAGTCTTAGAAAAAAACATTGCCAGGCTCACTCTGCATTTCTCTGATAGGTGATGATATTGAACACTTTTTAATGTTTTTATCCAAGAGTAATATTTTGGGAGCTGTCTGTTTATTTCACTAGCCCATTCATTGATTGGATTGTTTGATTTTCTTTTTAGGTTTTTTAGTTCTTTGTATACCTAGATATCAATTCTCTGTCAGATATGCAGCTCGCAAATTCCTTGTATCCTGCAAGCTCTCATTTATCTCAATTACTGTATGGAAAATTTCATGATGATCCACTGGTCAACTGTCTTTTGTTATTTGATTAACTGGAGTTCTGTTGAGAAATCCTGGCCTAGACCTATATCTTCAGGTGTTTCCCCAAATTTTTCTCCAATAGTTTCAGAGTTTTTCATCTTAGATTAAGATCTTTGATCCATTTGTAATTAATTTTTGTGTAGGGTGAGATATAGAGACCTAACCTCACCCTTCTACACGTAAATATCCAGTTTCCCCAGAACCGTTTATTTAAAAAGTCTTTTCTCCAATAGGTCCTCTGTTCTGCTCCGTGAATTTTCATGTCCATTTTCGTGCCAGTGTCATGCTGATTTTGTTGCTATGGCTCTAATGTATAACTTGAATCTGATGGTGGCAACCATCCAGCAATATTCTTATAGCTCAAGATTGCTTTGACCATCCAAAGCCTTTTGTTTTTCCACATGAATTTTAAGGTTTCTTTCTACCTCTGTAGAGAATGTTATTGAAATTTTGATTGGGATTGTATTCAATTTGTACAATGATTTTTGATAGTGTGATGTTTAGTGTTAATCATCAATAACCTGGAATGTCTGGGGACAGGTCTCCAAGCACCCCTGTCAGGAAATATTTAACCTCTGTACATGCACGTGAGGGACTATGTTGATTAGTTCATTAAAGTGAACCACAAGAAAAGTGGGCAGCACCATTCCCTAGGCTTGGGTCCTGGACCATATGAAGAGGAGAAAGCTAGCTGAGCACAAGTGTTTGCTTTTTATACCTTGAGTGCTCGTGCAATGTGACTAGCTGCCTCAAGTTCCTGCCATTGGGACTCCTCTGCTGAACTGGATTGTAACTGCAACTGGGAGCCACATAAACCTTCCCTGAGAAGTTACTTTTGTCTGGATATTTTATCAAAGAAATGGGAAAAGCAACTAGAACAAGCATAAGGGATATTTTCTTTCTATATATTCTATGAAAAATGTGTAGGATGTACAGACCTCCATTTATTGAAAGGGGTGAGAGGACAGTGTACAGAACAGAGATGAGATTCTTAGCATGATTTTTGTTACCATTGTAACAAAAAAAACGGGTAAATACTTAACAGACACCCTTTTATAGGAAACATAGCCTGTGCTTTCACCACCATAATCCCAATGCTCCCTTGAACATTGGCCGTGCCATGTTGTAGAATATTATTTTAAGGCGTGTTACATTTGTATACACTCTGGACCATTTGTTTAAGGATGTAAAGATGTGTTGTTTTTGTTTATGTTGCATTTGTTTAACTTTGTGAAGCTGGGATTCTTTGCTTGTCTAAAACATTGGATGGTCTAATAACTGGCCAATAGTGAGGCAGGAGAATAACCAATAGTAAGGCAGGAGAAAGGACAGGTGTGGCTGGCAGGCAGAGAGTATAAATATAAGGAGAACTCTGGGAAGAAGAGGGAGGCACAAGAAGAGGGCAACGAGAAGAGGACACTAGGGGCTAGCCACCTAGCCACATAACCTGCCATGGAGTAAGAGTGAAAGTCAGATAGACAGAAGGAAGGAGAGGAGAAAGTCCAGAGGCAAAATGTACTCAGATAAATTTAAGTTTAGAAAAGCTGGCAGGAAACAAGCGAAGCTATGGCCAGGCATTCATAACCAAGAATAAGCCTCCAAGTATGATTTATTGGGGATCTGGATAGCAGGCCCCCTAAAAGATCCAAAAGAGTAAAGAGTGTAAAATTACCAAAAACAATCCCTTCCCACCCATGTGTTCACTGCTCAGTCTAAGGACTGCTCATCACTTCTACAAAAGGCCAACACATCCTGCACAGTCTCTCCAGCATTGGGAGGACCCCCTTTTGTCTATTACATGGCTGCAAGTAGACCCAGGGAGGAATCTGTGCATGCTGGGAACTCTGCCCCCACCATCTCCCTCATTAGCAAACACCGGACTCTAAACCCATCAGCGTCTCTGTACTCTGTACCCTCTAGCTGCTTCCTGCCTCTGAGCTTCGCTGCTGCGGGGCTTATCTCAACTTCCTTTCTCCTTCTCCATCTTTCAGCACAAACCCCAAAGACTCCTGCTTTAAAGTGTGGGGGCCCCACCACCCAGGCTTTCCTCAACCGGCTCTGTGGGTTTTCTATTTTCTTGTCCTCCACAGGCTTTGCTTCCCATGCCACAAGCATCACACCCAGCCTGTCTCCTGATTGGTTCAGAGACGGCAGGCACTGTGGTGGGCTTTAAGGAACCAATAACAACAGGAAGACATAGTCCTCATAGACCGGGATCAAAGCAAGCAGTAGGAAGACTTTATATTTTTCAGCAGCAGAAGGGCTGTAAGGAGAGCTGTCTGAAGGGAAAGGCTAAAGCTCATTCCTCAGAACAGTCACAGAGCATGCCGTGAGTTGCAATAAGTCTGGGGGTCTTTCACAGTTCCCAGATACACTGTGCTTTGGGGACTCTTGGGACTCATTTTGCCCTTTTCAGTATTTTTATACTTCCCCATACTGAAACCTACTGAGACTGCAGACCTCACCTTCCTGGTTTTCTGAAATGTGGATGACAATTTTAAGGTGATGAAAAATGCATACAATTTACCAAGTCCTGCTCTGCTCACACCTAAAAGGCGATAGAATGGCATCACTACCCAAACAGCGCCCATTATGTCTAAATGCGAAGGAAAAAGTGGTGCTCCAAATACCTCCAGCACTACAGCAATGCCAAGTGTTCCCACATCCTCATCACCAAGGGTACATGATCATGAGATGCTCTGGTATCAGAAGATGCCCTCCCTCCTATGATGGTGCTTGACTCAAGCTCAAGGCCTTTCTTAAGGCCTCTTTAAACTCTTTGTTCCTCAGACAGTAGATCAAGGGGTTCAAGATGGGTGTGATGACCGTATACAGAACAGAGATGAGCTTGTTTGAGCTACGGGTATCGATGGCCTGGGGTCAAACATACATGAAAAGTAAGGCTGTATAGAAGATGGTGACCACAGTGAGGTGGGAGGCACAGGTGGAGAAGGCCCTCCACCGTCCTGTGGCCGAAGGGATACGCAGCACAGCCAGAGTGATGTGTCCATAGGAGAGGATGGTGGCTATGAGAGGGAACACCAGAATGATGAAGGCCAGAATGAAGTCCACCAGCTCTGCCGTAGAAAAGTCAGTGCAGGCCAGCTTGAGGATGGGGGAGATGTCACAGAAGAAGTGGTTTAAGACATTGGAGCCACAGAAGGTGGCACTGGAGATAAAGTAGATCTTGATCACAGAGACTGTGAAGCCACTAGCAAAAGAGAAGGCCACGAGCTGGACACACAGCCCCGTGGTCATGATGACTTGGTAGCGCAGGGGATGGCAGATGGCCACATAGCGGTCATAGGCCATGGAAGCCAGGAGTACACACTCCGTGCACACCAGGGAGCTGAAGAAGTAGAGCTGAGTCATGCATCCAATGAAAGAGATGCGTTTCCTCTGCAGGAGGAAGCCATCCATCATCTTAGGGATGATGTCACAAACATACCAGATCTCTAAGGTGGACATGACACCCAGGAAGTAGTACATGGGTCTGTGGAGAGAGGCGCTGCTCCAGACAGTGAGGATGATGGCCAGGTTCTCCACCAGCACGAAGAAGTAGATGAGCAGGAAGAGGAGGAAGAGCAGGTACTGCAGCCTGGGGGCTGTGGGGAAGCCCAGCAGGAGGAATGTGGTGACCTTGGTGATGTTCTCTCCCCTCATCCTTCTGCATTTGAAAGAATTGAGAGCGAATTGGCAGAGGCAGAAGGGCAACAGGCAGGGAGACTAGGCAGCCAAATCTGTAGACAATGACGCACCTGGCTGTTACAGACACCAAGGAAGGAGAAAAATACTACAGGTGTAGTTAGTACTTAATTTCAGATGGTCTGACTTTGATACTGGGCTCAGAAATATATTTTTTATACTCCCCTCTCTCCACAGTGATTTCAGGATTGTAGTTTGCAGTGTGGAAACTTCCAGTAAATCTCTGAACACAGGAATGATGGGCTTCTTGTACCTGTTCTCTAGGTAAGTGAGTCATAATTGCTAGGGCCTTTGGGGTTATTGCTTTGTGTCTAAGCATTCTGTCCTCATCAGCAGGTGTTGGACCTTTGCTTGGCCTCAGAAAAGATGTTTTAAAATAGGCCCAACATCAGCAGGTCTCCTGGGACAGTGGGTTAGGTTATGGAGACCCTATCACCCGGCCCTCCCTTTTGACTGGCTTTCAGGCACAGGACAGTGGCTCCATCCCTGTCTCTATAGATCACATAAGCCATCGACAATGCAGGAGTTTCAGCACCATTCTGAGTCAGAAAAAGCCAGCACTCCCGGGTCTGTACGCAGCCAAGTGGAGGAATTCTAGAATAGTACGGAGGTACCCACAGTTAAGAGAGGAGTCACCCAGGGTTGAAGCTACGGTCATGCCAGTCTGGTTGTTGCCCTTAGCCATGGTCACCAGAAGCAGACTCCACAAGAGGAACATCTTTACTCTTACCATGTCCAAGTATGTGGCTCAAATCCTCTCCTCATCCATCACCACAGCTGGGAATGTGGCATATCTCTACTTTGTCTGTGCACATACTTGAGACCACAGCTGCATCAGGGTGCAAACCAACATCTTCTAACACCAGGGCCACTGTTCTCTTCATGAGATACCAACAGCAGAAAAAGTAGACCCATGTGGTTGCTGGCTAAAAATCTGCAATATTAAGATGGGGAAATGCAGTGACTGGTACCGCCTGGCATTGCTATCATGGCCTACGAAGGCAAAGGTCACAGAGTGAGCAGGAGTGTCCAGAAAGAAAGGCAGAGAATCCTCTGTCAGGAAGAAATGCAAGGCTATAGGCAGAAGTCTGGTTTATTAGCCTAGAACAAGGATTTGAATGAACAAACCACCCAATGCTCCTTTAGGAAGCGTCTGGCTTTGTTTAACCACTTCATGCTATAGAAAGATTTTTTTCAGCCATCCCAAAAGGGCAAGCCTGTCCTTCAAGTCTGATCATTGTTAACTAGAACATGCCAGAGATTCAAAGTAAGAAGGGAAAGTGTTTTGTCTGGGGTTTCAGAGGCTTTGATGCACGGACATTTGCCCTGCCCCTCCCAGTGTCTGGGGATTCAAGCATAGCATGGTGGAAACATATGGTGAAGGCTGTCCACCCCGTGAGAGCAGGAATCAGGGGAAAGTGGCTAGTGGATCCAATGTCCTCTTCAGGAGCACATGTCCAGCGACCTAACTCCTTCCCACAAGCCCCCTAGAAAGTTTCACCATTCCCCTGGAACTCCCCAGGCTGTGACCAGACCTTTGACAGATGGGCCCTCAAAGACATCATGGTTTGAAAGTAAATGTAAAATGTCTCCTGCAGACTCATGTTGTTTCAATCCTTGGTCCTGAGCTAAGACATATGCCCTGATTAGGTGAAGTGGGTGGTGAAAACCATGTTTGATTCTGGTGAGGCTTATGCTTTCTCCTTCTTAATTCTCCATGTTGTGAGAAGGGAAACACAGCAAGTATGAACCACAGTAAACCTCTCCTCCCTTAAGAGACTTCTGTCAGGTATTTTTTCCCAGTGACAAGAACAGTAACTAACACAGCGGACACCTGAGAAAAGTAACGAACACAGTGAACACCTGAGAAAAGTAACGAACACAGTGGACACCCAAGAAGAGTAACTAACACAGCAGACACCCAAGAACAGTAACGAACACAGCGGACACCCAAGGAAAAAAAATTATAACACAGTCTGCCAATAGCTTCCAAGATGCACAGTGACAAACAGTGCACACACACACACACACACAGAGAGAGAGACAGAGACAGAGACAGAGAGAGAGACAGAGAGAGATACATGAATGCAACTTCAAGGCAGAAGAATTCTAAAGCATCCAGAAATAAAATGTTTTATAAACTGGAAGTTCAAGTGGGCTAGATTTAGTCTCCAGTCCAAAACATTGAGAGTAAAGAATGCAACAGGACAAAGCACAAGAAGAGGCCGAGAGTATGTGACCAGCTACACCAGACCTGGAGACACCTTTGTGCACCTGTGGCCAGACTTCTGACTACCTATTCTGTTTTTTTTTGTTTTTTTTTTTTGTTGTTGTTGTTTGTTTGTTTTGAGACAGGGTTCCTCTGTGTAACAGTCATAGTGGTCCTGGAACTTGCTTTATAGACCAGCCTAGCCTCAAACTCACTGAGATCCGCCTACCTCTGCCTCCCAATTGCTGGGATTAAGGGTGTGTACCACCACCGCCTGACTACTGACCACCTATTCCGAACAGGGACCCACATCTCCTCCCTTAGTGTGAAACTCAAGCATCATAGTCACTAAACAGAGACAGAAGAGAAATCCTGGACCAAGAGCATCACTGCTGGAGAGGACTGCCCACAAGAGAGGGATGTGTGACAGGAATAGCCATTCCTTCAGGTCCCGTTGGCACCCCAAGAAAGTGTCACACATCAGTCCTTGCCAACTGAGAAGATACACGATGGGGTGGAACACTTCTTTCTTTAGGAAGACGACAAGCCACATTTTAATACTTGAGGGAATCTTGGGTGTGACTAGGGTTGTAATAAGCAGACTGCGTGTTTGGCCTTGTATCACAGGAGGAAGTCCGAAGGCTGTTTTATCCCTAGGGTTTGTAATTAGCACACAGTCAGACCTTGTCAAGGTAACTCAGGCTGTGACAGGACGTGGATCCTTCAAGCGTGGAAAGAACAACAGAAGAGTATAGAAATAAAGGAGACGGGAAAACACATGGGGTGAGGCAGAGCAAACACTGGATTAAGAGAAATACCAGCTGTGAGGAAAAACACAAACAGGATAGGGTCACCCAGCAAAGGGGACTGCTGATCCCCAAGTGGAGGGTCGGCTGCACACATCTACACACATGGATTGAAGACTCAGCTGGAGTCAAGGATGAAAGCGAGAAAAAAAGCAATGAGTATAACCCATGCCCCAAACAGTTTATTTTTATAACCTCTTATCAAAATGTAGAGCTCAATAAAAAATCATTTAAAATATAGGCGAATTTAAGTTATAAAAAAGTAATTATTTCAACTTAGTGTCAGAGTACCCCCCCCAAAAAAATATAAAAACCAGCATTAGGAGAAGGAGGCAAAGGGGGAGCAGGGACAGCAAGCTTCAGCACACTCATGCTGAGCTCCCCGCAGGTGTGCCACCCCAGTTCTCTTATGGATCCCCTCATAAGTGAGAGGAGGCACCTGTAACCCACAGTGTTGAAAGCAGTCCTGTAAGGGTGAATACGGGAGGCTTAAGTGAGGGGCTGTTTTCTAAGAATGCTGGCACGGTGACAACAGGGATCTGATGACACCATGAGACCATCAGGGCTGTTGATGAGGCTTCAGAGAAGAGGGACTGGCTAGTTGCCCCACCTGCGCAGACCTCGGAGCTCCTCTGCCCCCACGTGAGACAGAGCATGGGGGACTCTTCCACATTTGCCTTAGTGGCAGGCAGCTCCCATCACGAATACTTGACTAAGGTTGTGGAGGGAAAGCCCACATAGTGATCTCATGTTTTATTACACTCTCGGAACCTGAGGATGTCCCCAGGAAATAGCTGTGCGGTTGGTTAGAACAAAAGATACACAGGAGCACAGTTCACCTTCAAGGTCAGGGCTAGATAGTGAGCTGTCAAAATGCTCACACTAGAACACAACTACTGACCAGGGAAATCAGTTCTCATAATGTGATCAAAGCAACCCACAGCCTTCAGAAGCTCCTCCACCCCACCATGGTGAGGTGCAGTGGGCTCTTTACTATGGTTGCAGTATACCAATGCTCCCTTGTGCTCCCTGCTCCGAAAGGGAGAAAGACATAGACAAATTGTTCCAATTTTCAGAGGACATGATCTTTCAACTAGATAATCTATAACACTGTCATAACAGGGATTTCTAAATAGATACTAAAAAATTATCTTCTTGTGGCTGAGAAAAGAGGATCACCACGAGCCCAAAGACAACCTACTCTTTACAGCAAGATCTTGCCTCAAAATTTAAAGAGAAAAATAGTCTTCTTATATGTCCCTGCTAACTCGGACCTTTCTGGATGACAATGAAGACTGTTCTGGATCATAAAGACGGCTTCTGCTTTGGGTCCTGGGCAGTGTGTTGTGGAAGAGAAGCTAGGAATCAGAGACATACTGGGTTTTGGTGTCCATGATCGCCATGAAAACCGTGATTGATAATCAGGACTTACCAGGAGGCAGGAGGCAGAGGCAAGGCTGGGATCTTCACCATCTAATCACCTTTCCAGCTTCCAAGTGCCCACTGTAAAGCAGTCATTCCAAACAATTGGATGAATTAGGGAAAACACCAGTCCCAACCCACCACCTACAGGGACTGTGAATTTTAGTAAAGCAGGAACCAGTCAAGCTCCTTAGCCTGGGAGGAGGTGGGGACCTGGAGGGAGCAGGTTAGTGGGACTGGGCACAGCTGGGTGGCAAACGCAGCAAGAAGGGACACGGGGAATGTGTCCAAGAGGTGAGGATCTGTCATGTGGTTCCCTGGGAAGAAGAAGGCAGAGACTACGTACTACATGGTTGAGGGATGTGGAGGTGGTCAGGACCAGTCCAGTTGGAGGGATGGTGTAGACTAGAGGGGAAGAGAAACTGAAGGACCTGGGAGGCTGGTGGATTGGACATCGCTCTGATGAGTGTTGATACACATTCTCTGGTGCGGTGTACCCAGAGAAGGAAGGAAGCAAGGGAGGGAGCCAGAATGAAGCTGCTCGTCCCTCCGGGAGCTGATGGGGCTCTACTATGGGCAGTGCCAGACACATTTTTTATCCTGTAATAAATTACTGGCATCAGATGTGAATTTAAGGGGCCAAAAAGAACTAAAAATTTGACAGAACAGTGACCCATGGCGTATGTTGAGGAAGGGGACATTCAGAGATGTGAGGTCCCAGCTAGGCCAAGTAGAGTCTCCCTGCTGGGAGTCCAGGGGCACAGGACTGGGACAGGGCTGTCTGATTAGTGACCAGAACCACACTGAGCAAACAGCGGGGAAGGAAATGCATTTGCATGCAGAGCCGAGACCCCTCAGGAGAGGACACCAGGAAATCTAGAGACTCGCCTACCCGCCACTTCTCAGGCCAGCTCACCCTTTGCTCCTCTGTCATCTTGAACAAGAGCTAGCTTGTCGGGTGTGGGGTCTTGAGAGCTCAGCTTTGTGGGGCTCACAAGAGCAATGGAGAGGTCACAGGACACGAGTCTCTGCTCCTCCAGTGTCTGGAAAGACTTTTGGCAAGTGTGGAGGTAAAGGGTGGTTCCCAAGAAAAACCAAGGAAACAGTCCCTCTCTGCAGTCTGAGTGGCAGTGGACAGGAGCAGGCAGTTGAGAGCATGGTCATGGCCTGGGAAGTGAAGGACCCCTGGAAACACTGATATCCTCTGCCACATCTGCCCCAGAGTCCCCAGGCCTGCCTAGAGTCCAGGCCAACTGAGACGGAGTTTAGGCTTTACCTTGGTTTAGAACCTGGAATAGGTAGTGGGACTGTACTGGGTTCTCATTATACTCTGGGGGCATGCCTAGCTACCCAAAGAATCAGGGCAGGATCCTAGTATGGGGTCAGGAAAGAGGGCGGTCCTACTTCTGAAAGAAAATGTTGGGAGGAAGCTGCTCTCAGCCGCCCTCTGAGCCCTGTGCTTCTTGGCGCCTTCAAACTTCCAAACAGCAAGGGAGACTTGTGGGTCTTTTTAGATTCACCAAAATGGGCCACAGAAGTTTAAGCGGGCGAGAGAGGAAGCAAGAAAGAGTGGGACAGCAAAGGGGAGCATGAGCAGGTGGGAAACAGCAAGGGGCAGTCTTCCCAGAGGCTGGGTCATCACCCCATGGCTACAGTGAAGGTGGGCTCTGGAAACAGCTGCTGGTCCTGCCCTGCAGTCCATTGGGTTGACATTGGACACTGGGAGGGAGGATTGATGGCCCTGCGTGAATGCCTCCAGCTGACCACAGGCAGAGGGAGAGAGAGGTGTATGCAGGGGTGTAGGCCAGCTTCTGCTGAGGAAGAAGTGGATGGGGGCAGAGGTCAGCACTTGCTGAGGCTCAGAATGTTTCTTCCCTTTTCCTGGCCAAGGGGACATGTCCTAAGGGGCGTGCAAATGGAGCTGGGGGAGGAAAATGGGAACAGCACCTGGAGAGAATGTTATACACAGACACAGGGTGTGGGGGTGCTGGGAGTGCATGCAAATACCAATGCGAGGCGGGAGTCCCAGGACAAGGAGCCTCTATGGCACAATCAGCTCCGAGAACAGTGGTCCCTTCACGGACAGGGAAAGAAACCATGGTCCCCTACCTTAGAGATCTGCTGGAGTCTGTGTGGCTGTCCTCAGTCCGCTGAAGCCCACTTTTCCCTGCCTTCTGTCACCCCCAGACAACTGGCCCCTGCTACAGCCTGACTAATCCTGAGAGCCACTGGCCTGCTTGAACCGCAGCTGGTTTAAAGAATGCACCGAGGAAGAAGAGAAACTTCCTTCCCCGTGCACAAGCATGTGGGACTCCAGGGCCCAATTACCCCATGGTAGAGTGGATCTGCCCCACACCGCCAATTAGCTCTGGTCTCCTGTGCCGGATGGTATGGACTGGCAAGGAACTCAGCCCTTTTGGCATCACTGCTGCTTGTCCTCAGCACCCTGACCAAGCCTTCGGACCCTTGGCAGAGCTTCCTCTCCATCCACTCATTTTCTGGCCATGTGGTCCTGTCCTGACTATGGCCACCTTCACTCTGCAAGGCATGGAGGGACATGACTCTGTGGAGAGTTATGACCAGGTCTAGCTCAAGAGAGGATGAGGGAAGGCCCTACCTGGGCCTACAATCTGGGAGTGTCATCATTCATGAAAGGGAAAGGGAAGGTTGAACTTATGACATTGTCAGTGACATCTCTCTGGTGAAAGACCAGCACAAATACCACGGCTTGAGTCTAAAGCAAACAGACTTGCTAGGTGGGCAGGGAGTCGCTGAGCCCCGGCAGGAGAGTGAGACAGGGGTGTAAGGAGATGCTCAACCTACCCATGTCTTCAACAAGACTGAATGAGAGAACAAAGCTCAACCTAGGTTAGAAGTGAGCTGATAACACAACCAACCCTTCTTCAAAGGAGAGTCACAAACTGCCATCAGCTAGTAGGTGACACACACCAATCATGACCAAGTAGGCCAACATGTCCTCAGAGAGGCTAAGACAGAACACAAGACAGCTGCTAAGGATGGTGGATCCAGGGATGCCAGACTCTTATACACACTACTGGTGTGAGCAAGATGGTCCAGCCACTCTGCAAAAGAAGTCTCACAGTTTCTTACTGCACCGTAGACGTCGACGCATGTTCGTGTGCAACTCCACACACCACAGGGGTATGTCTGCTCCTCCCATCATCTCTCAAAAGCTGGAAATAGCCTGATGTCTATGTTACTAGCTGAGCAGATAGAGCCATTCCCTGTTCAACTGTATCCACAAGTGAGCTGTCTGGACACAGGACAGTGTGGGTGGGTCTCACGTTCCCCTTGGCTCATTGTTCATTTGGGCATCTACTTAGGTTTCCAGGAAGAACCAAAGCTCTGGACACCTGTTCCTCCTGGAGCCTGAGAACTCAGGACTTTCCCAGGTTCTGAGGGACACTGGTCAACCCAAGCCTCTAAAATAATCATGGTTATAGCATCTCCTCCACCCATGCCTCACACTTCATAAAGTTATAGGTACCCAGAGTTAAGGAGACCAGCTCTTGACATTGCCTGGGAGATCATGCATTTTAACAGCAAGAGCTTCTAACACAGACATGCCAGCTTTTGCAGCACCCTTTGGCTCCTCCGAGAAGACAGATGACCTTCCATATCCAGGCTTGCTTTGGGTTTGGCTTAGCCACCCACACAGTAAAAAGTAGCCTTTCACCTCTGCACCTTCCTGGATGCTTCACCCAGGGAATAGATCTTTTTGTCCTGCCAAGCCAGGTAGATTAAATATTCCCCCTCACAGAAAAAAAAATCTTCGGGTCTCTCGTACTCAGCAGTTATGGCGAACACTGCTTCTAAGACTGGTGGTCTCCAAGAATGAGGAGAGGATTTGGGATTGCTTGCGTGGCTAAAAAGCTGTCTCATTTTTGCTCATTTACCCCTCTCAGATCTGTCTAAATGGCATTTGACAACCCAGGTATAGTTAACTTATTACTTCACCCATGACATTTAATGAAGTTTCCTGCTAAAAGACAAACAGGAGTGCCTAGCAGGTTTCAGGTATGTCCTCAGAGGTCCAGGGTTCCCAATTCCTTGTCTTAACCTAAAGCAATCGCCGTTTGCTATGATACCACAATATAAATCTGTTCCAGTTCTCTTACAGGTTCCTGGAAAAGTTCTACTGCTGTATCTAAAAATCAGGTCTTGTCTCCAGAGTCTTTTGCTAACCCCAGCCAGTTTCAAGCATATTTTACAGGTCACTCCTACTGCCTTGGGCCATGACCAACTCACAAAGTGCTCTCCAGATAATGCCAAAGACCTACACCAGCTCCTGACTTCACCATTGCTATCAACTCTCCTAGACGAAGGACACTTACTGATTAACATCTGGTTGTATCTGATACAGCCAAGCCTTACCTGTCCTACCAGGGCACTTCCCTGTTTCAGTCTTTCTGGCAGTTAATGCTTAGGACCAGTTAATAACAATATTTTTTTTTCTCTTAGCCACCTGCCTTCTCTTCTCCCTGAAAACCCAGCTGCCTAAGGACTCCAGGATGACAGCAAACCAGATGACATTCCAGCCACACCTCTTGCTGAACATGGACTCCAACTCCCAGCTTCCCCTCTCTCTCCCATGCTGCCTCATGCCTGCAGAAAGTATCCAGCCTTGAGCTGACACTCAAGGACTCTGGGATATTTGGTCAAAAGTCACACCCCTATAAACCAAAGAGTCTGGAATGTAATATTAAGCTGGGGGCGTCACCCCAGCCCTCTAACACCTCTATATATGAGAAGTCTGGGGTGATTGGAAGCCTCTGGCCTGGCAGTTGCCCTGTCTTGGACTCCAACTCCCAGCCTGCTAAGTGGTGACCCTTCCCCCGGGAGGGTCAGGACTTAGACTTGTGAATGGAAAGAAGAACATGTGTTTATTGGGTTTGAGTGGACCCCCCCCCCCGTCTCTCTCCCTCTCTCTCTCTCCCTTGCCATGTTCTCCAGGCCACCTGAGAGTGCAACATTTATTAATCATGGACGTTTTAATTTGGCTTATCTAGTCTAATTGGATCTCTTTGCACGGGCAGAGCGGCTCGTCTTAGGACTTTTCCTAACAGAGGTGAATGGCTTGTGTGGCCATGCCTGTTGCCTAGCAGAAAGGTCTTCTTCATCAGCAGCAAGAGAGACTCTTGCTGTGTCCATGGTCTCCTGCATTGCTTGCCTCCTGTAGACAGTCTGGGAGCTCATGATTCCGAAGGCTCTGTCTTGCCCAGAAGATGGCACGTCACAGTTCTTGTTCGTATCTTCTGGCTCTTACATTCTTTCTGCTGTTTCTCTCATCGTGTTCCCTGAGCCATGGAGGCGATGGCACCAATACCTTGTTTAGGGCCCACCACTCAACCATCATTTATTCTCGGTACCTTGAGCAGCCACGAGCCTGCATTTGCCCCTGTGCACTGGAAAGAGAGGCTTCTCAGATTAGGGCTGAGAGCAGCTTCTGTTAAATTTCCAGGGATGTCCGAAATTAGGCCTTAGATTACATTTCAGATGCTGCAGCAGAATACCGGACACTGTGTAATGTATAAAGAAAACAGATTACTTTTTTTTTTTTTTTTTGATTTTCGAGACAGGGTTTCTCCGTAGCTTTTACTTAACAGCAGATCACACCAGTCTGAGATGTCAAAAAACCGGGATCTCACCTGGCAAAGGACTCTTGCTGTGTCGCCAGAGGACAAGAGCATTGCTCAGTTAAGAGAGCATGAGAGGTGGTGAGCCAGCTTGTAGAAAGGGCGGGCAAGTGTGTGGGGAGCCAGGTTCAGCTTCTAAACCCTGAAATCCACTCTCAAACTCACCAACCCAGTCCCACTGGAGGAAGAACTTAGGGCCACCACCAGCATTGGCGGCCTGTCTGGAGGACTCGGCCCATGCTCTCGGTACCTCCCACACAGCCCCGATCTCTCAAAGCTGCCACTGGAGACACCACGACTCACCAAGAGGTGTGGTGAGGGAGGGCCGTATTCACTCCCAGAAGGACCTTACCCCCACGTGCGCATTCTTTCAGTTGACCAAATTCCCCTTAGCCACATAGCCTGGTCCTTGGCCACTGCTCAGTTCAGTATAGATCCCCACATGGGGCTCTTGCGTGTTCCCCTCATTGATGCTCATCACCCGCTAGAGACGCCCTTCCTCCATCGGCGGTCTCATCAGTAGGTTGCCGGGGAAAACTTCAGAGAGCTGCTTCCTGGACACTGCCTACGTGAGGACAGTATTGTTAGTCCTCGGGTAGTTTTTCAGAGGTCTTAAGAAAAAACACTTCCCACAGGCCCTGGTCTATCCTGATAGCCTCTCCTATTTATTGTTCTGGAACTCTCTGGGCACTGATTCCTCAGGCATTATGGGAATTTTAGGTTCCTGGGTTATTTATTTTATGTTGATCGGAGCTAGAGGCGGTGTCCCGGCCCCATAGCACTCTGGATATTATTTCTTGAACACCAGACCATGTCACAGCATCACACAATTTTTGGGGGGTGAGGGGAAATCCCAAATTCTAATAACTGCCACTGGGTGGCGCCTGCGGGCTTCAGCTGGGCGCTTGTGTGAGCAAAGCAGCAGCTGCATAGTCCTGCACCCTGGAGATACTGAGGGAGCCACTACATATCCTTTTGGAAGTTGGCAGTAGCCTACTTCCGTTCAGACCCCACGTGTGGCCTTCCCTCAGGTGGTCTCTTGGGCAAGAGAAACCCATATTCCCAGGAGTGGAAGACACTTGTTAAAATGTGGACACGGCACTTCCTCCAGGTTCCAAGCTGGAGCCACTGTAAGTGTTTGTGCTTGTGGGTAGAGCATCAAGGGCTGTGTTCCCGATGTGAGCGCGCACGTTAGCTTGGCTTGCTCTCTACTCTCTGGCCTTCGTCTAGACCTGGGGGAAACCTCCACTTTCCATAGCCAGCCATGAGGTAGCCACAGGTTTTGTAGCTTACCTTTTCTAATTCGAGGAGAAAAACATTTTTTTTCCTTTACTTTGAATGGCTGCTGACTTTTTGCCCGAGATTTTTCTGCATTAATCAGATGATCAAATGGTTCTGCTGAGTTATTTTTTCATCAGTATGGGGAATTTGAATTCACAGAGAAAGCCTGCTGGGTGAGGATATGGTATCCTTTTTTCACATCTCAGGTTTACTAAGGTTTTAGAGACTTTGTGATTTTAGTTAACAAGGACATTGTCAGCTGTGTTCTTAGAAGGTCCTCTGTATTTGGTAGCAGGGTCTTACTAGTTTCAATCACAAACTGGAGGACAGTCCCCTCCTTTGTTTTCAGGGGGAAAAGTGTTTCTCTGAAATGGAAATTATTTCTTACTGCATTTTATAGCAACTTCCACGAAGATTGCTAGCCTGGCGTTTTCCTCGAGGAATTTTCGTTTGAATTCTCGTTTATTCAGAGGATGACAAGGATTTTGTGGTTTTCATCGCATCCTGCATCAGCTTTGATGAGCTGAGTTTTTGAGCATCCAGACTTGTTTGCGAGTCGTCGCATTTATTGGCATGCTCCTGCAGCAACAGCAGTCCCAAGAACAGCGGTCATTGTCCTTGTCCCCACTTAGGTTAACAGCCACAGTCGGAGGCACCCGTGTAGCTGTCACTGCCGGATTCACAGCAGCAGCAACAGACGGAGGGTGACGCTGCTGCTGACCGCGAGCCTGGAGTCAGGAGGTCGGAAGGGCAGACCGACTGGGGTCCTCAGCTCTAGCTGGCTAGCAGCGAACAGCTAGAGAAGAATCACTCCAGGGGAGGCTTGTGGAACACTATGATAATTTTTCTGGTCTAAGCCCAGGACAAGCAGCCACATGACTGGTTAGAGTATTGCTACACTTTTGAAACTCCCGTTTTTTAAAGTCGTGGTTGAGGTCGCCTCTGGTGTGACTGAAGACCACGGCCAATGTTGCCGATGAAATCTGATCGGTTCACAGGTATCACTTTTTGTTGCCACTGATAAATACTGGGTCTATCTGTGCCTCCTGGGTCGCACCGCGGTGGCTTTTACTTGTATGAGTAACGCGTCATTCTCCTGTCACCTGGACTCAAAATGGAATGACTCAACTCGAAACCGTGGCTTTAGAAAGTGGAGTGACTCGGGTCAAGCACAGCCAGAAGTTATCTTATTCATCACAGAGTAACTGGAACTGGGCCCACCCTTCCCAGCCTTCGGACATGAAGCCATGGGGACTTTCTAAAAGGGCTGGTGGAAGGACATGCAGAGCAGACGTAGGTGGCCTGGGAGCGGGTCGGAGACATTTGAGCTGGCTACCTCCTCTGTATCTCTCTGTTGGTTTCTTGGCTCAGATGGTCTTTCTGACACAGCAAACCCCGTGGCCAGCAGGATCTTTGCTCCCACAATCTGCTTCACTCTGCAGGATTCCCCTTTCTGGTTATAGCTTTTAAAAGTCCCCAGGATGGGGTGGGCTCTGTCCCAAAGTCTACCAGGTGCATTCCCCTGACAAAACAAGAGACATGAGAACTCTGGGTGTGCAGCACAACACCACGCTCTCAAAGCACATGTTGGGAGGGCGTTCTCTAGGTCAGCCAAGTCACACTGACCGAAATTTGGAGAAGCGCCACAAATGTCTGGGGTAGTTTTGCCCCACTGGCTTTCCTTTCTGCCAACTGTTTGCGGTGACATCCTGCTAACCTGAAATGCTCCGTGGATGCTTGAGAAGCCCTTGGTGCTCCGATGGGGCAGTCCTGCTGGACAGCCTTCTCTCTGTGCAGCACAACAGTGGCATGAACCACAAAGGTTGCCTCAGGTTTGGTGTGGGGTCTGGAACTTGGGAGCGAATCACGGGATGAAATTTGTTTTGACGGTTCAAGTTGTATCGGGCCATTGTGCAGTCAGGAATGTTTGGAAACTGCTTCTGCTGTCCTTGGCTTGCAGTGGCCCTCTTCCTGAGGAGCAATGATGCTGACTTAACGCTCTCCAGCCTTTGCGATGGACGCTTGTCAGAGGAGAAAGAAAGTTGCTCCCACTGACAACTCAGGAAACCGCAAAGGAAATGAGACAGCTTCCCAGGATCTGTGGACAAGCAACTACATAGATTCTAAGCCAACATTTGCAAAGTAACCTGTCTTTAAAAGGCAAACCACAGGCTTTAAGATCAGAGTGCACATAAAAAAAATATCAGCTGGCCTTGTCTTCTATTTAGAGCATTTGTTCCACTACACACCGTGTGACTTATGAGGTGTGTGGAATCTCCTGCATCACTTTCTGTCTCCAAACTCTTCCCTTGGTAGGCTTCCCTTACCCTTCCCTCTTTGGGGGAATTATACACTTTTAATATTCGTTTTATTCTTCACAGATATTTTTAGTTATTCTTTGTGTAGAGTGGTGTACAGAATAATCTTCTCAGTCATGGCCACACTCAGACCTCTGAGATTTATGAATGTCATCCTACAGGCAAAGAGGTGATGTTTCCAAGATGAGTAGGGCAAGGATATTAGGGGGGAGACTGTCCCAGGTTACCTTAGGGAGCCCGTGGACTTCAGGAAATCTTTCAAAATGGAGAAGAAATGCTCTCCAGTCTTGAAGATAAACTTATGGATTAGGAACTTCCTCTGAAAAAGTTACATCAAGGCAATCAAAAAGAAAATCATAGTTACATGTTTATTGCTGTAATACATTTGATGGCTGGTTTATTTCATCTTACAACTTGTAATTCATTAGTTAGGGAAGTCAGGGAAGAAATCTGGAGGCAGGAGCTGATGCAGAGGCCAGGGTGAGAGTGTGACTAACTGGCTCGTTCCTCATGGATTGCTCGGCTTGCTTTCTTATAGCACCCAGGACTACTTTCCCAGAGGTGGAATAATGGCTTAGGCTATCCCACAGCAATCATCAGTTAAGAAAATGTAGCACAGGTTTGCCCACATACCAGTATGTTAGGGGCATCTTCTCCGTTGAGGTTCCCTCTTTCAAAATGTCTCTACCTCGTGTCAAGTTGACATTAAACTGGCCGTCACAATGAACTCCTTGTCAAGCTGACACACAAACACAACACTTTTAAACTACAGCCTTTCCTTTCTCAAAATCCCCCAAAGAGCGTATTAATACCACAGCTTAGGAAGCTTGGGGACACCTCGGCATGGTTACAGGGTGTGAGGTGACTGAGACACAGGGAAAAGGGGGTGGATTGTTTCTGGACAAGCTGAAAAGTTCAGGTAGCAGAGAGGTCAGGCTGTACATAGCAGTGACTGGGTGAGTCTTCTTTTTTTTTTTTTCTAGAGCTTTCAGCTATGCTGTTAAGTCTCTAATGTGAGCTTTCTCTGTTTTTTTAATGTGGGAACTTAGTGCTATGAACTTTTAAGGGAGCCACTTTAGGGTTGGCTCTAGAGGGGATCCCAGTGTCCACGGGGATGTCCCCAGCTAGGTCCTTGGGCAGCAGAATAGAGGGTGCCTGAACTGGCCTTGCCCCACTATCACACTGATGATTATCTCGAATATCACCATAGAATCTTCTTCCGGCGACAGATGAAGATAGAGACAGAGACCCTCATCAGAGCAACGGACTGAGCCCCCAAGGTCCAGTTGAAGAGCGGAAGGAGGGAGAAGATGAGCAAGGAAGTCTGGACTGCGAGGGGTTGGTCCACTCACTGAGACAGTGTGCCTGATCTAATGCGAGCTCACCAAATCCAGCTGGACCAGGACTGAATGAGCATGCGATCAAACCGGACTCTCTGAATGTGGCTGACAATGGGGCTGACTGAGAAGCCATTGATAAAGGCACCAGGACTTGTTTCTACTGCATGCACTGGCTTTTTGGGACCCTAGTCTATTTGGATGCAAAGCTTCCTAGGCCTGGATGTTTGGGGGAGGACCTTGGACTTCCCACAGGGCAGGGTTCCCTGCCCTCTCTTAAGGAGGGAGGGGGAGAAAGGAGGGTGAGTTGGAGAGAGGGAGGGGAATGGGAGGAGGGGAGGAAGTGTAAATTTTTGAATGGAAAAATAAATAAATAAATAAACAAATAAACAAATAAATAAATGAGGATTTGAAGCTGAGACAACACTGGTAGGCAGGGGGAGGAGCTACCGTGAGTAAAGAAGGATGGACGCAAGCAGTGCACATTGAAGGGGACCCCTGCACAGCGGGGTTCCCTCCCCGACCCCGGATTAGGCACAAGCCACACTCA
This sequence comes from Chionomys nivalis, assembly GCF_950005125.1. Lineage (NCBI taxonomy): Eukaryota > Metazoa > Chordata > Mammalia > Rodentia > Cricetidae > Chionomys > Chionomys nivalis. Next base: position 104,190,568 of record NC_080087.1, on the reverse strand, counting down.
AACACCTGTTTTCACAGAAAGATTCTTTATAAGTGGGGAAGAAAAGTTAAAGTGGCTGCTTTCTGACTCAGGCAGGAAATCCTTGCAGGTGGAACTTTTAAAAGGGGAGGCCTGTGCCAGAACGGGCTAGGATGACCTGGTAAAAAGAGATAGGAGACAAGGGAGAAGGGAAGGGGACAAGGGATAGGGGATAGGGATATTTGTCCCAGAGGGACACAGGGACTGCCTCTGGATAGAGGGAACAGAATGGCACGTAGGCAAATGGCAATTTATAAAAGTAAAGGGGGAAACTCCATAATAGAATGAGGTGTTCAATTTTAATTATGCATGTTAATTAGGTGAACCAAAGGGGGCTTCTGATTGCTGGACGTCAATATTTGGCTAACTGGACCTTGATATTCTGTCTCAGGAGGAGGAAGTGATCAAATAATGAAAGAGACTTTGGTGGCTAGCTTTAGGGATGTAATCTAATGGTTTTCAGCAAGGCAGCAATGGGAGAAGGGCAAGGCCTGCCAGAGCCACACACTGGAGTGGGCCAGTGTCTCTTCATACACTGTACACATTGCATGGAACTTTCCAAGAATAAAGATGTTAACACGACATATCAAGGTTTAAGGGATTCAACTAAATCAGTGCTTATGGGAATTTTGTAGCTTCAAATATCACAAAGAAGAAAGAGTTACAAATAAAAAAGATTAAGCTTTTACTTTAAAAATCTAAGAGAGAGAAAGGAAATCGAAACTAAACCTTTTCTCTTTCTAAGTTGATCTTGTTGGTATATTTGATACGGTACTGCTTTGGAAGATGGAGCCTTCACAATTCCCCAAAGCAGAGTGGAATACTGAGCAGAGCCAGTGGTTGGAGCCGAAATATAACTTCTCTCGGGTGTTCTGTGTGATGAGACTCTAAGCGGAAGCATTTTTTAGCACATATTAATCATACAAAATAGTGGGATTTATTACATTGTTTTCATACAACAGAGAGTGTGCTTGGATCACACCCACGCCCTCGGTGACCCTCTACTTCCATCTTAACTTTCATTCCTCCTGCAAATCCACGTGTGAGAACAAACCACAGTCCTGTATACGACTGACTGGCTTATTTCACTTAGCCTCGTGACCTCTAATTCAATTTATTCTCCTGAAAGCGGCATAGTTTTGTCTTCATTGGAGATAAATAAAACTCCCTTGCCCGTATATGTCACATGGTCTCAGTCTGTTTATGTATCAGTCTGCTCTTAGGCTGATTACATGACTTGGATGTTGTGAACAGTGTTGGGCAAACACGGATGGGCTGGTGTCTCAAGGGAGCTGGCTTTGATTATTTTGGTTCTGTATCCAGCAGTGCTATATTTGGATTACATGCAAATTACAGTGTTAGTTTTTGAGCAAACCTCACACTGATTTCTACAGCATCAGCGCTAATTTACATTCCCCCAACAGTGTCTATGTCTCCGCCACCCTCAGCTCTGCCTCTGAGCCAGCATTTGGGATTTGTTTTCTTGATGACAGTGACTGTGTAGTGGCTGAAATAGAATCTCTTGATTTGGTTTCTATTTCCCTGATGGCCAAAGACATTGATCATTTTCATGTATTTAGTCTCCATTTCTATTTCTTCATTTGAGAACTGTCTGCCTGCTTCACCTCCTGGATTACTGACTGGATTATTTGTTTTCCCGGTGTTTAATGGTTTAGTTCTGTACAAGTTCTTGAAATTAACCCCTCACCAGATGAATTTTTCCCCATTCTGTAGGATGTCTCTTCACTCTGGCTTTTTGGAGTTTGGTTTTTGGTTGGGGGGTACTTTTGCTTTAATTTGATCCATTTCTACTCGCCAATTCTTGCCGTTATTTCTGGACTATCACATCCCATCCAGAGAGTCACTGCCCTTCCCTCAATCCTGAGGCTTTTCCTTGTGATTTCCAGTACGTTTTCAGTTTCCAGTCTCATGTTAGAGTCCACATTGTGGTTTGGGTTGATTTTTGTAAAGGAAGAGAGATTAAGAGTGAGCATCAGTATTTGACATCTGGATCCTGCATGGTCAGCAGCACTTCTTAAAGTGGTTGCCTTTTCTAACATATGGCTTCCTCTTGTCTCTCCAGTTGTTTCCAGGGCTGTGCAGAAGCTTCTCAGTTTGATGTAATCTAATTTGTCTGGGCCTTTTTGTTTGTTTTGCTTTAGTTATTTAGCTTTCGGGCTCTAGAACATCTTTGCTGTAGCTCATGTCCTGAAGATTCTCCCTGAGCTTTGTTCTAGCAGCTTCATGGCTCTCTCTCATGCTCACACTTAAACATCTGTCTTTACTTATTCTGAGATGACTTGTGTGTGTGTGAATCAATGGGACTTTTGCTTCTATCTGCATATGGACACCCAGTTTGCCATACTGTTCATTAATGAGAGCGTCCCCCACACCACAAACTCTCAGTACAGCTGTTGAAAGTCAATTGGCTCTCTCTATCTCTCTGTCTCTGTCTCTGTCTCTCTCTGTCTCTCTGTCTCTGTCTCTGTCTCTCTCTGTCTCTCTGTCTCTGTCTCTCTCTCTCTGTGTGTGTGTGTGTGTGTGTGTGTGTGTGTGTGTGTGTGTGTGTGAACAGAGGTTTCTATCCTGCCTGGTCCTATGGATATTCATTCCCAAAGAATCACACAGAAATCAATTACAATACTCTTTGGCCCATAACTCAGATGTATTTCTAGCTGGATCATACATCTTAAATTAACCCATTTCTATTCATTTGTGGCTTACTGGTAAGGTTCTGGCATCTTTCTCCTTTAGCAGCTACATGGCATTTGCCTGACTCAGCCTTTTTTCTTCCTCTATCGTTGTTTAGAGTTCCTGTCTTGCTATATTCTGCCCTGTCATAGACTAAAGCAGCTTCTTTATTAACCAATGATAATAAAACATATGCACAGAATACAGAATGGAATCCCACATTTTCTCCCCTTTTTTGTCTAAATAAAAGGAAGGTTTTAACTTTATTTAACTAGTAAAATTACATATAACAAACAAGTATCAAGCAAGAATATAGTTACAATATTTGTGTGTCTAAAGTTTCATACCTAATTTTTCTTTTATCATAGCTAAGAAAATATCTATCTTCAACTCCATATATATATATATTATATATATATATATATATATCTTCAACTCCATCAAAGACCCCAGAAGAATATAATATTACCTAAGTAAACAGGAAGTACACTGTAACAAAATTCTAAAACTCTATAATTGACAGAGACATCTGGCTGCCTGGGCAGTCACCCCAAGTTTTTCTGTAATATTATGACATCCATCTTTAGTCTACAAGTCCATATATCTGGTAGACTTTTTCATGAAGCAGAAACTCTGAAGGACTGTCTCACCTTCTTTGGACAGTTCAGCAATAATTTTTCTGTGGGTCCTGCATGTCTAGTTTACACAATATACTGTCAAGTAGTCAGGCAAGAGCAGTTTCTTGCTCAAATGACCAGTCTTGTCACATTGAAGGCAAATTCCATAACAAGTTTCTTCAATGCCCATCAACCTCTCTGAAGTAATTGGTACCGCCAGAGGCAGACATGGCTTGCTGCAGAGGGAAATCTAAGTTCTTAAAACTGTTTAAATGCCATATTCTGTAGGTCTTTGAAGATAAAGATACCTTTAAAATAAATATGTTTGTTTAGATTAACAGCCCTCAAAATCAAATGTCTTTCAGCAGTTAACTTATTAACAGTCGAAAGAATCCAAAGAGAGCACAACAATACCCATAATTCAGACTCTCTGTGCAGATTCCCTTTTGATGTGTGACTTAATTTTTGGCTCTATTACTTTCTAATATTTATTTTATTATCTTTACTCCTTTAATCTATGACTATCTATATTCTCTCTCTCCTAAGCCCATGGACATTTATCCAACACTGTGACCCAGTTAGAGGTCTTTTTTTTAGTCTGAATTTGTCTTTACTGTATATCTATAACACTTATTTGACCAGAAGCACTTTTTAAAATGCTAAACAGCATGGCTAGAACTAATGTTGTGACTTTGCCTTCTGGCTGCACCTCATCCAACATGGCAGAGATATGTGTACTGCCAACTCTGAGAGTCTTGCTCACTGACCCAGCTCCAGGAATACAGCAAGTCTATGTCACCATTAAGGAACCTGCAGTCCTCTGCTCACAAACCCCATTTAAGTACTCTGTAGCAGGACCTCCTGAAAGATCCAGAGCTGTTTGTGCAACCAGTACAAGCCAAGAAGCCTTCTCCTAAGGAAGCCATACCTCTGCTTGCAGTCAGCAAACAGAGTCTATCTGAAAAAATACAGCTCCCAAGAAGCTCCAATTGACTCCTGTTTCTGTGGGTCTAGAGGCCCTTTTATGTATACTTTCTTAGGTTTTATGTGGATTATGTTGCCCCACATTGGGTCCAATCATGTAAATGGACGTTTCTATACTCCCTGGTCCCTAAGCCATTCAGTTCTAAAGAATCACACAGAAACTATATTAATTACGACCCTGTTTGACCAATAACTCAGGCATATTTCTAGCTAGCTCTTACATCTTAAGTTAACCCATTTCTATTAATCTGTGTATTGCCACAAAACTGTGGCTTACTTGTAAGGTTCTGGCATCTTTCTCCTTCAGCATCTACATAGCATCTTCCTGACTCAGTCTTCTTTCCTCCTCTATCTCTGCTTGAATTTCCCACCTTGCTATATTCTGCCTTTCCATAGGACAGAGCAGCTTCTTTTTTAACCAATGGTAATAGAACATATTCATAGCATGCAGAGGGGAATCACACATCGTGTGTGTGTGTGTGAGAGAGAGAGAGAGAGAGAGAGAGAGAGAGAGAGAGAGACAGAGAGAGAGAGAGACAGAGAGAGAGAGAGAGAGAGAGAGAGAGAGAGAGAGAGAGAGAGAGAGAGAGAGAGAGAGAGAGATTTGGTTACTGGACTCCCTATTTTGTTCTACTGGTCTATGTGACTTCTTTCATGCCAGTATTATGCTGTTTCGGTTGTTATAGATTAAATCATGTTCTTTTAGATGGATATAGATTTTAGTGGGGAAGATGAAAGGGTTCTGGAGATGAGCAGTAATGGTGGCTGTACAAGAATGGAATGTACTCAATCTATGAGAGATACTACAAATTATTTAAAATGATAAATGTATCTGTGTGTATTTTGCCACATTGTAAAGTCTAAAGAATGATATTTGCAATGACCCTGGGTTGTAGGGAAATGGATCATCTTGGCATTGTGAAGTGTCAACTTGACTGTGTTTGAAGGATAATGAAGTCAGCTCAAATCTTATCCCCTTTGTTACTGTTATGGATCTACAGAGACCACTGTCCAGCTGCAAAGCAACATTCTCAGCAGTCCTCCTGGAAGATTTCAGTGTATATTCTAACACGTATGTCATTGTTTCCACTTTTAAACCTGCACCTATGCTGTAGATAATGATGGGGAATAGGTGATAATGCGAGAGGACTGTGTGAGAGGGGAGAGTTCAAGGGAAGAGAATCTCTGCTGGATTTGAGTGGAGGAGACAGAAGTGGGTAAAGAAAAGGCTGGGAAGGGAACATTAAAGGGTTTCTTTTAGATATGTCCATTTTGAACGCTCTTGTGAGGTATCTAGTTAAAGATGATATTCCTGTCCCATTGAGGATGCTATTCATCTTGTAAACATTACATTATCAATAAGTGTTTTCCTAACCACTGAAATTTGAATTTCTCTTCCTTGAGGTTGAACTTGTTTATGATGGTCAGTGTTGTCAACTTGACAAGATCTAGAAATCCCTAGGAGATCAGCTTTAGGCATCGGAGAGATTATCTTGATTTTATTAACTGGGGTAGGATGACCTGCCCACTGTAGGTGGCACCATTCCCTGGGTGTGATCCTGGACTGTGTAATGGTTTGCTCGGTGACATGCAGTCATCACTGTCTACTTCCTGTGTTACACAGGGCCAGAATCATGGAACCTGGACAACCCCAAATGTTCATTTAGTCAAATACCTTCAAATAGGGAGGAGGCATAAACGATGCAAAATTTTTATACGTTTTGTGTTGATTATAAAGAGGAGATCCATAAATCATAAAACCTTCATGAAGAGGGACTGGGATATGAGAGATTCAAAGCAGCCTCACTATGGAAAGGCCCACTCAGCGTGAGTGATGGGTCATAAAAATTGCTCATCTGGAGCTCCCTTTTGTATAGGGAAATACCATTCTGTGTGCAGCCCCCTGCTAAAACATGGTTTTTAGCTAACATATCTGAATATTTCAGGGTATTTTGTGCTGAAAGCAACACATCAGGATTTTGGATCTGGTATGATGTGACCCCTGTTTCAGGCTCCCTCTGCCTCAACTTCCCAGACCATGGTGAACTGTACCTTGAGCTGTGAACTGGAACAAACCATTTCTCCTTTGAGTCTCTCTGTCAGAGTATTTTACCACAGCAACAAGGAAATCAAGACAATATTCAGCATCACACTTCAGTTTTTCACAGAGGGCCAATAATTGATCATTGAGATTTAAAAATTTTTAGTGTTGACTGTTTATTTGAATTTTGTCTTCCACGCTGCATTTAATCCTTCTCCATTTCCCTGCTTTAGAATGCTTTCCTTGCCATGCAGTTCCTGTATATGCTAGATAATTTTGTCTTTTTTTTGTTTTGCGTCTTGACACTGTTTCAGAGCTTTGTATTGGCTCATCATCTTTGCGGGGTCGTCATTACCTTGTCACCTCTAAAGTTTTTCCTTTATAGACAACATCTCTAATATGAAGAATGTATACCATTCTTAGATATTTTTATAAGACATTTTCCTATGTGTCCTTTTTGTATTTTTATGTTTTTATTTGAATACATCTGAATTTATGTTTCCACTAAGGGAGGTAGAACTTAACCTCTCCAAATAAAAGGTCGATCGCCCCAAACTCCACTTGTTTAAAATACACATTTGCATGTGTCTGTGTAGATGCCTCTGACTCTCAGTTTCAGCTATTGTACCTGAATAATTCGGGATGTTTTGTGCTGAAAGCAACAAGTGCTTTACTAAGAGTTCTTAACCATGCTGGTTGTGCTGCTGAACATTATGAGTACAGGAGTGTTCTTCAAGTGCTTGAACATGTAGGGTTTCTCCCTCTTCCCATTTCTCACAAACATTGGATTTTATATTGGAATGAATGGCTTATGATATTGTTGTATAGATTTTCCCTGTGACTTGAAACATTTTATGCTGGAGAAAGACTTATTAAGACTTAGGAATTAGGGGCTGGAAAGATGGCCCAGCAGTTTAAAACACTGGTTGTTCTTCCAAAGGACCCAGGTTCAACTCCCAGCACCCACATGTCAGATCACAGCTGTCTATAATTCCAGCTCCAGGAGATCTAACACCCTCACACAGACATACATGCAGGCAAATATCAATGCACAGAAAATAAAAACAAATTATTTTTTTAAAAAAGACTTAGGAATTAAGCTAAACTTTCAAGTCTCAGAAAGTAAACAGCTCACGAGTCTTAGGATGCTCCTAAAACTTACAAGATGCACATAGCCCTTCCCCAAGGTTTTCTGCGCAATAACAATTTTACTCAGGGGAAGAGACTCCCAAAAGACCCATCACTGAGATGCCTGTAAGTTATGAATGGAGCTCCAGGTGAGCAACTTTCATAAACGCAAACCATGCTGAGTGGGGCTTGATGCTGCAACTGCAGAGTCTCCAATATCCCTGTAATAATCCATTTGTGAAGATTTTATGATTTATGCATCTTCAATTTATGATTACTATAAAACAACCCACACAACTTATAAGATTCTTCATTGTCTATGCCTCCTCCCTATTTGAGGGTATTTGACTAAACGAACATTTGGGGTTGTCCAGGTTCCTTGATTCTGGCACTGCATCGCACCAAGATGTTTAGAACCAGCTTATACAAGTTAAGAATGAGGTGTTCGCCTGGACCCGTGGACTGTGAGTTTTCACTTGGTGGTAGCAGAACAATCTGAAAATCATAGAAGCAACTTTCCAAGCTGGCCTACTGAGGGATGGGTCAAAAGTCCAAACTCCTTAGAATTATGTTTAATGACTTCTGCTCAGTGGGAGCAAGTTGTTAGTGAGATTTGCTCATTAGAATTCCCAAAGCACACAGACTGAACCCTCATGGGCTACCTCCCTCGGTCACTGGCTCAGAATCTAGATCCTCTGGGGCCCTGTTCTGGGCCCAGTCCTCCATGTTTTATGAGCTCATTAGAAACCCAGTAATCAGGCAGAGTCTCCAGAAAATTAGTAGAGATTGTTTGAAGGTGAAACCCAGGGGAGCAGCTACTTTAGAGATGGAAAATAAGTTCTGTGTTGTTAGTGCACAGCCCAGGGAGATAGACACCTCATTTCCAATAGGGACAGCACAGAGGGCAAGCAGCAAAAGGTGGCTTTCAGGTGGAAACTATGCTGGGCTTTGTGGTCAGAAGACATATGCTGGGTCCTGGCCCTGTACAGGCCATGAACTCTCTGGAAAGACACAGAAAGCTTCCAAGCACAACTAGTATTGGCTCACAGTGTGTTGAGATGAAGCTGTGTGAGGTTATTTTTAGCTTGAATTTAGAATTACATGAGTTGATTAATATGTTTTGGAATATGAATTTGATGATGGCAGTTCAAAAATAATGTTAGAACTATCCCTGCATGTCTGGAATGAAGTTACCTTGATCATAATGAATGACCTTTTTGATGTAATCTTGAATTCATATTGCAAGAATTTTATTGAGAATGTTTGTACCTATGAACATCAGGGAGATTAGTCTGCATTTTTTGTGTGTGTGTGCACACGTGTGCGTGTATATATGTGTGTGCATGTGCGTGTGCCTGTGTTTGTGTGTGTGTTGTGCCTTTATCTGGTTTTGGCATGAAAGTAATATTGACTTCATAAAAAGATTTTTGACACCTTTCTTCCTTTTCTATTTTGTGAAATGATTTGAGTAATATTGATGTTAGTGCTTCTTTGAGGTTCTGAGAGAATTCTGCAGTGAATCCACCTGATACTGGGCACCTTTATTTGGGGGATTTGAAATATATTTCATTTCATATTCTTGCATACATAAAATACGTCTGGATCAAATCCACCTACCTGTCCCTCTCCTCCAGTTCTTCTCTTATTTGCCATCACCACCTTTCCCTCCAAACTTGGATGTATTTTTTAAATCACTGCTTTAATCTCAATGCTGGCTATGGATATGTATCTGTTTAAACAACCACTTTGGAAATCAGTGTGGCGATTTCTCAGGAAATTTGGGATCAACCTACCCCAAGATCTAGTAATACCACTCTTGGAAATATACCCAAGAGATGCCCTATCATACAACAAAAGTATTTGTTCAACTATGTTCATAGCAGCATTATTTGTAATAGCCAGAACCTGGAAACAACCTAGATGCCCTTCAATGGAAGAATGGATGAAGAAAGTGTGGAATATATACATATTAGAGTACTACTCAGCGATAAAAAACAATGACATCGTGAATTTTGCATGCAAATGGATGAAAATAGAAAACACTATCCTAAGTGAGGTATCCCAGACCCAAAAAGAGGAACATGGGATGTACTCACTCATAATTGGTTTCTAGCTATAAATAAAGGACATTGAGCATATAATTTGTGATCCTAGAGAAGCTAAATAAGAAAGTGAACCCAAAGAAAAACGCATAGTCATCCACCTGAATAGGGGAAGTAGACAAGATTGCAGGGCAAAAACTGGGAACTTGCGGGTGAGGTGGCATGGGGCTAAGGGGAAATGGGGTGAGAAGCGTGAGAAGGGGAGGATGGGGGAGCTTGGGGGAATGGGATGGTTGGGATATAGGAAGGGTGGATACTGGAGCAGAGAAATATATATCCTAATTAAGGGAGCCATCTTAGGGTTGGCAAGAGACTTGACTCTAGAGGGGCTCGCAGGTGTCCAGGGAGATGTCCCCAGCTGGTACCTTGGGCAACTGAGGAGAGGGAACCTGAAATGATCCTATCCTATACTGATGAATATCTTGCATATCACCTTAGAACCTTCATCTGGCGATAGATTGAGATAAAGACAGAGACCCAATTTGGAGCATCGGACTGAGCTCTTAAGGTCCAAATGAGGAGCGGAAGGAGGGAGAACATGAGCAAGAAAGTCAGGACCACGAGGGGTGCACCCACCCACTGTGACAGTGGAACTGATCTATTGGGAGCTCACCAAGGCCAGCTGAACTGGGACTGAATAAGAATGGGTTGAAACCAGACTCTCTGAACATGGCGGACAATGAAGGCTGATGAGAAGCCAAGGACAATGGCACTAGGTTTCGATCCTAATACATGAACTGGCTTTGTGGGAGCCTAGCCTGTTTGGATGCTCACCTTCCTGGACCTAGATAGAAGTGGGAGGACCTTGGTCTTCCCGCAGGGCAGGGAATTTGGACTGCTCTTCAGTCTTGAGAGGGAAGGGGAATGGAGTGGGGGGAGGGGAAGAGGAGTGGAGATAGGGGAGGGGAGTAGAGGGAGGGGGCAATGTGTGAGAAAATTAATAAAAAAATTATGTATTTCATCTTAGTTTAATTTTGGTATGTAATATGCATTTAGAAATTCACCCATTTTTTAATTTAATGGAATATTGGTTTTAAAGTTATTTATGATTTAAAATTTTTCATTATTGTTGCCTGTAATCTTTCCTTCCTCACTTCTATTTGTATTCATTTGGGTCTTTCCTCCTTCTTTTCCTTAATTTGTGTAAGGGTTTGTTATGGCCATCTAAATAGATGAAAAGGAGCCTTGACAATTCCAACATTGCTTCATGAAAAAAGTCCTGGAGAGTCTAGGGCTCTCTGGAGAATAGCTGAACATGATAAAGGCTATCAGCAATGACAAACCTGTACCAAACTTCATATTACACTAAGTGGAGGAGAACCCAAAGCATTCATACTAAGACTGGGACTAAGACAAGGCTGTCCACTGTCTCTATCTATATGGTGCTTGAAGTCTTAGCCCAAACAATAAGACAAAAGAAAGACATAAAAGAGATACAAATAGAAAGAGAAGTCAAAGTCTCCCTATTTACAGACGATATGATTTTATATATGAGATCACAAGGACTCTACTCTTAGAGCTGATGAATACTTTTAGTAAAGTGGCAGTTTTCAAAATTAACACACACAAAAAATCAATAGCCCTTTTCTATTCCAGTGACACACAATGAAAGAAGACAAGGGAACCAATCCCATTCACTCACAGGCTCAGGACTCTGATACAGGAAATAAGGCCAACAACTGACAAATACACACATATGAAATTTTAAAACTTTCCTTACAGCATAACAAATTGTCAACTGAGTGAAGAGGCAGTTCAGAAAATGGGAGAAAATCCCCTCGGCTGTACATCTGATAGTATCAGTGTCTAGAGTATACAAAGAACTAAACAAAATCTAAATAGCAAGAAAATAAACAGCCCAGTTAAAAATGGGCTGTGAAACTAGACACGAAGCTCTCAAAAGAAGAAAGGCAAATGGTCAATAAACACTTCCAATGTGCCCAGCATTCTTAGCTATCAGGGGAATGCAAATCACAACTACTTTCCACACCCAATCTCATCTCATCCAGAAGTGACATCGCCAGAAATACAAATGACAACTCAAGCTAGTACTTACCAGGTTGTAGGAATAGGGGAACCCCAATAAACTGTTGGTGGGAACATGAACTATACACTGTGGAGATCGGTTCGCAGGTTTCTCTAAACACTAGAAATGTATCTACCACGTGACCCAACTATGCCATTCCTGGGCACAGACACAAAGGGATTTACAGCCTACCCCAGAGACACCGACTCATCCATGTTCTGCCTGCTTTTTTCACAATAACCAGGAAATAGAAATGACCTAGATGTTTATCAACTGACTAAAAATACTGAAAGTGTAGTACTTTTACACAGTGGAATATTACTCAGTTATATTGGGTAGGACTGGAAAAGACTATATTGTGTGAGCTTACCCAGGCCTAGGATGACAAACATCACATGCTCTTTCTTATACTGATCCCCGGCTTCAAATGTTTCGTTTTGTGTGTTTAACATGGAGTATATGTGAAAGTCAAGAAACTAGAAATAGCCCATTGCAGGAAGGGCACATGGAGGTGGGAAGGGGTAGAAGAAATACAGATGAAGTGAAAACAGGGAGATATTGGGGAAAAGTTTCAAGCATGGAATAGGGGTGGGGAAACAAGGTTGTGGGGGAAGAGGTAGCAAGTCATAGAATATGTGACAAGGCTCACAGAACCTATGATCTTCTAACTCAAGTTAAAACACAGAGTGGATAGAAGAATACGGGCGATGTATTGAATGGGAGCAGCAGGGGGTTAAAGGGTCAAGCAGGGAGGGGAGAAAAGGAGGCAGGAGTGGACTAACCAAAACTAAGGATGTATGACACAGCCTTATTAAGACACACTAAGCTTTAACCCATGTAAAAATAACAAAAGTTTGAATGGAGGTACCCTGTATGGGTAGACAATGCTGTTTCCAAAAGACATGGATTATTAAATGAAAACTTCAGTGTTAGCATGGATCAAGGAGGCCTTGGAGGACACAGACTACTGCTACTGGTTTTGGCTGCCTGCCATAACTAGATGGTAAGACCCTGAGAAGACCACATTACACACTTTGGTTGCAAGACACAGAGAAATCATTTCAGACTGGACATTCTCCCTTTTGACTAGCTGGAAAATTCTGTACAGACTGCTGGGGAATAAAAGTTGTCAGTGCTCTTAGTTGGTGCTAGATTTTGCATGTGACAGTACTGACCTCTTGGGCAATGGCAGCATGACTGTCACAGGGGAGAGCTCATGCTCACTGTCTAAACCTCATGAAAAGTTGAGCCCTTGTCTTAGGAGGTCGTAAGACTTAGGGTGGAACCTACTATTATTGCTTTGTCAATTGGTCATGTTGTCAAAATACCTCCTAACTCTCTATCACTGAGTGCTGGAGGAGGGCGAGGCAGAGAGGAAGCAATACAGCCACGAAAGGATGGCAAGGTGTGTGAGAGAGGATGCTCAACATAAATACCATCACATGGGAAACTGGTCCTTGGAGTTGAACTGTGGATGACAGGGTTCAACTCAGAACCTTGATTTATATTTAGAACTATTAAAATTGGCTGTGATGATTCATTCCTATTATAAAATCAATGATGTTACCAAAAGGCATTACCACTGCAATTATTATGATTTTGGTGTGAAATGTCCCATAGGATCATGTGTTTGATGTTTAATACCTTCCTGGTGTCACTAGTATAGGGAGTTCTGGAAATTGTGGGTAGTGTGACATGCCTGGATGAAGTAGGTCACTAGGGATGTAATTCTGAGGTTGTAACTAATACTCCATACCTGTTTCCTTATGCCTCAAGGCATGCAGTCACTGTCCCGTGATCTAACTGACATGGTGCTCTGCCTCATCGCAGGTCATAAATCAGCAGAACAAATGACTATTGACCAAAGCCCCCAGAAAAAGAGATAAAATAAGAATTTCTTTCCTTCCAGTCTCTTTGCTGTATTTTGTTACCACAGTGGAAAGTTGGCTAACACAGGAAATTTGTACCAGGAGTGGGGTCAGGCTGTGATGACTGGCAAAGTGGTCACTTTAGAACTGGTTTGTGGGAAGAACTTGGGGGAAGTTTGTAGATGTGAAGCCCATAATTCTATAAACACAGACTAAGAATTCTTCTAGAATCTCTGAAGACAAGACTGCACAGTCAAGGCAAAGATCATGAGGTTTCAGAAGGAAATGAGGGCTTTTGTGGGACTTGGACAAGAGTCTATATTACATTCTGGCAAAGAACATGTCTATATTTTATCTGTGTTCTGACACTTTTCATAAGGCTAAATTTAAAGGCAACATGCTAATAATTTGGTAAAAACATTTTTCAAGTAATTTTTTTTTGTTTTTGTTGAGCTATACATATTTCTCCATTCCCCTCCTTTGCTTCCCCTCCCTTTCTATCCTCTCCCATGATCCCCATGCTCCCAATTTATTTAGGAGATCTTTTCTTTTGAACCTTCCTATGTAGATCCATGTATGTCTCTTTTAGGGTCCTCTTTGTTATCTAGGTTGTCTGAGGTTGTGGACTTTGGTTGCCTTTTTTTTTGCTTTATGTCTAGAAGCCACTTATGAGTGAGTACATATTTGTCTTCTGGGGCTGGGTTACCTCACTCAATATGATATCTTTTCTATATCCACCCATTTGCCTGGAAATTTCAAGATGTCATTTTTTTTGCCACTTTATACTACTCTTTTGTATAAATGTACCACATTTTTTTTTTATTCATTCTTTAGTTGAGGGGCATCTAAGTTGTTACCAGGCTCTAACTATTACAAATAATGCTGCTATGAACATTATTGAACACATGTCCTTATGGTATGATTGAGCCGACTTTGGGTATATACCCAACAGCAATATTGCTGGGTCTTGAGGAAAGCTGCTTCCTAATTTTCTGAGTAATTGCCATACTGATTTACAAAGCAGCTGTACCAGCTTGCACTCACACCAGCAATGTAGAAGTGCTCCCTTTACCCCAAATCTTCTCCAGCATAAGTTGTCATCAGTGGTTTTGATCTTGGTCATTTTTACAGGTGTAAGATGGAATCTCAGAGTTGTTTTGATTTGCATTTCTCTGATGGCTAAGGATGTTGAGGATTTCCTTAAGTGTCTTTCATCCATTTGAGATTCATCTGTTGAGACTTCTCTGTTTAGGTCTATACCCTATTTTTTATTGGATCATTTGTTCTTTTGAAGTCAAATTTCTTGAGTTCTTTGTATATTTTGGAGAAAAGTCTTCTGTCCAAGGTGGGATTAATGAAGATCTTTTGTGATTCTGTGGAGTGCCATTTTGTCTTGTTGACCATGTCCTTTGCTTTAGAGAATCTTCTCAGTTTCAGGAGGAGGTCCCATTCATTAATTGTTGCTCTCAGTGTTGGTGTTACTGGGGTTATATTTAGGAAGTAGTCCCCTGTGTGTACTTCCCACTTTATCATCTGTGAGGTTCAGTGTGGTTGGTTTTACATTGAGGTCTTTAATCTGTTTGGATTTGAGTTTTGCACATGGCAATAGATATGGATCTCTTTTCATTCTCCAACATGTTTTATCCAGTTATACCAGCACCACTTGTAGAATATGCTTTCTCTTTTCCATTTTATATTTTTAGCTTCTTTGTCATAAATCAGGTGTTTGTAGCTGTGTGGATTGATATCCGGGTCTTCAATTTGATTCCATTGGTCCTCCTGTCTGTTTTGATGCCACTACCAGGTTGTTTCCATTATTGTGGCTCTATAATAGAATTTGAAGTCAGGGATAGTGGTGCCTCCAGAAGTTTCTTTGTTGCACAGGACTGTTTTGGGCATCCTAGTTTTTTGTTTTACCATATGAAGTTGAATATTGTTCTTTCAAGGCCTGTAAAGATTTTTGCTAAGATTTTGATGGGCATTGCATTGAATCTGTAGAACGCTTTTGGTAAAATTGCCATTTTTACTATGTTAATTCTACCTAAGAGCATGGGAAATCTTTCCATTTTCTGGTGTCTTCTTCAGTTTTTTCTTCAAAGTTTTAAAGTTTTTGTCATACAGGTCTTCTACTTGTTTGGTTAGAGTTACTCCAAAACATTTTGTATTATTTTTGGCTGATTTTCTTTGTTTTACTTTTTTTTTAAAGAAAACAATCTTTTTCATTATGCATACCAATCCAACTTCCAATTCTCTCTCATCCTCCCATTCCTCTCACTTACCCCCACCCCAAACCCCGTCCACTCCTCGGAGAGAGTAAGGCACATTGCTTTGAGGAAGGTCCAAGGCCCTCCCTACTATATCTAGGCTGAGCAAGGTTTTCATCCAAAGAGAACAGGTTCCCAAAAATCCAGTACAAGCAGTAGGGATAAATCCTGGTGCCACTGACAATGACTCCTCAGTCTGCCCCAGCCATGTAACTGTCAACCACATTCAGCGGGACTAATTTGATCCTATGCTTGTTCCTTCCCAGTCCAGCTGGTGTTGGTGAGCTCCCATTAGTTCAGGTAGATTGATTCAGTGGGTGTACCCATCACGGTCTTGACCTTTTTGCTCACATTCTCACTCCTTCTACTCTTCAACTGGACTTTGGGAGCTCAGTCCAGTGCTCTGATGTGGGTCTCTGCCTCTGTTTCCACCAATTGCTGAATGAAGATTCTATGGTGATATTTAAGATATTCATCAAATTGACTATAGGGCAAGACCAGTTTGGGCACTCTCTCCTCTATTGCTTAGGGTCTTAGCTGGGGTCATCCTTGTGGATTCCTGGGAATTTTTCTAGAGTCAAGTTTCTTGCTAGCCCCAGACAGGATACAAGATCAACTCAAAAGAATCAGTAGCCCTCCTATATACAAATGATAAAGAAGTTAAGAAAGAAATCAGGGAAACATCACCTTTCACAATACTCACAAATAACATAAAATACCTTGGAGTAACACTAACCAAAGAAGTAAAAGACCTATTCAACAAGAACTTTAAGTCTTTAAAGAAAGAAATTAAAGAAGATACCAGAAAATGGAAAGGTCTCCCATGTTCTTGGGTAGGTAGGATCAACATAATAAAAATGGCAATCCTACCAAAATCAATCTATAGATTCAATGCAATCCCCATCAAAATTCCAACAAATTCTTCACAGACAATATTCAACTTCATATGGAAAAACAAAAACCCAGGATAACCAAAACAGTTCTGTATAATATAGGAATTTCCAGAGGCATCACCATTCCTTACATCAAGTTCTATTAAAGAGCTACAGTAATGAAAACAGCTTGATATTGACATAAAAACAAACAGGCTGACCAATGGAATCAAATCAAAGACCCAGATATTAATCTGCACACCTATGAACATCTAATTTTTGGCAAAGAAGCTAAAATTATACAGTGGAAAAAATCATCTTCAACAAATGCTGTTGGCATAACTGGATGTCAACATTTAGAATAATGAAAATTGATCTTACCTATCGTCATGCACAAAACTCAAGTCCAAATGGATTAAAGACCTCAATATAAATCCAACCACACTGAACATGATAGAAGAGAAAGGGGAAAGTAACCTTCAATGTCTAGGCACAGGATATATAACCCCAGTAGCACAGACACTGAGAGCAACAATAAATAAATGGGACCTCCTGAAACTGAGAAGCTTCTGTAAAGCAAAGGACACTGTCACTAAGACAAAAAGGCAGCATACTGAATGGGAAAAGATCTTCACCAACCCCACATCAGACAAAGGACTAATCTCCAAAATATATAAAGAACTCACGAAATTAGACACAAAGTTCCAAATAATCCAGTTAAAAATGGGGTACAGAACTAAACACTAAACAGAGAATTCTCAACAGAAGAATCTCAAATGGCTAAAAGACACTTAAGAAAATGTTTAATATTCTTAGACATCAGGGAAATGCAAATCATAAGAACTCTGAGATACCATCTTACACCTGTCAGAATAGCTAAGATCAAAAACACCAATTAAAGTTTATACTGGAGGGGATGTGGAGTAAGGGGAACACTCATCCATTGCTTGTGGGAATGAAAACTTGTACAACCACTTTGGAAATCAGTATGGTGGTTTCTGAGAATAGTTTTGGCTATTGTGAAGAGTGATATTTCTCTGATTTCTTTCTCAGCCTGTTCACAATATGGATAAAGGAGGGCTACTGATTTTTCGAGTTAATCTTATATCCTGATATAATGCTAAAGGTATTAATGAGTTGTAGGAGTTCCCTGGTAGAATTTTTGAGGTCATTTGTATATACTCTCATATTGTCAGCAAATTGAGTTTGACTTCTTTTCTGGTTTGTATCCCCTTGATCTCTTTTTGTTTTCTTATTGCTCTAGCTAGAACTTCAAGTACTATATTGAATAGCTATGGAAAGAGTGGAAAACTTTGTCTTGTTCCTGATTTCAGTGGGATTTCTTTGAGTTTCTCTCCATTTAATTTGATGTTGGCTGTTGCCTTGCTGTATATTGCCTTTATTATGTTTAGGTATGTTTCTTGTATCCCTGATCTCTCAAAGATTTTTATCATGAAAGGGTATTGAATTTTATCAAAGGCTTTTTCAGCATCAAATGAGAGATTATGTGGGTTTTTCCTTTTAGTTTGTTGATAGTGTGGATTGTATTGATATATTTTTACATGTTGAACCATCCCTGCATTTCTGGGATAAAACCTACTTAATCATGGTGGATGATTTTTCTGTTGAATTCTTGGATTTGGTTTGCCAGTATTTTATTGAATATTTTTGTATCAATGTTCATGAGTGATATTGGTCTGTAATTTTATCTTAGTAATGTCTTTGTGTGGTTTGGGTATCAGGGTAATTGTAGCCTCATAAAAAGAGTTTGGCAATGTTCCTTCTGTTTCTATTGTGTGGAACAGTCTGAGGAGTATTAGTAATAGTTCTTTGTGGAAAATTTTGTAGAATTCTGCACTGAAACTATCTGGACCTGGGTTCTTATTTTTTGATTGGGATACTTTTGATGACTGTTTGTATTTCCTTAGCTGTTATAGGTTCCTTTAATTTCTTATCTGGTCTTGATTTAATTTTAAGTGATATTTATCCAGAAAAATTTACATTTCCTTTATGTTTCCCCATTTTGAAACATAATGATTCTCTGGATTTCCTCTGTGTCTGTTATTATGTCCCCCCTTTCATTTCTGATTTTGTTAGATTGGATATTCTCTCTCTGCCTTTTGGTTAGTTTGAATAATGGTTTGTCTATTTTGTTGATTTTCTTGAAGAACCAACTCTCTGTCTCATTGATTCTTTGTATTATTTTTGTTGGTTCTATTTTGTTGATTTCAGCTCTCAATTTGATTATTTCCTGTCATGTAGCCCTCCTGGGTGAGTTTGTTTCTTTTTGTTTTAGAGTTTTCAAATGCTCTGTTAACTCTCTAGTGTGGGATTTTTCCAGGTTTGTTATGTAGGCATTTAGTGCTACGAACTTTCCTCTTAACACTGCTTTCATTGTGTCCCATAAATTTGGGTATGTTGTGCGGTCATTTTCATTGAATTTTAGGAATTCTTTCTTTATTTCTTCCTTGACCCACTGGTAATTCAGGTGAGCATTGTTCAATTTATATGTGTTTGTGGGCTTTCTGAAATTAGTGTTAGCATTGAATTCTAACTTTAAGCCATGGTTATCCAATAAGATACATGGAGTTATTCCAATTTTATTTGGTATCTGATGAGGTTTGCTTTGTTACCTAGTATATGGTTCTATGGTGTGCTAAGAAGAAAGTATATTTTTAGTATTTGGATGGAATGTTCTATAGATGTCTGTTAAGTCCATTTGAGTATAAAATCTGTTTGTTCCCTTCTTTATCTGTTAAGTTTCTGTCTGGCAGACTTTTCCAGTAGTGAGAGTGGGGTGTTGATCTCTCCTCATGGTGGAATCAGGGTTCTGGTCACACCAGAGGTCAAGTATGCTTGTAATGGCTCTGGCAGAAGTCTGGTGGGTGAGTGGGCTTTCCTTGCCTGCTGGCTTTGGCAGAGGTCAGCCAGGTGAGCAGGCGAGCAGGAAGGTGGGCCTTTCTCCGGTAAATCATTTTTAAAAATCTCAGCATTCAGGTTGTGGTATGGTTCTCACTGGCTCCTTTTAATTGGACTTACAGTGAATCTCAGGAGAAGAATGTTTTGAAAAACTTAGTTTGGTTGAAAAATTCCATGTAAATCTGGGACTAAGAGACAGGCAAGTGGTTCACACCTTTTATTCCAGCACGCAGGAGGAGGTAGAGTCAGGTGGATCTCTGTGAGTTTGAGGCCAGTGTGATACAGATATGGAGTTCCAAGAAGGCCAGAGCTACCCAATGAAAGCCTGTTTCAGAAAGGAAGGAAGGGAATGAGGGAGGGAGAGGAAGGAAGGTAAAACAGATACAGTTTCTGAAAGGATCCATGTCATTGAAAAGGAATCAACTGTTTTACATCAGGGAAATAAGAAGCTTTGGAACCATCAGGAATGGACAACCCCCTGCCCATACCAAATTCAAAGGCATAAGGGTATAAACTCTCATTTGAAAGGCTTTTCCTAGAGCATTCTGCTCACAGGGAATACTTTCTTTCCTGAATTTGTTTTACCCTGTTCTGTTATAGAATATTATTTTAACTGGGCAAAAATGTGTCATATTTGTTTATGCTGCAGAGTGTTACTTTAACTGGTACTTTTGCTTATGCTGCATTTTTTATTTACATAAAGATGTGTTGCACTTGTTTCACCTAGCCTGCCTAAGGCACCTAGTAAAGAGCTGGAGGGCCAATAGCTGGGCAGGAGAAAGAATGGGCAGGACTGGCAGGCAGAGAATAAACAGGAGAAATCTAGGCTCAGGAAAAATGAGAGAAGGAGGAGAGGATGAGGGAGACACCTGGGCCCAGAAGCCAGGCAATCTAGCAGCCATCAGACAGGAGAAGCAATGAAAGTAAGAAAAACAGAAGAAAAGAAAAGTAAGAAGGCCTGAGGCAAAAGGTAGATAAAGAGAAACAGGTTAATTTAAGGTAAAAGAGCTAGCCAGAAAAGAGCTAAGCTGGACCAAGAATTCAAAACTAATTCAAAAAAGGCCTGGTACACTATTCAGTCACCCAAGTATACAGAAGCTACCATATTGTCCAAGAGGGCTTCTGTGGTTGTGCTTGCTTAGATATGCAGTCAGTCAAGAGTGTGCAGTCATGGGAGACACTCCGTCTCCAAAGGTTCTCAGAGGGCATGTGGAGATGCTCCTATAGGAGCCACAGAGAGACCAGCAGTGAACCAGATAAATGTAAGGTGTGAAGGTCTGTAATGTCACAGGTTCACAAAACCCATCAAGTGAAGGCTCATCAGTTGAGTGGGAAAACGAAACACTAGTGTAAGAGAAGAGAGAAGAGGGGAAGAACGACTTCTGTGTAGTGCCTTTCCCATCACAGAACCTAGGCCAGCCTGGAGTGCAGTTGGGAAGGATCTAAAGTGAATAGGAACAGCTGTGCCCTGGGTCACTGGCAACACTGTGGAGTACTGGCCTTTGTACGGATACTAGGCTTGGGGATATGACCTGCGGGCTCAGGGCCTTGTCTGCTACAGTGACAACACCCTGGAAGAATTGTATCCCTATTGTCTGGAGCATGTGATAGAAAGGAGCAGAGATGGATGACAAACATGTGAAGGAGCTGCCCACCATAGTAGCAAAGTCGCGGTCACTGAAAGGAAGCATCATGCACACTGGGCAGTGAGACCATAGGGAATGTTCTCCCTTGGGCACGGTGGCCAACAAGTCTCAACATCTGCAGAAGTCAAACAGAAGACACAGGACAATGAGAGTTTCAGTCTGAAGCAACATTGCTGCTCACTGTTGGAAATGTTCCCAGAGGCACTGATGCGCCCTGATGATGCGCTCTAGATAGGATGGGGAAAAGCATGCAGAGCATCTCTCAGAGTTCAGGTGGAGAGTTCATGACCTTGTCATCCACCAGGAGAAACATGGCTGTTGCCTCAAACTCCGAGAAGATCTTAAGAGCAAAACTAAAGAGTGTTGTGATCTGTGACATGAAGACATAACGCAATCCAGGGACAGAGGCATGTGTGGGAACACAGCCAACTGCTGCGGGAGAAAAGGGGTTCCTTTGGCCTCTGTGAGGAGCCTTGTCTTTTCCCATCTCTTTGGGCTGGATCGTTGTTTACTGACTAGAATTCCTCCAAGTAGAAATTTTGTTAGCTTTTCAGATCTGAAACACTAAGAAAGGAACAGAAAAGGGATGAGAGTCATCTATCCAGGCTCCTGGTAACACTGAGGGTTCTAAATTCACAGGGTTGGCAGAGCGTGTAGATCTAGTGCCATCTAGACTGCAGTGAGCTGGCCATCTTCCCCAGGGAGGGCTCCCTATGTCATTCCCCACATTAACCTAGTGAGCTGGGGGGAGAAACAAGGGAATTGGTGGTGGCCAGGAGGCCACATTGCCCCCATTGGGGTGACTGCTCTAATGAGGGACACAAGATAAGGTGGTCCTGGGTTGTCTCTGAATAATTCTGGTGGGTTCCTTCAAGTTTTCCAGAGGACTGTAGGCTTCTCACCAATCCACAGAGCAGGGGTTCTCAACCTGTGGGTCGTGAGCCCTTTGGGGGTCACATATCAGATATTTACAATATGATTCATAACAGTAGCAAAATCATAGTCATAAAGTAGAAACAAATTTTATGGCTGGGGATCACCACAACATGAGGAACTGTATAAAAGGGTCGCAGCATTAGGAAGGTTGAGAACCGCTGCCATAGAGAATGGATGTCAAAGCAGAGATTGGCCACAGTCAGTCTTCCACCTCTGGAGCCCAGGGCATTAGAGTCCCAGATGCCAGCAGCCAGAACCTTCTTAATTGGTCACTGGAGGGTGACAGCCACAACACTACTAGGTGCCGAGCATCCTATCCAGCAGAGTGACCCCAAGGGCAGGCCCCTCCACACCCTGTTCTCAAGGTGACAGGAGAGCAGCCAAAGGGAGGAGTCCTGCCTTCTCTCTTACAAGGACCCAGGTGCCCCACTCTGCTCATATGGCCCGCCTCACCCCATGGCCAAGGAATTCACAGCCAACATGAAGAAGATCCACACCCAACTGATGTCTACCTCTTCTTACCCATCATAGGCCAGGCTCGTCAGCCTGGGGCACTGGGTGCATGGGTCTTAGCCATGTGACCCTGCGGTACACCTGACTCTTAACTAAGAAAGGTAAGTTCATTGTGTCACCTGTCAGGTATAGGTGACCGTTTATGTGCATGGGGTGGGGGAGAGAAGGTGGAGCACACAGTGTGCACTCAGGGCCTGCCTCAATAAACTGACGTCTTATACTGTTCAGCTCTGACATAAGCACAGGTGAGAGTGTGGAGTTTGGGTTCCTTGTTAAACACCAGCACCAACTGTGTAAGCAGATGGACTAAGGTCTTCATCCAACTAGCACACAGGACACTGTGATGCTGCTTGCTCAGGAGGGACCAGATCAACAAGCACAGGCTGTCCCTTCATGCCCAACGTCTGCCAGCCCTCCCACCGCAGGACTGAGTTCTCAGCCCGTGCTCCCCTCTCCTTGCACAAACATCCTTAGATAATATCTTCCCTCAGCAACCTAGGCAGATCCAGCCTGTCGTTGTTCCTGCTGGAAACAAAGGACCGACTTTCACTTACACATCACACATATCACCATGGAGACCTTTGTGGTCAGGACCACGACCCCTGGCTGTGGTGTTCAGAGTGTGAGCACAGAGCCGTTCCATGCACACCTTTAAGCTCACAGTGAGGAACAGCACCTGTGTAGGGCAAGAGGGGTTCAGATGTGTCTCCAGCCTCCGCCTCCCTCCTAGGTGAGGGTGAACTGTGGAGGAGAGGAGAGAACACATCAGACTAGCTCACTCAGAACAGAGAAGCTCCCCAAGCCTCCAGTGTAAGGGACAACAGACACCCTCTTCTCGCTATCCAAGATGCTCAGTTTGACCCATCCCTGAATTGATTTATCTGCCAATAGCATGGCCATAGCCAGTCACTTGGAGGACATCCCTGTGCTGTGCTGTGATGACTATGAATGAGAAAAGGTGACTGTGAGTGGTCAGAAGGCCAGAGCCCAGCTCTCCCTGTTTTTAAGTGGCAATGGACAAGACATTATAAACCCCCAAAGATGAGGTGGAGCAGGGAGCAGAACTGGCAGTGAGATTTGATGGGAAATGACAAGCCTGTTCCAAATATATCTGGAATCCAGCCCAGCTGTTTCTCAGGACATGGGTCTCTGCTGCCCCTTCACCACAATGTCCAACATCTGGTCATTATCTGGAGACCCTCCCATCCTCTAGCAAGCCAGGATCTATACATTGGTTACTGTTGTGGACAAGTCTTGGGCATCCTGCAGGGTATACACAGCCTCACCCTGGCGAGGACGGTTCCCTACTCTTAGTCCATCCTGGAAAAGACAAGATCACCCAGCTCAGGGAGGGCAGGGAGTCCTCACGGACATTTTCATCACTGAGGCCTGAGTGGTGTGTGTGGACTTAGTAGGCAGCTGTATTGATAAGGATGCTCTGGGCATCTCTGTGAAGAGGTAGGAAAGGGGGCTAGGAGGCAGGCGTGGGGACCTTGAAAGGTTGTCAGGACTCAGTCACCCAACTCTTGAAGTCTTTCTGTGTCCCCAGAGCACTGTCCAGCCTCCTGCAGGGGGAGGGCTCAGCAAATCCCTGAGAACTGAGTAAATCAGAGAAAACATCCCCCTTTTAGGCCGCTCAAGACCATCTGGCAGATCACAGAGGCAGCAGCCTTTGGACAGTGGAGAATGGGTTCCTGTGTCCTGTGAAACATCTGTCTGCACTGGTGAGATCTGATCCTGCTTGCTGTCTCCATCTGCCTCTCTGCCTCTGTCCCCACCCATGGCCACACCAGTCCACAGAAATGGGAGTCTCTCGGCAGTGTCCTTGCAGGGGTTCGTGCTGGTGGGATTTGGGGGAGGCACAGAGACCCAGGCCCTGCTCTTTGCTGTCTTCCTGGCCCTGTACGTGCTGACCGTCCTGGGCAACCTCACCATGATCGTGGTCATCACCCTGGATGCCCGCCTGCACTCCCCCATGTACTTCTTCCTCAAGAGCCTGTCCTTTGTCGACCTCTGCTACTCCTCTGTCATCGCCCCCAAAGCCATGGCCATCTTCCTTTCCTCCTCGAAGGTCATCAGCTTTGAGGGATGTGCCACCCAGTTCTTCTTTTTCTCCCTTCTTGTTACTACTGAAGGCTTCCTCTTAGCTGTGATGGCCTATGACCGTTTCATGGCCATCTGCAGTCCCCTGAGGTACCCTGTGACCATGTGTCCTATGACCTGTGCCCGTCTGGTGCTGGCTGCCTACTGTGGAGGCTGCCTGAACTCCATTGTGCAGACCAGCCTCACGTTCCATCTGCCCTTCTGCAGTTCCAACCGTATTGACCACTTCTACTGTGACGTGCCCCCGTTGCTCCGGCTGGCCTGCGCCAACACAGCTCTCAATGAGCTTGTCATGTTCGGCATCTGTGGCCTCATCATCGTGTCCACCACTCTTGTGGTCCTCATCTCCTACGGCTACATCACAGTGACCATCCTCAGGATGCGCTCAGGGTCAGGGAGGCACAAGGTCTTCTCCACCTGTGGCTCCCACATGACAGCTGTGTCCTTGTTTTACGGAACTGTGTTTGTCATGTACGCACAGCCGGGAGCAGTGGCATCCATGGAGCAGGGCAAAGTGGTGTCTGTCTTCTACACCCTGGTCATCCCCATGCTCAACCCCCTCATCTACAGTCTGCGCAACAAGGATGTCAAGGACGCCCTAAAGAGGCTGGGACAGAGACGCAGTCTTGGGAAGGAAGGTGGGCAGTGAGAGGCTGTCCTAGGGATGGAGGGAAAATGTCCAATGAAACACTATGCCGTCTCCTCCATTCATCCTCTCTGCAATGGTTCTTGACGGCTCAGAACCAGGACCTGGCTAAGCAGGAAGCAGAGGGCTGCTCGGCTGAGACGTGGAAGAAGTTCTAAGCCGTTTTTCACTGAGTGATGCAGTGAACTTGATTTATATGTGTTGGAATTGAGGTTTTTTTCTTTTCTAGGAAAGGAGATAGATATTTGGACATAATGTGTAAAACTGAGTAGATCCCTAATATCAAGTCCTGATCCCATAGATGCAGTGCTAGGCATGTCCTGGTGACCCTCTGTGAGCATGCACACATGCATGCAAAGAGTCTTCTGCTTCCCTTTAGTTTTTTCAATTCTCTCCAATGGCCTGAGACGTGGCTCAGCAATTAAGACTGCTTGATATTCTTGCAGATGACCAGAGTTCAGTTCCCAGTGCCACATCAAGAGGTTTGATATGGCCTGTAACTCTATCTCCAGTGGACCCCACACCCACTTTTTGCCTCCATAGGCACCTGTACACACTCATCCTTACCAACAGACACACACACACACACAAATTTTGTAAGTCACATAAAATAACTTTAAATATGCTGCCAAGTGTTCCTCATAATGAGTTCCATGGCTCTAGTGAACCATGCCCAGCATAGAGTCTCTCTCTCAAAGAGCCATAGTGTGAAGTTAATGTGGTAGGGAATACATACATATTATATATGTACTACATGCATATATTAAAATCAATTAATTTGAAACCCATAATCCTGGGAGTTCACGACACTGTCACTAGGGAAAATATGTATAACCCCCAAATACCCTGCATACAACCCCAAACATTTTGCCCCAACTCCAACACTTGACCAGATTCTGACCACAGTTCCCTGTTTTCTGAGAACAGTCTGTAAGACAGTTCAAGCTATTTGTCTTTGTTCTTGATTTCTGTCACTCAGCATCATCTTCATAGGCACAATCCATGTGCCTGTGTATAATAAAAGTGGTGTGGTTTGTAGTGCTGTGTGATTGCCACTTGAGGGCATCATGTGCCCTGCTTTCGAGAAAACAGGTACGGTTTGCAATTCAGCCTGCCAAGGGCGTGCTGCCATGGCCTTGTCCTTCTTCTCCACGAGATCATTTCTGTTGGACATTGCTGTAAGTGTGGTTGCTTAGTAACAGGTTATGCAAACGTTAATCTTTTGTAACATACTAATTTTAATTTGCTTGCACACTCCATGTGCTTAGTTTGTATGTTCCTGTTGGCTAACAACCGGAACACTCTTCATGTGTCTAGTGGCCACTTGGTTGTTTAGGTGTTTTTACCATGTCCACTTCACACATATGGACATGGGATCGTTGTTGACTGTTTGGTTTTCCAATATCATTTCCACTTTGGGGCTATGCTTCATCAAGTGTGTTTTGCTCCACAGAAGTTCTTATGCTTAGTGTTTTGAGTTCAGCCATCTGTTTCTTTCTGGTTAATCACTGTGTAGTGTTCAGAGAACCTTGGCTTAGTCAAAACACATTAGATCTCTCACCCTTGGGGATTGAGCTGATACCCACTATGTCAATGAGTCTCTGAAACTCTTTTTATCATTTATTTATTCATTTGTATAAAATTATTTTTCATGTTTGACTTAATATAATATCAACTTCTATTTTTCTCAACATGACTACTGACCTCCTAGAAAATAAAGCACAGTTTTTACCAACAACTTTGCCATGCCGCTTTCTCCACATGTCAGTGTTCATGCTTGCACAGGCTGCTCAACTCATCCCGCTGGGTTTCCTGCTACCCCCAGTATCCACACACGTGTGTGCCTCAACTCCATTCTATCCCTTGAGCATTTTCCATGCCCTGAAGTCATTTCATGATATAGTGCTAATGAATAGTAATTTCATAAAATGTAGTAAGTAAAAACTAAAACCCAGAAAAGGTAAGTTTGTTATCCCATAATTATCAGTAATAACTAGGCAACATTTAATAGTAAATATTAAAATGAGTAATTTTCTTAGTACCTTAGGAAAAATGGAAACATTCAGTGATACCGATGGGAATGAACAATGTCTGAGGAGGTCGGCATTCATCTTAACATTCAATCAATCATATTTGACCAGGCAAAAAAAAAAAAACTTGAACAAATTAATCTACATGATCTACATGATGGGACACCTCAAAAATTAATCCCAAGGTGTTGGGAGCAGTGAGACTCCAGATCCTGAATTTCTTGTAATCCCCTGATCTGAGTGCCTACAGCTCCTCTGAGCATGAGACCTTCAGGAGTTCCTGATGGCAAGAGAGTGGTTTCTGGTGGGTTTGGCTGGGGCGTGGCTATCTCTATATAATCTGCCCCTGAACACAATAAAGGGGGCATTCTTGAGGAATTCAAGGATGACCCGTGTCGCTGCCTCTCTG
Organism: Chionomys nivalis; assembly: GCF_950005125.1. NCBI lineage: Eukaryota > Metazoa > Chordata > Mammalia > Rodentia > Cricetidae > Chionomys > Chionomys nivalis. The sequence goes on along the minus strand of NC_080087.1, from coordinate 104,162,755 downwards.
TGTATGTATGTTTGTGTATTTTAACCTCCTGCCCCTTGCCCGGAGCTCGGTAACTGGGTGCCAGCGCACAGAGCACAGACACAGGGGTGCAGTGCGCAGCACCAAGGTTTTTTGAAAAAGAGAAGGAATATGTCTTGAAAAATTAAAATGTGTTTAGAAAGTATATCAAATGCCCCAACAGTACAAAAGAACTTTGGGTGACTGTCCAGACAGTGAGATGTCTCTGTCATTTCTAAAGTTTAAAGTTTCTTATTTCTTGTTTACTTAGGTAATATTATATCCTTCTGAAGTCTTTGATAGAATTAAAAAATGGTTAGTTATAGTTATAGTTTTCCTTACTTATGATAAAAGATAAAATAGATATAAATATTGTAACTGTAATTCTTGCTTAATAACCGTTTTGTTATATGTAATTTTACTATGTTAAAGTTAAAGCCTTTCTTTTTTGTTTAAACAAAAAAAGGGGAAATGATGGAGGAGTTACTTTCATTTAATAAAGAAACTGCCTTGGCCCATTTATAGGCCAGCCCTTAGGTGGGTGGAGTAAACAGAAGAAAATGCTGGGAGAAAGAAGCCGAGTCAGGAGTCGCCATGATTCTCCCACTCCAGACAGACGCAGGTTAAGATCTTTCCTGGTAAGCAAGCTCGTGGTACTACACAAAATATTAAAAATGGGTTAGATCAATATGTAAGAGCTAGCCAATAAGAGGCTAAAACTAATGGGCCAGGCAGTAATTAAAAAAATACAGTTTCCGTGTAATTATTTCGGGGCATAAGCTAGCCATGTGGGCGGCTGGGTGCCGGGGACACAACCCCGCAGCTCCTTATTACAACAAGGAGAAACAGACTTTTAACTTTTGATGACCAGGAAAGGGTGTAGGGACCAAGTACACAATCAAGAGAAATGTCCCAGTGATCTACATCCCTAGGTAAGACTTGACTTCTTATGGATTCTAGTCCTTCTAAACAGGCCACCATCTTGGGGAAATTGATGAGTTCATGAAGGAAAGTTTTGCAGTCAAACCTTAATAATTAATATATCACCTTTAAATTAAGCAGCTCCCAAATTCACTGCGCATGACAAAATGTAGACAAACTGTTGTTAGACTTTAGCATTCTTGCCTCCAGTTCAGGGTCACATAGAGGACATGGTGCATCTGAGGCCTCGTGGACCAGGCCTTTATTCTCCATATTTCTTCTTAGTCCCCAACAGCATCACCCATGCCTACTTAATTTCTCTCAGAGAATTCTGCTTCTGCTATCCAGCTCCTTGAAATTTTTCCCAAATTGTTCCCTCAAACCAATTCCAAAGACTTAAGAACCACGTGGGAAGATGGCCCCACTTTTTGTGGGTTCTGGAGATTCAAACCTGTATCTTTACCCTTGTACAGTGAGCGTTTTACCCACTGGGCCAACTCCACAGAAAGGAAACTCAAACCTTCTTTTGCATGAGCACAAAGCATGCCCTGTTTCTTAAGAAAATCAGGAAATATTTATCAGGAAGGCTAGCGTGATAAAGCTTGGGATGCTACTTGTCGGACATTAATGACAGAAGTTTTAGCAGAGGCCCAGCTGTGTCCTCACGCACTCTTGAAAGGATGAGAAAGAACATATTGACTCTGAGAATTCATTAGGAGAGGTAGTGGCCTTGTCATCCCAGCAGAAAACAGCTGTTGCCTCAAACCCAGGGAAGATCCTTAGAGCCAAATTAGAGTGTTGAGTTCTGTTACATGAGGACATGATGGACCCTGAAGCATTCAGACCCATGTGTGGAAACACATCTAAGTGATGAGGGGGTAAGAGGGGTACTTAGGCCATTCTCTTTTCTGTCTCTCAGTTGGATCACTACTTACTGACTGGTATTCCTGCAGACAGAAAGAATCAGAAAAAAGGACAAAGGGGGATGGAGGTCTTATAACCAGGCTTCTAATGACACCAAGGGATTCTAATTTAAAAAAGAAAAGAAAACAAACTGTCTTTTGTCATTTTATATACCAATCCAATTTCCTATTCCCTCCACTCTTCCCATTCCCTCCAATTCCCCCCCCCCCATCCACTGCTTAGAGATGGTAAGGAATATTGATTTGGGGAAGGTCCAAGGCCCACCCTATTATATCTAGACTGAACAAGATATTCCTCCAAAGAGAATGGGTTCCCAAAAAGCCAGTACAAGCAGTAGAGACAAATCCTGGTGCCATTGCCAGTGGCCCTGAAGGCTGCCCCAGCCATACAACTGTCACCCACATTCAGAGGGTCCAATTTGGTCCCATGCTGGTTCCTTTCCTGTCCTGCTAGAGTTGGTGAGCTCCCCTTAGCTCAGGTAAACTGTTTCAGTGGGTGTCTCCATCATGACCTTGACCTCTTTGCTCATATTCTCACTCCTCCCACTCTTTAACTGGACATTGGGAGCTCAATCCAGCACTCTACTAAAGGTATTTATCATCTGTAAGAGTTCCCTGGTAGAGTTTTGGGAGTCATTTATGTATACTATTCTTTATATTGTTTTGTTTCTGTTTTATTGATTTCATCCCTCAATTTGATTATTTTCTGTCATCTACTCCTCCTGGGTGTGTCTGCTTCTTTTTGTTCTAGAGCTTTCAGATGTGCTGTTAAGTTGCTAGTGTGAGATTCCCACTTTCTTTATGTAGGCACTTAGTGGTATGAACTTTCCTTTTAGCAATGCTTTCATAGTATCCCTTAGGTTTGGGTACGTTGTACCTTAATTTTTATTTTCTAGGAAGTTTTTAATTTTTCTTTATTTCTTCCTTGACCCAGAAGTGGTTCAATTGAACACTGTCCAATTTTCATGAGTTTGTAGGCTTTCTGCAATTATTGTTTTTGATAAATTCTAATTTTTTACCATGGTGATCCTATAAGACAAAGGGCTTATTACATTTTTTTTATCTGTTGAGGTTTGTTTTGTTACCGAGTATGTGGTCAGTTTTAGAGAAGGTTCTATGAGGTGCTGAGAAGGTATATTCTTTTGTGTTTGTGTGGAATATTCTGTAGATATCTGTTAATTCCATTTGAGTCATGACATCTGTTAGTTCTCTTATTTTTCTGTTAAGTTTCTGTCTGGTTGACCTGTCCATTGTGAAGAGTGGTGTGTTGAAGTCTTCTACTATTAAGTGTATGGGGTTTGATATGTGATTTAAGCTTTAGTAATGTTTCTTTTACATATGTGGGTGCTCTTGTATTTGGGGCATAGATGTTCAGGATTGAGATTCATATTGATGGTTTGTTTCTGTTATGAGTATAAAATGTCCTTCTCCAACTCTTCTGGTTGATTTTAGTTTGAAATCTATTTTGTTATATATTAGGATAGCTACACCTACTTGTTTCTTAGGTACATTTTATTGGAAAATCTTTTTCCAATTCTTTACTCTGAGGTACTGTCTGTCTTTGAGGTTGAGGTGTGTTTCTTGTTTACAGCAGAAGGCTGGATCCTGCTTTTATATCCATTCTCTTAGTCTGTGTCTTTTTATAGGTGAACTGAGTCCATTAATATTGAAAGACATTAATTACCATTGATTGTTAATTCCTGGTTTTTTTTTTTTGGTGGTAGCATTTGTGTGTTTCCATTCTTCAGGGTTTGCTGGTAGGATGTTATCTGTTGCCTGTATTTTTGTGGGTGCAGTTACCTTCCTTGGGTTGGAATTTTCCTTCTAGTACTTTCTGTAGGGCTGGATTTATGGATAGATATTGTTTAGATTTGATTTTATTGTAAAATATCTTGTTTTCTTCACTGATAGTGATTGAAAGCTTTCCTGGGTATAGTAGTCTTGGCTTGCATCTGTGGTCTCTTAGTGTCTGCAGCACATCTATCCAGAACCTTATGGCTTTCATGGTTTCCATTGAAAAGTTGTGTGTAATTCTGATAGGTCTGCCTTTATATGTTATTTGACCTTTTTCTTTGCAGCTTTTAATATTCTTTCTTTATTCTATATGTTTTGTGTTTTGATTATTATATGGCGAGGTCCAGTCTATTTGGTGTTCTTTAAGCACCTTGTACCTTCATAGGGATATCCTTCTTTAGGTTAGGAAAGTTTTCTTCTATGATTTTGTTGAATATATTTTCGGTGCCTTTGAGTTGGACTTTTCTTCTATCTCTGTTATTCTTAGGTTTGGTCTTTTCATGGTGTCCCAGATTTCCTGGATGCTTTGTGTTAAGAATTTGTTAGATTTCGTGGTTTCTTTGATCGACGAATCTCTTTCTGCTACAGTATCTTTAGCACCTGAGATTCTCTCTTCCATCTCTTGTATTTTGTTGGTTATACTTGCCTCTGTAGTTCTCATTCATTTACCCAGATTTTCCATATCCAGAATTCTTTCAGTTTGTGTTTTCTTTATTGCCTCTATTTCAGTCTTCAAGTCTTGAACTGTTTGCTTCACCTGTTTCATTGTTTGTTCTTGGGTCTCTTTGAGAAATTTATTAATTTCTTCCAATTCCAATTTTTTGTTTGTCTTTTTTTCCATTTCTTTAAGGGAATATTTCATTTACCCTTTAAAGGTCTCTATCATCCTCATAAAGTTATGTTTAAATTCATTTTCTTCTGCTTCTTCTGAGTTAGGATGATCAAATCTTGCTGTCATTATGGGTTCTAGTGTTACCATGTTGCTTTTTAGATTATTGAATGAATTCTTGCATTGGCACCTACCCATCTCTTCCTCCAATTGGTGCTGGCAGTGTCTTTGCCCCATAGTCCAATCCTTGCAGTGCCTGTTTGTGTCTTTGGGAACTGTTCTTGGTTTGCTCTGTAATGTTGCTGTCTATGTCTCAAAGAGCCACTGGAGTCTCTCTTGGTTCACTCTCTTGGTCCACTCTGTTCAGTCACAGCCTGTGCTTCAAGAGTTCTTCTCTTGGTCCTCTCTCTGTAGCTGCAGCCAGTGTTTCAGAGTTCCTCTGAGGTTGCGTGTGATTGGTGGGTTTGGGAGCTGAGTGGAACTTGTAGCTTACAAGGTCCCATCAATGGAGCAGCCTACTTGCAGGAAGCTTGACTGCTGGCTGTCTAGAAAAGCTGAGGCACGTGGAGGAGGTGATGGAGGAAGGTCATTGGCTAATAAAGAAACTGCCTTGGCCCATTTGGTAGGCCAGCCTTTAGGTGGGTGGAATAAACAGAACAGAATGCTGTGAGGAAGAGGAAGTGAGCTCAGATGCGAGGCCCTGCTCTCCAGGGCAGACGCGATGAAGCTCCGACCCAGGATGGACATAGGCTAGAATCTTCCTGGTAAGCGCACCTTATGGTGCTACATACATTAATAGAAATGGGCCAAGCAGTGTTTATATGAATACAGTTTGTGTGTCATTATTTTGGGGCATAAGCTAGCCAGGCGGCTGGGATCTGGGTGGCAGGAACGCAGCCCACAGCTCCCTTCTACAGGGAGGGGCCTGGGGTTTTGCCCCAGTATGGAGAGCCTACAGAGTGGAGTGCCCAGCTGGATGGGTGGTCACTCAGCTCTTGGTCCTTTCTGTGTATTTGCAGCCTGTGTTTCTGAGTTTCTCTGGGTTTTCAGGACAAGGGATTTGAATTTTCAGAGCTAGAGGCTTAAAGAGAGACAGTGTTCATTTAGGGTGGAATGAACAGACCAGCTGCCTTACATAAGGACCCCAGCATCATATTCTCACATCATCACGGCAAGTTGAAGGGAGCAACAATGGAATGGGCTGTGGGTAGGAGGCCACACTGCTCTAATGAGTTACACTGATACAGGCGCTCCTGAGTTGTCTCTGCTGTGATCCTGGGGTCCCTCAGAACTGCAGGCTTCCTGCCAACCCATGGATGATGACAAGGCAGAGATTGGACAGAGCAGTCTTCCACCTCTGGAGCCCAGGGAGTTAGATTCCCAGCTGTCAGAGGGCCAGCACCCCCTTAATTGGCCATGGGAGGCCAGGAGTCCCATGGCTAAATGCAGAGCCTTCTTTCCTGCAGAGTGACCTCCCCATACTGTTTCCTGCTTGCAGTGACAGGGAGCAGGCAAGGTGAGCAAGCCCAGGCTTCTTTCTCTACAAAACCCAGAACCTGTCACAGCCAGAACCTGCATTTCCTAAACCCTCGTGGCCATCCAAGTGCCCATGTCTCATTGTAGTCATGTCCCTCTGCTTTGCAGGAGTCACAGATGATGTGATTAAGGGACTTAATCAACTGATGTCCACACCGTGCAGCCATCACAGGCCAGACTCAACAGCATGGGGGCACCAGAAGCATGTGTGTTGGCCGTGTGACCTTGGGGTAGACCTGACTCACTTGTGAAAGGTAAGTTCATTGTCTCACCTGTGAGGAGTAGGAAAGCATGTAGGTAGAGATTCAGAAGGAAAGAATACACCATGTTCCCTTGGGGCCTGCCTCAGTAAGCTGACATAGCCTATCCTGATCACTCCTAGCTTTGGTGCAGTTTAGAGTGTGCAGGGTTTTTTTTTTTGAGGTGGGGGGCTATTGTTTTTCAACCTTGTTGAACACTAGCTCCAATCCTGTAGGCAGGTAGGCTTAAAGCTCTTTAGCCAAGCAGATCAACAGGAGGCAAAGATGCTGCCGGCTCTGGAGGAGTGGGGCTGGGGTGTCCAGTGGTTGCTGCCGGCTCTGGAGGAGTGGGGCTGGCAGGTGCCATGGTGCTGCTGCCTCTGGAGGAGTGGGGCTGGCGTGTGCAATGGTTACTCCTTCACAATCGCTACCACCCAGTTCTCTCCCAGCAGAGAACTGTTTCCAACCCTTGATTTCCTCCCACCCCACAGCTGTCATTAGATAAGCAAGCTGGAGAGATCAAGCTTACGGAGGGGGGCGGGTAACAGGAAGCAAAGGACCAGCTTTTCTCTCAGTATCACACTCGTTACTATGGAAATGAGTGTGTGTGTGTCTGGTGATCCCTGGTGACCGTGTCAAGAATGTGAGCACAAAACAATTCTCTGCATATCTTTGAGCTCACAGTAGGAAATTTAGCTTTATAGAGCATGGTGGGTTCAGAAGGGCCCCCCCCCCAGCTACCATATCCCTCCTGTGTGAAGGTGAACCATAGAGGAGAGGACAGAACACGTAAAATGAGCCCACTCAGTGCAGAGAATTTTCCCAACTCCCAGAATGATAAGAATGGACATCACTCCAGTCTACCCAAGTTCCTCAGCATAGCCACTTCCTGTCTTGGTCCTGTGTGTATCGGTACTGTAGTGACCACAGTCAGCCTCACTCAGGACACTCCTAGCCTTCCAATGCTGTGAGCACTGTAGGAAAAAGTGGCCAGGAATGGTTTGAGAGCATTTGGGCAGATGCTAGTCTATCTGGTTTTCAAATGGGAAAGAGTGTTATCTTGAGTAAGTACAGAGCAGAGTTGGCAGCAAGAGCAGTTTTGAGGATACAAGGATGTCACAAATAAATCAAGGACCCATGATGTTAGAACCGGGCTGTCTCCTCTCTGGGTTCTATCCAACACCAAGACATTGACTGGAATTCCCTGGCATACACAGATGGCCACTGAATTCCATGTCCAGAATAAAAAAGACTTGGTCTTGCATGGGACAGACATGTCTCAGTCTCAGCCGGAGAAGGACTGGAGATGAAAGGTTCACACAGTACAACTTCTGGAAAGGCAGCAGGACCTTGTAATATTCTTGAATCAATGAGTATAATGAGGTGTGGGAGATTTGGGGTAGAAGTCAGGAGATGGCGGTACTGATGGCACAGGCATCCATTCGAGAAAGTAGGATCCTTTCAAGTATCCTTCCTTGAAAGCCCCAAGGCTGAAGTAGAACAGGAGACAGAGCTGGCAGTAAGATAGGGTTTGATGTCATGAACATGTTTTAAACATGGGTAGGCCCCAGTGTTGGCATTTGTCAGGACACAGGTCTGGACTGCTGTCTCCCCACGATCTCCAACATCTTGACAAGTGCAGAGACTCCTCCCATCCTCAAGGGAGAAGAGTCTGTGCTTTGGTTGAGGCTGCCTACCTGACTTGGAGTCAGAGATGCTGAATTGAGATCAGCAATCCTGCAGGGGCATGGGCACAACCTGGAGAGAGCTGTTCCCTACTCTGAGTCCAGCCTAGAGATGACAAGGTTACCCACCCCAGCTTCTGGGATGTCAGCAGGTTCTCTGAGTTATCTATGATTAGTGAGTAATCTATGATTAGTAATCTATGATTAGTGAGTAATCTATGATTAGTGAGTAAGATGGAATGGCAGGATCGGATTGGGGGGTGTCTTTAAAAATGGTACCACTCAGGAGTGTCCCTGGAGGTGGACAGCAAGCAACTCAAAGTTTAGTGTGGGCACACTGCAAGGCTGTCTGTACCTAAGCTTCACTCAGCTCAGAAACCATCTTTGTATTCCCAGCTCAGGCCTCTGCACAGACAGGGCTCACGCAACACATCCTCAGGAAGTAACTTAAGTCAGAGGCAATGTCCCTTTTTAGGCCACACTGGTCAATCTGGAAGAGGATCCAGGCCTCTTGGTTTGTGGACAGCATGTCACTGACGAGTCTCGGTGCTCCATAGGGCATATGACTTTAGAGGTGAGGACTGTTTCCTTTCTGTCTCCATCATCCACTCTTTAGCTGTCCCCACTGATGGCCACAGCAGCCCATGGAAATGGAAGTCTCTCGGCAGTGTCCTTGCAGGGGTTCATGCTGGTGGGATTTGGGGGAGGCGCAGAGACCCAGGCCCTGCTCTTTGTTGTCTTCCTGGCCCTGTACGTGGTGACCGTCCTGGGCAACCTCATCATGATCGTGGTCATCACCCTGGATGCCCGTCTGCACTCCCCCATGTACTTCTTCCTCAAGAGCCTGTCCTTTGTCGACCTCTGCTACTCCTCTGTCATTGCCCCCAAAGCCATGGCCAACTTCTATTCTTCCAAAGTTATAGGTGTTGCCGCTTGTGCTGCACAGCTGTTTTTCTTCTCCTTTCTGGGGACGACAGAGGCGCTGCTCCTGGCTGTGATGGCCTATGACCGCTTTGTGGCCATCTGTAGTCCTCTACACTACCCAGTGACCATGAGCCCCACAGTCTGTGCTTGCCTTGTGCTGGCTGCCTACTGTGGAGGCTGCCTCAACTCCATTGTGGAGACCAGCCTCACGTTTCAACTTCCCTTCTGTAGCTCCAATCGCATTGACCATTTCTTCTGTGATGTGCCCCCTCTGCTCCAGCTCGCCTGTGCCAACACCTCTGTGAACGAGTTGGTGATGTTTTCTATCTGCGGGTTCATTCTAATGGGGGCAACATTGGTCATCCTGACTTCCTATGGCTACATCGCCATGACCATCCTCGGCATGCACTCGGGATCCAGGCACAAGGTCTTCTCCACCTGTGGCTCCCACCTGACAGCCGTATCCCTGTTTTATGGAACTGGCATTGCTATATATGGCCAGCCAGGTGGTGTGGCATCTAAAGAGCAGGGCAAGGTGGTCTCCATCTTCTATACTCTGGTCATCCCCATGCTCAACCCCCTCATCTACAGCCTGCGCAACAAGGATGTGAAGGACGCCCTGCAGAGACTGGGACAGCGACGTGCAGCTGTGTGAGGGAAAGTGGCCAGTAAAGCACAGTGTCTAGGAATGAAGGCAATGGTTGTGTGGAATGCGCATCTCGTCACTAGAGCTGTTTGTGTGGTTTAAGTCTTGCCTTCTTGCTTGTTTCTGGGTAACTTCCTGTATGTTTCCCTCCTTCCTGCATTCTTGTTTGCCTTCTTCTATTACCTTGTATCTCAGGAACAGCGAAGACTCATGGGGTAGACACTACTGCATTAGGACAATTATCCAAAGGACGAGGCTGCAGAAATAATCACCCCCTGGGAACCAGCTTTCCCTCCAAACAGCAAGGTGTTTCTTAGGCCACTCTGTAGAACTAGAATAGAGAGCCCTCATGATGAGCACAACCAACCACACTACCCCGCTTGTCCTCTTCTCAATTCCTGTCCAATTCAACTTAAATTCATGCCAGTACCACACAAATGGACTCAGATCACTAGACTTTGCTATCAATTTTCCACCATGTAGTTTCGTTAATTAAACCACCTCTCCGTTACTCTAGGCATCACTTGACTCTATGAGTGGCATATTGGGACAGGTGGCCAAGCCTAGCCCATTGGAGCTGCTTGGAGCTGGGGTTTCTGCCTTAAATTTTCTGTTAAGTTATGAACTAAAGAGAATTTTAGAGAATTTTATGTGAACTCTCATTTTATATAATAATTTAATATGTCAAAATCCTTTTGGGGAAGATCTTTTATGTTGTAAACACCAGATAACTACTATACACAGAAAACATCTAGAAGCACCTGCATTTATGGCAACCTCGGAGTTGGAACCTTGGTCATGACACCAACATAGATAAGTAGATTTTCCCAAGCTTATGATATAACAGAATGCATTGGAATCACTTACTTATTTGGTTCAGTTCATTTTAAAACCTCTTGCTGTTGTTATTATGCAATCCAAGTAAACCTTACTGATACAGTCCCAAGCCAGACTGAAACTAATTCTTGCATTTCTGTACTGTAGCTAGAATGGGTTTGAGGTGGTAATAACTGACTTTATTTTTTAAAATACATGGAAGAAAAAGAAAGGAAATATCCAGGTAGAGGTATTTTCTATATGACAGGGGGAAATCAAAACTCTGTGTCAGTATCACACAGAAATATACATACAATAAGAATAGCAATTCACGCTGGACGGTGGTGACACACACCTTTAATCCCAGTACTCAGGAGGCAGAAGCAAGCAGATCTTTGTGAGTGTGAGGTCAGCCTGGTCTACAAGAGCTAGTTCCAGGACAGGCTCCAAAGCTACAGAGAAACCCCGTCTCAAAAAAAACAAAAAAGAGAAGAAGAAGAAGGAGGAGGAGGAGGAGGAGGAGGAGGAGGAGGAGGAGGAAGAAGAAGAAGAAGAAGAAGAAGAAGAAGAAGAAGAAGAAGAAGAAGAAGAAGAAGAAGAAGAAGAAATCATAGGCACATACCCATAGCGAAACTAAATGGCATTTAAGCATTACGTGAGACTCTGCCCAAACTTGCCCTAACCACTCTACCCCTGGCACCAAAAGGTAAAGCATCCCTAGGTCCCATCACCTGCTCTAAACTTTCCCAGCCTGCCTATCTCCCAGTGCTGACAAGAGGAGAGTTCTCAGACCCCCCACTACTGGGCCCAAACTTCCCTGTCCTGCACAGTATCTAGTACCAATGGGTGAGGCATCCCATGGACTCTCCCCTAACTTGTGCAATTCCCCCTAACTACCCTGCTGACCAATAAGCCATCCTCAGGCCCACAGTTCTACTCAACGAGCCAATTCCAAATGCTCAACTTCCTGTACAAAACCAGAAATAATGCCAAGATCTAAGAGAGCATGTCTCCTCCAGAATGGACTGATCCTATAATGATGGATCCCACTGAGAATGGCCTCAAAGGTCTTCCTGGCAGAGAGTTCAAAAGAACAGTAATAACTACATTTGAACAACTCAAAGACAACATGGACACACTCCAAGGAAACAAAACCAAAGGTGAGTGAAGTCAGGAAGGCAATACCAGATGTGCAAACGGAACTCAACGAAAAGGCAGACTTCCTGAAGAAAAGCCAAACTGAAATGGTAGTAGAAATGTTGATGTTGGTGGTGTTTTGCTTGGGTTTTTTGTTTTTACTAAGATAGAAAAAAAATACAAGATTGGGTGCATAGGGAAGGAGGTGAGGATCTAGAAGAGTTCGGGAGAGGAAAAATAATACAATCAAAATATATTGTATGAAATTCTCAAAAGTAAATAAAACATAAAAATATGCTTTTAAAACAACTTAAAAATGAAAATTTAATTAGATGAATATTTCAATAGCTATGGCCACGAGAACTAGTTGGCTGAAATGGGCAATACATAAAGAAAACTCACCCATCCTCCCAGGAGCATTTGAGCACCACCCTGGAATAAGATATATTGTTTTATCCAAAAAGGAAACATGATCGGGAGGACAAAACTGAGGCAAGTGGTGGCTGTGACCCTAAGCTGTTCCTCAAGGAGCTTTGGGGAAGACTGTCCAATATGGGGAACACTGTCCCAGGTAGGGACATGTTGGGCTCAGATGTTTCCATTGCTATCATAGGAGTCATGGTGGAGCCTGGTTAGCCTAGGAACCCTCATAGAGCTGGGTTCAAGGACATAGTATTTCATTAGGGCAAGAGTTCCCAGAAACATAAATGTAATCATGTGAGACACAGGAACACAGGTACAGCCTCGCCAAGAGGAATAGATGTGTTCTCTAAACAGCTCACCTTGTCTACCAGACACATTGTATGAGGATGATGGAGAGCAACTTGTTTTGAGGGATGAGAAACCCAGGCCTCCATGTGCCATGCAGAGACATACTCCATGCTTCTGAAGGGAAACAGGAAACAGTACCGCTGTTGCTGACTGCTGCATAACTTAGAATGCTACTCATAGGACACAAATGGCAGGAACAGCAGAAGCACAGACGATTCTGTCCCTGATATATTCCAGGCCAGGACGAAATGGATCATGTCAGTCTGGCTGTCACTAGAGGAACAAAGAGGCAGTACCCTTGTCACTCACATGGACAAGCTTGACAGAGGCCTCAAACCCAGAAGTGACCCATGAGAAACGCGGATATCAGCAAGGACATTCTCAGGAAGACTCCAGCTTCTCAGAAGATAAGGCCAACAGTTCATAAATAAAACCTCATTAGAGTAAAGCAAACAAACAAAACAAAAGTCTCTACGCCAAGTACACAGTTAATCAAAAATATTCTCACATTATTAATATAGCAGGATTAGTATCTAGAGTATGACAAACACTAAAAACCAAAACAGAACCTAAGCTACATGGTTCCACACCCATGTACATACAGGCAGCACTAACTGAACTCAGAGAATTGAGAGAGAGCGCACATGAGCACATATAAAGTAGCAAGGGAAAGTGGTGGTGGGGATAGGGGAGCAGATAGAGTGTAGATTTGAGCAAAACACATTATATTCATGAATGAAATTCTCAGTCAATAAAAAGAAGGAAATATGTTTCAACAAAAATCAAATGACCCAATCAATAAATGAAACAAAGAACCATTTCTCAGAAGATGGAACACAAATAGCCAATAAACACACAGGAGATGCTTAACTTCACTAGCCATCAGAGAAGTGCAAACTAAGACTACAGGGAAGGGATTAGACATGGTTCAGTGGTTAAAAGCACTTGGTACTCTTGCAGAGGAACTCAATGGCAGCTCACAAACATCTGTAACTCCAGTTCCAGGAGATTCAACACCCTCTTCCAGCCTCCGAGGCTCTGCACACATTGGGATGCACATACGTACATGCAGGCAAATACACATAAAATAGAAAATAAATCTTAAAAGAAAAAACACCAAGACTCAATCTTACCTCAGAGTATGACAATTTTGTTAAAGAAATGAAATTGTCTTACTGAGAGTCATTAAGAAAAATTAAAAAAAAAACAATGGATGCTAGTGAGGATGTAGACCTAAGGGGACCCCTATACGTTGCTGATAGGAATATAAATTAGTCCAGTCACTATGGAAGTGACTACGGAGGTTTCTCAAACAACCAACAACAGGTCTTCTACATGATCCCACAGCAGCCTTCCTGGGTATTGACCTGAAGGACCCTTGGCCGACACATCCCAGAGACACTTGCACATCACTGTTGACTGCAGCACCCGTTATCATAGCCGAGCCATGCAAGTGACCTGGGTGTCCCGCAGCAGAGGAATAGATGAGGAAAGCGTGGTGTGCACGCACAGTGGGACTTTTGCCACCGTAAGTAGAATCAAGCTATTTCATCTCTCAGAAATTGGGAACATCTGAACATACTCATATTACGTAACTTAAGACAAGAGCCATGCTTCCTCTGATCTGTGGATCCTAGATTTTATATAGGCACATCAAACCATGTGTGTACATGTCACAAAAGTGGAAGTCAGACTGTCTGGGGAAAGGCGAAGCAGCCACGCGGGCACCGACTAAGTGAAGTGTGGGTATAAGGGTGCAAGGGGGAAGCTGCTCAACATATGTACGTAGCTTGAAAATTAAATTATTAAAAAAGATGTGAGCGCTGATGTCTTATCATGGTGGATGTCAAGTGTGGGGCTAGTGATACTGTGATCCAGCTGTAGGAAGATGCCAACCAAAGCCACGGGTGTGCAGTTACCTGGGGGACACATGGCAGCTAGGGGAAACTATGGGTTCACTGCAGTCTGGAAGATGCACTTTCCCTTAGAGCAGATAGCTGTTACTAACTACTGGCCTGGATTTTGAGTTCCTTTAAGCAGGAATTGTATGTGCTTCAAGGAGCTGAGTTCTTTAAGCAGATGGGAGCAGCAGGGGAAGGACTGGGTGAGGGGCCAAACTGTACTGCTTTGATGACTGTTCTAATGAGGGCATTGGTCCTTCTGAGCTGACTCTGCCTTATTTCTGAGGGTTCTTCTTCAGGTCTCTGAGGACCAGAGCTTCCAGTCAGTCAGCCAGGAGAGGACGCAATGAGGAAGAGATCGGCCAGAGCCAATGCTGCACCTCTGGATCCCAGGGGTGGGGGTGGAGTTCCAGCCATCACAGAGGACAGCATCTTCCTAATTGGACACTGGAGGCCAAGAATCCCAGCCCTGCCAGATGCAAAGAACCCTCCCAAGCAGAGTGAATCCTGCACGCACTGCCCATCTGAGAGGGACCTGGGGGGAACCAAGGCAAAAGAGGCAGGAGCCCTCTGTCTTCAATGGAACCAGAGTCTGAGATAGCAAGAGCATGCAAACCAGATCAGCACAGGGACACAGGGACCCAGTTAGGTCCACACTCAGCTCACTCCACTGCCAACAAAATCATAAATAACTTTAAGAACAGACACAGTGACTGATGCCCATTTTCAGTGAAGACCACGCTTGCCAGCCCGAGGACCCTGGGAGATAGGTGCTGGCTGTGCATTCTTTTCTTTTCTTTTTTTTCTTTTCTTTTTCTTTTTCTTTTTTTTTTTTTTTTTTTTTTTTTTTTTGGTTTTTCGAGATAAGGTTTCTCTGTGGCTTTGGAGCCTGTCCTGCTGGCTGTGCATTCTTGCTGTGGACTGGATTCTCACCTAGAAATGGTAAGTGTGTCACCTGTCAAGACTGCAAATGTAGGAAACGCCATAGCTACAAGGCAGGAGGGCCAGCATTCAGCAGAAAGAGATAGCTTGCTGCCGCAGCAGAAACGCTCCTGTCCTGAGAGCCCTGGTGTAGCCCAGTTCAGAGCTGGTAGTACTGGAGCCGCCACCATAGGCCTAGTTTCTTATACAAAAGCTCTGCCTCTGTAGCCAGAGAAAGCTCTGTGTCCAGTCAGTTCACAAGAGGCTATGATGGTGCTGGTTCAGGAGGGGCAGGGTTGAGGGGAGCACAGGCTGTCCCATCCTGCCACGGTCAACCAGTTGTTCTTTCCACTGATTCTGTGGGAACCCTGCACCCTTGGCAAACAGAGATCAGATTTGTCTTTGTTACAGAAGGAAGCAGAGGTCCAGATGTGGCATGGGCATTTCCATCACATTTACCACAGAGAAAGCCCATGTAGTCAGTACCAAGATACTTGGTGGGTGTGTTGAAGAGTAAGCACAATGCCCCATGTATACATTTGAGCTTGCACTGGGAAAGTTGACTGAATAGCAAATGGTAGGCTCAAAGGGGGCACTCCAAGATCCATGTCCCCACTGTATATGGTACATGGAGGATGGCAGTGGTGGGTTTTTCAAAAACCAAACCCATCCCAGCTAGAGACTTTCTTGAGACTCAAGAGTGATAAAAATTAGACACTCACCTACCCCTAACTAGCCAAGCTCCTAGCACCAGCAGCCTTCTGCATCAATCTCAGGGACTTTCAAAGTAGTAAGCCATGGTGAGTAACAAACAGGATGCTCAAGTCCTACTGTGGTGGTCCCTTGGATGATAAGAAAGTAACCATGGGTGGGCATAAGACATTAGGCGGGGGCCAGTCTTGTCTGATTTTCAACTTAGAATGAGAAACATACTTTAAACCCTAAAGCTGAAGGGGAGCAGTAGCAGGGTTGGCGGGGGGTCAAGAGGGAAGCCACGAACAGGTCTCAAATATGCATGAGCGCCAGTCCCGCTGTTTCTCAGAACATGGGCCAACACGGCCCACTGACCACGTATTGATTGATTGATTGGCAGGAACCCTTTACAACCTCAAGCAAGCAGAGGCTCTGCAGGGTGATTGCAACTGTGAACCAGGCTTGGGGTCGGTCAGAACTGTCTAGGTGAGGTCAACGCCCTGCAGGGGACACAGGCACAGTCTCAGGGTGAGAGCCATTTTCCTACCCCGAGTCGTGCCTGGAGATGACAAGATCACCCAACCCAGTTCTGGAAAGTCAGCAGATCCTCCGTCCATGAGTGAGATGGAGGGTTAAAGTGGGGTTTAGGGGTGGCTCGTCAAATGGTGCTACTCAGGAATATCCCTGGGGGTAGAAAGCACACAACCCAGAGGCAGTGTTATGGATGCTGAAGGCTGTCTGTACCTGAGAATCACCCAGCTCCAGAAGTCTCTTTCCCACCTCAGATCCATAGTTCAGCTTCCTGGCCAGAACTGAACCATGAGGTTCAGCACATCCTCATGAATTTAAAAGTCAGAGAAAATGTCCCTTTTCAGGTCATCATAGCTCAACCGGAAGGAGATCAAAGCAGTTAGTGAACTGTTGCACGGTGGGCAGCATGGCACCGACAGGCTCCTGCAGCCTGCGGAACACCCGACGGCATAGTTGAGATCTGCTCCCTCTCTCTTCCTTCATCTACCTCCGCCTCTGTCCCCACCCATGGCCACAGCAGTCCATGGAAATGGAAGTCTCTCGGCAGTGTCCTTGCAGGGGTTCGTGCTGGTGGGATTTGGGGGAGGCGCAGAGACCCAGGCCCTGCTCTTTGTTGTCTTCCTGGCCCTGTACGTGCTGACCGTCATGGGCAACCTCACCATGATCGTGGTCATCACCCTGGATGCCCGCCTGCACTCCCCCATGTACTTCTTCCTCAAGAGCCTGTCCTTTGTCGACCTCTGCTACTCCTCTGTCATTGCCCCCAAAGCCATGGCCATCTTCCTTTCCTCCTCAAAGGTCATCAGCTTTGAGGGATGTGCCACTCAGCTCTTCTTTTTCTCCTTGTTGGCTACCACTGAGGCTTTCCTCTTAGCTGTGATGGCCTATGACCGTTTCATGGCCATCTGCAGTCCCCTGAGGTACCCTGTGACCATGTGTCCTATGACCTGTGCCCGTCTGGTGCTGGGTACCTACTGTGGAGGCTGCCTGAACTCCATTGTGCAGACCAGCCTCACGTTCCATCTGCCCTTCTGCAGTTCCAACCGTATTGACCACTTCTACTGTGACGTGCCCCCATTGCTTGAGTTGGCCTGCAGCAGCACAGCTCTCAATGAGCTCCTGCTCTTCGGCCTCTGTGGGTTCATCATTGTGAGCACTACCTTAGCTGTGCTGGTTTCCTATGGCTACATCACCATGACCATCCTCAGGATGCACTCAGGATCTGGGAGACACAAAGTCTTCTCCACCTGTGGCTCTCATATGATGGCTGTGTCCTTGTTTTATGGAACTGTGTTTGTCATGTATGCACAGCCGGGAGCAGTGGCATCCATGGCACAGGGCAAAGTGATCTCTGTCTTCTACACCCTGGTCATCCCCATGCTCAACCCCCTCATCTACAGTCTGCGGAACAAGGATGTGAAGGACGCCCTGTGGCGGCTGGGACAGCGATACCGTCTCGTGAAGAAAGGAGGCAAGTAGGGATCATGTCAGCATCATAGAAAGAAACTACTCTCCTTGGAAGACACCAAGTTTCTTTATTTTACTTCTTTATTTATTATCCTATTTCTTTGGCTTTTCTGAGTTGCCACATCCCCACGTCACTCTTTTATTCCATCCTTTAACCATTTTACCCACTAATCCATGAACATAAACATATGTCCACTCTGTATCCCATGTCTCATGAGTGCTCCATTATTTTTCAAGCATTTAAAAATGTGAATGAGGCATTTATTGACATGATAAAGCAAATGATTCTTACTTGGATAAAGCCTGAATCCCTTTCACTTTGGTTTGACAAAAGAGTCCTTGAGCAAGCATGTGAATCATTGTCAGCACCTCCCAGTGCACTACATAACAGCAGATTTCTCCATGGCCCCTTCCATCACTGAATCTAATGTCAGTGCGGTAGGGAGTTCCCTCTGAGCATCTAAGACTGCAATCCTTAGAAACTGTGTGTTGACTCCTCCTTACATTATTCTAGTACAAAGATGGGCAAAAGGGATAGCTCTGCAGACTTCCTCCTTGGGTTTACAGTGGTGCTGCCTCCTCCACCTCCTCTGCTCATGAAGTTGCTCCTCTTGTATCACAATGCATGGCTGGACACAAAAGGAGCCCATATTGCACTGACTCCAATGTATTCCTTAAAACTCCAGCAATATGAAGCCACAGTTAGAATCAAAATTCAGAGGACCTTTAAAGCCTGGCCTGGCAAATCATGAATTTGTCAAGGGTCCTTGATTACCACAGATATCTCCAAGCAGGAATGAAGTCTTGGTGGCTACACCAATGTGAGAAGTAGAAAAGAGAACATCATTTTCTTGTTGCACATTCTGGAGTTCTGTTGAGTTAAGGTTCTCTCTGGCACCGGCCAACAGCTTGAATCTTGAGCTTGAGTCCTCAATGGGCCTCCTTGTCCTTTTCCCCAGCCTCATCCCTCTGGTCCTTTGCCTCTGGCTGTATGCCTTCTGGGATATGGCTCCCTTCCTTACACCCATCCTATGTCTCACCAGCCAGCTGCCCTCCAGATACGGGCTTGTTTGTGTCTCTGCCTGTGTGTCTGATATCAATCTTCAGTCCCCTGATGTTCCTGCTCAGGAAACCTGCAGAGACAGACCTCCAAGCAGGGCTGAAGGCTTCTTCCCATTTCCCCTCCCAGAACACCTTGAAGGCTTCCATTTCCTTCTTGTGGCCATCTAGTCTCCGCCTCCAGACTTGATTCTTATTCCCTGATTTTATGTTTACACGGTTTCAAATTCTTCCTTTCTTTGGACAGTTCTGGAAAATTCTGTTCAGTGAATGGCATGCATCTTGTGTTTAATGACATTCCCTCCATTCTATCTTCTCTCCATACATTCCCATTTTCTCATGTGTCCCCACTCCCTGACACACGCTGAACCCATTGTTTCACCTGAGGGGAAGAAGTGACCCATACCGTTCACCCTTTTGGCCCTCTCCGGTCTTCACCAGGTCTAATGAACACATATAATTTCCAACACTAGCCGGTCTTCCTCTTTTTGGAAGTCTCTTTCTCTAGTGTCCTGACCCTTCTCATTTGCTGTGTCACATGGCAGCAGCATCTAACCTCTCTTTTATCCCAATGGAGATGTATATTATCAGATGCTTTGTGCCACTACTTAGCAATCTTTCTACATAGGGAGCATTTTCCAGCTCGTCCTGTAAGCTAGGTCAATCATGAGAAACTCCCTTGGTATCTGTTTCTCAGGAATGACTTTTTCCTTGACTTCATTTTTTTATCTAGATTGGAGAGTAAATGATAAGAAATTACCAATGGTCTTGTGTATATTTCTTTGCATGTAATATCTCTTTTCATTTGCTGAATTAAAATCCCCCTTTTATATTTTAATTTTGATAATTCATCTTATATACACATGGTTGGTTCTAGTCCCTAGTCTAAGTGATCTTTGTAGCTACTTGAAATGGAGTGTCTTTTTCTGATCCCCATATTGGAAGCTTAGTGTCAATGTTTCTTTCAATAAGTTTTCTTCACTTTGTCTTTCTGGCCTCCTTCCATGACTTCCCAACCATATGCTCAGCTGTTTAGTAACATAGGATAACTCACTTTCTCTCTATACTTTTTGACACTACAGTCACAAAAATGCAGGATAATATCAAATACCTACAATAGGAAACTGCATGTCAAATCAAAACAGACTGAAATCTCCTGTATATATACTGGAATACTAGATGATCTAAGTCATATCCTTAACACATCCACTGAAATGGAGACAGATGGATCACAGGGACTTGTCTGGAGCTTGTCACTAAGTGCCACTTTGGAGAAATTTAATCACTTCAGTGAGTGGAGACAAAGGAGTTACTATAAAGTCAGCAGGAACTTTCTGCAATTGAGGTTGTTCCCAGAAAGTTCCTTTACCTTTCTGTTCTTACAGAAATTGGAATAGGCAGGATAGACTCAGAGAGAAGTAGTGATGAATCAAAAACAGAAGAGCCAAGTGTCAGGAGAGATGTCCAGGCATCCCCACAGTTGGCCACCATGAGGGTCACTCAATTTTTTTGATGAAGTTCTTTTGGTAAACGAACATGGAAGGTGATTTATAAGGTGCACTGGTCAGGTTTATGATGATGATAGGAGGAGAATACAGGGAAGAACCAGTAGAAGTGTTCACCAGCAGCTTTCTCACTCTTGTTTGAATCTCTCGGGAAAGAGTACAGACGCTGTGCTTGGTCTGTGCAGTGCTCTGGTGAGTTACCTCAGCAGTGTCAGTGGGAGCCAGATCCTGGGCAATGAAACCATTTTTATTCCTTACGAATGCTCCATAGTTCTCCCTAGTTTTCCATCCTGCTTCACCCCACCCTAGATTTTACCTTCTTTTCATAATTGTTTGTAGGGGTTAGGTGGTCATTTGATGACACTTCCTCCATGATGAACAGGAGTGTAGACATTGTCTACCCATGGAGCAAAAGTCTCGACCCACCTATGTAGGAGTGAGATAAGCAGTTACAAGGACTTAAGGACTAGAGGAACATTGTCCAATTAGAACCTAAAAGGAAATGTCTCTGTCTGCTGTGTGCTTTATTATTTGTGTGGTCTGATGGATTCCCAAATGGGACATTTTCCCACCACACAGTTCCTGAGAACTAAGAGGCTATTGAGCTCTGATGTTAGATGCTTAGAATGTGGCAAGACACAAAAGAATAGCCTAGAAAGTAGGAGGGAAATAATTTGAGATCACAGTCATTGGTCACACCATGCACATGTGTACAGTCTGGTGTATGATATTGTAGTTCTCTTGTCCTCCTGTGAGGACTGGCAGATAACATTCTACATAAGAAAAATCACATCATCCCCAGGAGAAATATCAGACCTTTTATTATACTGTTTATTTCATTCTGTTTTCTTGTATTGTTTTACATATTTTATAGCCTTTGGTACTCTAATTTATGTTTATATGATCTTTCTGTTTACTTTCAGTTTTGTATGGGGATTGTAAGCTACCCTCCTCTGTCCTCTGTCTCTTCAGGAGACGGTACAGAAGAGTTGTCTGTATTCTGTTAATCATGTTTTTAAAAAAGGCTGATTGGTCAGGCAGTAAGTATAGGTGGGTCAACCAGACAGGAAGTAGAGGCAGGGCAATGAAAACAGTAGTATTCTGGGAAGCAGGAAGCTCCCCCCCACCACAGTTCTGCCCAGACCATCAAAGAAGCAAGATGTGAGCTGCCCTGCTGAGAAAGGTGCTGAGCCATGTGGCTAACATAGATAAGGATAATGGGATAATATATGTTACAAGAGCTAATAAGAAGCCTGAGCTAATGGGTCAATCAGTTTTATAACTTATGCAGACATCTGTGTGATTTTCTTTGGGGGCTTGCCAGCTGTGGGGTACCGGGCAGAACAGAAACCCCAACGAGCAGGCCCTCATGTTACAAAGAGAGACCATCTTTGCCTCTTTGACTGCCTCTTATCTTTCTATACAGAACCTTCTTACTGCATTTCTACCTCAGTGACCTCGCCACGACCTCTCACACCTCCAAACCACAGGCTCTCCTACCCATTCACACTTCACCTTCTTTCTTCTCTTCTTCATCACTTCCTTATTTTCCTACTTGAATACCGATACTCTTAGATCTAAAAATTACCTATAAACTCCACCAGCCCCAGGCACCACTGTGACACCACTGTTTCTGAACCTTGAGAGGAAGTCAATGGTAATGCAAGTTTCCTAAGACCAGGGAGTCAGGACTCTTGATAATTGAATAGGGGCACTACTGTGTGCCTCCCTATAACTGCAGAAAAGTTCAAAAATAGTGAAAAACCTCCAGAAGGGCTCACACCGAACAAAAGGAACTAAAACTATTAAGACCATAAAACTGAGAGGTTGGAGAGAAGCTATGAAATGATATCTGTTGGACTTGACATGACTGCTGTAGTCATGAACTAATAAAAGGTGAGACTACCTGCCCAGGCTAGGGACAATCAACATTTCACATAGATGGGGAGGTCCTTATGAGGCCCCATCCCTCCTGTAGAAGCAATGGACTATTAATATTGCTGAGAAAAGAAACTCATATTAATTAGTTTCAGCCATGGGTAAGTTGTCCTTTATCAAGTAAATAACCACACCCCACCTGTGCATGTGCAAGCAATCCTAATAAAAGTCCTTGCAACACACACACACACATACACCAAGAACACAGACACACATACATGAAAATGAAGGGAGGTAAGGAATTCTTATGATTTTTTAAAAAATGCTGCAAGATCCCCGGCTGCAATAGACAGCAGAAATGCTGTAAGTCCCAAATGGTTGTAGTGGGCCATATGGTGGCAGGAAGTGGGCCCTGGGAACAGCCAGTCCCAGGCAGAGATGGCTGCCTGTCCCCAAGTGGTGGCTGGTCCCAGGCAGGGAGACACGTGGCGGGCGGGCAGGAGACAGAGATAGATAGACACGACATGCAGAGTGAGGTTGAATATTTATTCGGGGGGTTATGGTGGGGGAAGGGAGGAGGGGAAAGAGACAGAGAGAGAGAGACAGAGAGAGAGAGACAGAGAGAGAGAGAGAGAGAGAGAGAGAGAGAGAGAGAGAGAGAGAGAATGGGAAGAAGGAGAAGTGGACAAAGTGAGAGAGAGAAGGGGGAGCAGAAAAGGAAACAGAGAGAAGCCAAGATGGCAAGGGAAGGAGTGGCTACAGGGAGTAGGCGTGGCTTATCTCTTAAAGTGATGAACAAAAAACCAGGAATTATGTGTAGAAAGGAATCAAGCAAGTACCAGGGACTGGTGAGGTAAGATAATGGAGGATTTCAGTGGAGGCATCAAACCCAGGCACTGACCAAGTTTTCTCCAATGATGAGTTGTCAAGGACATTATCAGTGCAGAAGGAGTGAGTGTTGTGGGCCATCCTCATAAAGACAGCAGATGGAGACTGCAGAGTGAAGGCATGGGTGGGAGTCAGACTTCACCACCCAGAGAAGAAAGGGTCACCCACCAAAGAGAAGAGCTATCCATTTGGTTGGGATTATTATATTCTGGTTGAATTTTTAATCCATTAAGTAGAATTTATGTCGGGCGATGGTGGCACACCTTTAATCCCAGCACTTGGAAGGCAGAGGCATGCAGATCTCTGTGATTTTGAGGCCAGACTGATCTACAAGAGATAACACCAGGACAGGCTCTAAAGATACAGAGAAACCCTGTCTGAAAAAAAAATAACCAAAAAGGCATAGAAAGAGAGAACCGAGACCCTCAACCCAGACTCCTGATAGGACTGAAAGGTAAATGGACTGAGAAGGCTGACTCTTGGTTGTGGGAGGAGGAAGCTAAACAGCCCCATACAGGACTCCCTACCTCCTTTCCTCATATCAGTATAGCCAGGGACTTGGAAAAGGAAATGCTGTGGCCAGGAGGCCATGATGGCCCATGAAGAAAACAACTGAAATGAGGGATAGTGGGTTAGGATCCCTCTGAGTCAGATACCATACCCTGACAGAGTCTCGTCAGGTTCCTGAGGTCCCTAGGCTTCTTGCAAACTCACTTGGAGAAGGTGGCTATGAGACAGAAATTGTCCAGTAATTTTGGTATACCTCTGGAGGCCATTTAGTTTGGTCCCAGATGCCACAGAGGATAAAGCCTCCTAAATTGGCCACTAGAGACTACAAGTCCCAGGTCAGCCATGCAGAGCATCCTCCCCAACAGAGTGAATCCAACTATAGACACCCACACACTGCCCTGATAACAGATATGGAAGAGGAGGAAAGGCCAGGAAACCCAGATCTCACACTTCACACGATACAGAACTTGCTGGAGCCAAGACTTGCACACACAGACTCTCAGTCCAGGTCTACACCTCTGCCCATACCCACCTCATTCTACTGTCTAGAAATCCATAGACGACCTCAGGAAGAAAAAGGAATCTATGTTTCTATCTTCAAAACAGACCAGCCTTAACAGCATGGGGACCTGAAAAGCATGGATGGGGGTATCTGACTTTGTGTGAGTCCTGAGTCTCACCTAGATAAGGTAAGGTCAGCATGTTATCTTTCAACAATGCTAAAAGTAGAAAACACTATACACGGTGGACATCAGGGGTGGATGCTCAGGAATAATTGTGGACTAACTGTGTAGAAAAAGGTATCCTATTGTGGTCAAGCATCACATTAGTCCAGGTCAGAGTTAGCAATTCTTCAAGGTTCCACATGGGGTGACCATCTTGAACACCAGCTCCAATTCTGCAGCCATGTGGGATGAAGCTCTGCATCCATCACAGGACACAGTGAAGCTGCTGGCTTAGGAGGGGCAAAGCTAAGAGGAGCACAGGCTGTGTCTTTACCGTCACTGGAACACACTTCTCCCACAGCAGACCTTCCACGGTTACCTTCTCCTTTCACAAAGGTCTCTAGATGTATTTGATCCTTGGCAAGCTGGAGAGATTAGGCTTCTCCTTGCTCCAACAGGAAATATAGGACCAGCTGTGGCGTGGCCATATCTATACACATCACACTGGCCACAAGGAAAACCCATGTGGTACGGTCTTATATCCCTGTCATGTGTGTCAAGTGTGAGCACAAATCTTCATGCATACCTTTGAGCTTTCAGTGGAAAAGTCAGCTCTGTAGTATATGGTGGGCTCACATAGAACCCTTCTTATTCCATGACATCACTGTATGCAGTGTATGGTAGACAGTGCCACAGCCAAATCCATACACCTGAGGGAAGTCCCTGAGCTTAATCATGTTGAAGAACAGACATTCGTTTCTCTCTAGCCAGGTTCCTAACTTTGGAAACCTCCCTTATTTCTCCTGGGATAAACAGTAGCAATCATAGCTACCCAACAGGACATTTGTATTCATTCTAGACTGGACATAATGAGACGAAAAAGTGACCATGATTTGCCCAAAGTCACTGGGTAGATGAAAGCCTCATCTGATTTAAAATGGCAAAGATTAAGACCTTGTGAACTCTGATGTGATAGAGGTGGGTCTTGTATCTATCTTTTGCTTTCATTGGTTAATTAATAAAGAAACTGCTTGGCCCCTGATAGGACAGAAAATTAGGTAGGTGGAGTAGACAGAACAGAATTCTGGGAGTAAGAAAGCCGAGTGAGGCAGTCACCATGATTCTCCTCTCCAACCCAGACGCAGGTTAAGATCTTTCCTGGTAAACTACCACCTCGTGGTGCTACACAGATTATTAAAGATGGGTTAATCAAGATGTGAGAGTTAGCCAGTAAGAGGCTAGAGCTAATGGGCCAAACAGTGTTTAAAAGAATACAGTTTTCATGTAATGTTTTCGGGGCATAAGCTAGCCGGGTGGCGGGACGTGGCACGCCGCTCCTCACTACACTGATGCTGAGATTGAAGCAGGGAGCGGAGTTGTCAATGAGTCAGATTAGAAATGTAGATTATGTCCCATGTATGTGTGCTCCCAAGTCCTCGATTTTTCAGGATGTGGTGCTGCCCCCTCACTATAATCTCCAACATCTAGACATTGGCAGGAACCAGTCACATCAACAAGCAGAGTCTGCATATTGATTGTCACTGTGTGCCAGCATTTGAGCCACAGCTGCTAAGGTGAGATCAGAGTCCTGTCAGGGGCACAACACAGTCTCAGTCTGGGAAGGGCATTTTATTATTCTGATACCAATCTATAAAGGAAAGAATCAACCAACCCAATTTTTTGAAGGACAAATGGTCCTTGAAAACATTTTCAAATCAGTAAAGTGAATGACTGTGGAATATTTAATGGGACTCGGGAGACAGCTGCTTCAATGGCACTGCTCAGGGGTGTCCCTTGGTAGTGTGAGCACACGAAGCAGAGGTAGACAAGAGATACTGAGAAGTCTGTACTCTGGGAGTCACTAAATCTGAAAATCTCTTTATATCCTCAGCATATGAGCTGAGGCTTTCACACAGGGGGGCTCAGCACGACCTCATGAATTAAATAACTCTGAGGAAATTCCCTTTTCAGGCCACACCAGCTCATCTGGAAAGATATCAGAGCAGCTACTGAATTTTGCACAAGGGACAGCATGTGACCAACAAGTTCCTGCAGCCTGTGGAACATCCAGCTGTACTGCTGAGATCTGCTCCCTCTTTGCCTCAACACTTTGCCCCCACTCTCTTGTCAGCTATAAACACTCATGGCCAAACCAGTCCACAGAAATGGAAGTCTACAGGCAGTGTCCTTGCAGGGGTTCGTGCTGGTGGGATTTGGGGGAGGTGCAGAGTCGCAGGCCCTGCTCTTTGCTGTCTTCCTGGCCCTGTACGTGGTGACCGTCCTGGGCAACCTCACCATGATCGTGGTCATCACCCTGGATGCCAGCCTTCACTCCCCCATGTACTTCTTCCTCAAGAACCTGTCCTTTGTCGACCTCTGCCTCTCTTCTGTTATTGTGCCCAATGCTCTGGCCAACATTTTCTCCTCTTCCAAGGTCATCAGCTTTGAGGGATGTGCCACTCAGCTCTTCCTTTTCTCCTTGTTGGGTGCCATTGAAGCTTTCCTCTTAGCTGTGATGGCCTATGATCGTTTCATGGCCATCT
Organism: Chionomys nivalis; assembly: GCF_950005125.1. Lineage (NCBI taxonomy): Eukaryota > Metazoa > Chordata > Mammalia > Rodentia > Cricetidae > Chionomys > Chionomys nivalis. The sequence goes on along the minus strand of NC_080087.1, from coordinate 104,135,976 downwards.
GCAGTCCTTTAAGATACTCTGTGAACATGAGCCTTACAACCTGTGCCTGTCTGGTTCTGGGTACCTTCTGTGTTGGCTGCCTGAATGCCATTGTCCAGACAAGCCTCACATTCCAGCTGCCCTTCTGCAGCTCCAACCACATCAATTCCTTCTTCTGTGATATACCCCCACTGATCAAGCTTGCCTGTGCAGACACAACTCTCAATGAGCTTGTCATGTTTGGTATCTGTGGGTTCATCGTTGTGTGTACTGTTCTTGTGATCATCATCTCTTATGGCTACATCACAATGACCATCCTCAGGATGCAGTCAGGGTCAGGGCAGCACAAGGTCTTCTCTACCTGTGGCTCCCACATGACAGCTGTATCCTTGTTTTATGGAACTGGTTTTGCAATATATGGACAGCCAGGAGGTATTGAATCCATGGATCAAGGAAAGCTGGTCTCCATCATCTACACCCTGGTCATCCCTATGCTCAACCCCCTCATCTACAGTCTGCGCAACAAGGATGTTAAGAATGCCTTGAGGAGGCTGAGACAGAGACACAGTCTGGTGAAGAAGGGTGGCTGGTGTCACCATCAGGGACTATGCTAGGGTGATAGAAGAAAATGATCCTTTGGAGACAGACTATCTTATGATATTTATATCTACCTATCCTCTTTTCTTTGTCCTCTTGTATTTTACTTCTTTTTTATTGATGTATTCATCCACCCATATATTCACCAACACACACATCTGTTTGTCATCTAACCTGTCTTTCCTGAATGTATATTATTAGGCAGACATTTACAGAATGTGAACAAGGCACATTCTTTACCACCAAATGGTCAATAGTTGGAAGAATCCTGAATTCTTTCTGTTTAACAAAGGGCAGTGCGCTATGGCGGGAACGTGGTTTGGGAACCATTGTCAACATCTTCCAGTGAAGCTACATAACTGCACATTTCTCTATGACTTTTTCCTTTTGTTTCATCTCTGAATCTGATGCCAGTGGTGTGAGACCTTCCCTCTGTGCATGTAAGACTTTGACTTTTTTTTTTTTGGGGGGGGGGTTTCGAGACAGGGTTTCTCTGTGGTTTTGGAGCCTGTCCTGGAACTAGCTCTTGTAGACCAGGCTGGTCTCGAACTCACAGAGATCCGCCTGCCTCTGCCTCCCGAGTGCTGGGATTAAAGGTGTGCGCCACCACCGCCCGGCAAGACTTTGACTTTTAGACGCTGTGTGTTGACTTGTCCTTATATTGATCTAGTGTGACGATGGGCAAAAAGAAAATCTCTGCAGACTTCTTCCTGTTTTGCAATAGTGCTGCTTCCTCTACCTTCCTCTGCTCATGAAGCTGCCCTCCTCATGAGGCATCACAGTGTACTGCTGGAGTCCAGAGGAACCTAAATGGAAATGACACCCAGCATATCCCTTCAACCTTCAACCAGGGGTTATAGATGAAGCTGTAGGTAGATTCACCGTTCAGGGAATCATTAAAACCTGGCCTGGCAGCTTGTGACAATACCAAGGTGTTAATTTATCCTCTGAGTAAGATTGAAGCCTTAGCCAACTCCACATTACAATAGCCCTCTGTACATGTGGCTGGCCTGTGCACCTCCCTGCCCTGTTTATCTGATATCATGCTGTTTTTTCCCTGGAGACCTTCAAAGGGGATCTGCCCTCTAAGCAGGGCTTGCTCTTCCTCCTAGTTTCCCTTTCTGAGCATCCTGCAGTTCTATTTTGTCTGTTTCTGTGATTATGTGGTGTAACATCAGCTGTGATCTGCAGGTGCTTTCTTCTATAAACATAAGCTTGTTGAGATATAATGTTCCTTTTCTCTTTTGTGTCTTATTGGAGCTCATGAAAATGTATTAGTTATACATCCTTATGTGTGCATATATCACATTTTGATCATAATTTCACCATTGCCCTATCTTTTCCTCACGTTCTTGTTGATCTTGTTCCTCTTCTTTGTCCCACTTCTACTTTTCTGTTCTTTTTTTTTAATTAATTTATTTAATTATTAAAGATTTCTGCCTCTTCCCCGCCACCACCTCCCAATCCCTCCCCCTCCCCCAATCAAGTCTTCCTTCCTCCTCAGCCCAAAGAGCAAGCAGGTTTCTCTGCCCTGTGGGAGGTCCAAGGATCACCCACCTCCATCCAGGTCTATTAAGGTGAGCATCCAAACTACCTGGGCTCCCACAAAGCCATTACGTGCAATAGGATCAAGAACCCATTGCCATTGTTCTTCAGTTCTCAATAGTCCTCATTGTCCATTATGTTCAGCGAGACCGGTTTTGTCCCATGCTTTTTCAGTCCCCGGCCAGCTGGCCTTGGTGAGTTCCCGATAGAACATCCCCATTGCCTCAGTGTGTGGGTGCACCCCTCGCAGTCCTGAGTTCCTTGCTCGTGCTCACTCTCCTTCTGCTCCTCCTTTGGATCGTCAGACTTCAGTCCAGTGCTCCAATGTTGGTCTCTGTCTCTGTCTTCTTTCATCGCCTGATGAAGGTTAATATTCAGGGGGATGCTTATATGTTTTTCTTTGGGTTCACCTTCTTATTTAGCTTCTCTAGAATCACGAATTATAGTCTCAATGTCCTTTATTTATGGCTAGAAACCAAATATGAGTGAGTACATCCCATGTTCCTCTTTTTGGGTCTGGCTTACCTCACTCAGGATAGTGTTTTCAATTTCCGTCCATTTGTAAGAGAGCAAACAGATGAGTTTAATTAGAATTACTATAGACAAATGAGTAGGGGGTATTTACAGGAGTGAGAACTTGCTATAGGCTGTACCACTTTAGACCATGACTTGGCCTTCCCTTTAGTATTATCATCTACCTATAATCTATGAACTTAAATAATTAGAAGGCAATTTGACAGACACATCCTGAACAATGCACAGTGAGTATTGCAGAGACTTCATAGCTGATCAACATTCCAAGAATAAGCACTTGTTGAGTGCTCAGCCCAAAATGGGAATCTCTATTACCCCCTCTAAGGCTCCAGGAACATTATAGGAAAAGGAAAGGATTTATGTAAAATTCAGAAATTGGGGTGGGCATGTGGGATGTTGTCATCCATGCACAGCATGGCCAGTGCACTGTCAAATCTCAGCAGCTGTCATTCCATTTATAGGACTTGTACAAGGGTGGGTTTGATGTGTACAACCAGTCTGGAAATCAGTATGGTGGTTTCTCAGACACCTGGATATCAATCTACCTCTGGATCCAGCAATACCAATCATCCTTGGCATATACCAAAAGTATGATCAATCATACTGCAAGATCATTTGTTCTACTACGTTCATATGCTGTAGGATTTTCTACCGCCAGTAGCCTTTACATTACCTGCCCACTTGGGCATGGCTTTTATACCATATATGGCAATGGAAAGAGAACATCCGGCCTCTTTCCAGGCTGCCAGATTTGGTTGTTATTCCCGGTTCAAGCAGAGGATTGTTATCTGTAAATCTACCCCAAAATAAATAAACCTCTATTATACTCAATTCTGAGCTAATGTCGGATTTCTTTTAAGTGTTCTTCTTCATTTGGTGCCCATGTCGATCTGGACTCCACACTGAATGGGTGAACCGACCTAAAGGCCTAGATCCACAGTTAGAAAGACTCGCACCTCCACCTGCTTGGCTTGCTTTTACCCAAGTGGTTTTTTGTAGGACCCCTACCACAGCAGAGCTAACTGCATGCAGAGACTTGGAAATTCCTTAAGCACATGCATACCTCCCCTCCCCCAACTACGTTCCCTGCCATGGTTCCTTACCCCATGCCAACTTCCACAGCTTCCAGTTTGTGCTACCTGCCCGTTAGTTCTGAACATTTCGCTCTATGTAAGGAATTGATTATTTGTGGTACCAGGTTGCACCTTGAGTGGTGATTTTTTTGCAACCACGGCACCTGATGGACAATAAAGATTATTACACCTAAAAAATTTACCAGACATCATACCAGGAAAATATTTTATTTATTAATAAATCAATAAATTCAAAAGTTATATAATGGCAGACAACATTAAAATTAAAGTTTTTAATAATCTTTTGCTAATACTATGGATTGTATTATGCAAGGTTTATGTGGTTATTGTGATACATCTATTTATTGGATATTGGGACTTAGTGTTTTCTTCATATTATATCCTTACGAAAATGGTTTGAGTGGTCTGAGTCGTGAGGGCAAGCAGGCAGGCGGGAGTCCCTTTGTCTCAATAGCCGGCCTGTAGCAAGCAAGTACGCCCTTTGTTTGCGAGCTACCAGGCCTGCAAGGAGACCTGATTTCAATGCCAGAAGAGACATCAGTAGGGTGAGTGAGTTCCTGACCTGTGGCAGGAGCCCAGGACAGGGAGCACAGACATTCCTCATTCCCCTATACTTACTGGTCTTCCTGCAGGGGCTATAATCCACGGCTACTGCCTCTCTCTTCCTACCCCACCCAACTTCCATCCAGAAAACCCTTCCCTTCTGCCTCCCTCCCCTCTTCGTGCCTATAACATCACCCAGCTCAGCCTGTTTGGGTGCTGGGACTGAGTCGTGAGGGCAACCGGGAGGGCGAGAGCCCCTTTGTCTCAATAGCCTGCCTGCAGCAAGCAAGGTAGGCCCTTTGTTTTCGAGCTAGCTGGCCAGCAAGGAGACCTGATCTCGGTGCCAGAAGATCCATCAGTGGGCAAGGAGACCTAATCCTGTAAAAGAAGATACACAGGGGAACATTCGGAGGAAGAGATGGGCAGGCGCCAATGCAAGAATTCACCCAACAGAAGCTACTCAGTTTCAGGAGGTCCCATTTACTCAATGTTGCCCTTAATGTCTGTGCTGCTGGGGATAAACGTAGGAAGTGATCTCCTGTACCCATATGTTGTAGAGTACTTCCAACTTTTTCTTCTATCAGGTTCAGTGTGTTCAGACTAATATTGAGGTCTTTAATCCATTTGGACTTGAGTTTTGTGCATGGTGATAGATATGGATCTATTTTCATTCTTCTACACGTTGACAACCAGTTCTGCCAGCACCATTTGTTGAAGATGCTCTCTTTTTTCCATTGAATACTTTTAGCTCCTTTATCAAAAATTAGGTGTTCATAAGTTTGTGGGTTAAAATCAGGGTCTTTTACTCGGTTCCATTTGGTCGACTTCTCTGTTTTTATGCCAATACCAAACTGATTTATTGGGAGCCCACCAAGGCCAGCTGGTCTGGGACTGAATAAGCATGGGTTGATTCCGGACTCTCTGAGCATGGCGGTCAATGAAGACTGATGAGAAGCCAAGGACAATGGCACTAGGTTTCGATCCTAATACATGAACTGGCTTTGTGGGAGCTTAGCCTGTTTGGACGCTCACCTTTCTGGACGTAGATGGAAGGACCTTGGTCTTCCCGCAGGGCAGGGAATTTGGACTGCTCTTCAGTATCAAGAGGGAGGGGGAATGGAGTGGGGGGAGGAGAAGAGGAGTGGGGATAGGGGGAGGGAAGTGGGGGGAGGGCAATATTTGGGAGGAGGGGAGGGAAATGGGAAATGGGGAGCAGGTGGAAATTTTAATTAAAAAATAATAAAAATAAATAAATAAGTAAAAAAAAAAAAAGAATTCACCCAACAATCTGAAAAACAACATGAAACTACCAGAACCCAGCGAACTTACAACAGGAGAACATGAACACCTTAACCAAGAAGAAGTAGATAAAATTTACTTTATGAAAGTGATAGAGGCCCTTAAAAAGGAGGTGAAAAACTCCCTTAGAAATGGATAAGAAGAATAACAAAAAGTTTGAAGAATTGAGTAAATCCGTAAATGATATCCTAGGAAACCAAGGAAAAACAATCAAACAGATAATGGAAATAGTTCAAGACTTGAAAACTAAAATGGAGGCAAGGAAGAAAACACAAACTGAGGGCCAGCTGGATATGGAAAATCTAAGTAAATGAATAGAGACTACAGAAACAAGCATAACCAAGACAATACAAGAGATAGAAGAAAGAATCTCAGATTCTGAAGATACGATAGAGAAAATAAATGCATTAGTCAAAGAAAACAGCAAATCCAACAAACTCTCATCACAAAATATTCAGAAAATCTGGGACACAATAAAAAGACCAAACCTAAGAATAATAGGAGTAGAAGAAGGAGAAGAACAGCTCAACGGCCATGAAAATATATTTAATAAAATTATAGAAGAAAACTTTCCCAACCTAAAGAAAGATATTCCTATGAAGGTTCAAGAAGCATACAGTACACTGAATAGACTGGATCAAAAAAAATCCCCTCGCCATATAATAATCAAAACATAAAACATACAGAATAAAGAAAGAATATTAAGAGCTGCAAAGGAAAAAGGTCAAGTTACTTATAAAGGTAAACCTATCAGACTTACACCTGACTTCTCTATGGAAACCATGAAAGCCAGAAGGTCCTGGATAGATGTGCTGCAGAAATTAAGAGACCATGGATGCAAGCCCAGACTACTATACCCAGCCAAGCTTTTGTTCACTATAAATGGAGAAAACAAAATTTTCCAGGATAAAAACAAATTTAAACAATATGTAGCCACAAATCCAGCCTTACAGAAAGTAATAGAACGAAAATCACAAACCAAGGAGTCCAACAATGCCCACAATAACTCAGACATCTAGTGACCTTTCACCAACACAACTCGAAGAAGGGAAACACACAAACTCTACTACCAAAAAAAATGAGCAGAGTTAACAACCACTGGTCATTAATATCACTTAATATCAATGGACTCAATTCACCTATAAAAAGGCACAGGCTATGTTTGGATGCTCACCTTCCTGGACCTGGATAGAAGTGGGAGGACCTTGGTCTTCCTGTAGAGCAGGGAATTTGGACTGCTCTTCAGTATCGAGAGGGAGGGGGAGTGGACTAGGGGGAGGAGAAGTGGAGTGGGGATAGGGGGAGGGGAGCGGGGGGAGGGGGCAATATGTGGGAGGAGGGGGAGGGAAATGGGAAACGGGGAGCAGTTGGAAATTTTAAGTAAAAAAGAATAAAAAAAATAAAAAATAAAAAAAAATTGAAAAAAAATTCACACAATTATATTTTAATTAAAAAATTTCAAAATGAGGGTACTAAAAATGGCTGATAGTAAAGAAATAAATTGTATGTCTACATAATGCCCTCTATTATCTTCATAAAGTCATTTTTAAGGTAAAAAAAAAAGGCACAGGCTAAAACATTGGATACAAAAACAGGATCCAACATTCTGCTGTTTACAAGAAACACACCTCAACCACAAAGACAGACATCTACTCAGCGTAAAGGGCTGGGAAAAGGCTTATCAAACAAATGGACCTAAGAAACAAGCAATTGTGGCCAAACTAATTTCTAACAAAGTTGACTTCAAACTAAAATCAATAAGAAGATATGGAGAGGGACATTTTCTACTCATAACAGGAACAATTCATCAGGATGAAGTCTCAATCCTGAATATCTATGCCCCTAATATAAAAGCACCCACTTATGTAAAAGAAACATTACTAAAACTCAAGGCAGTCATCAACCACAAACACTAATAGTAGGAGACTTCAACACTCCTCTATCACCAATGGACAGGTCAATCAGACAGAAACCTAACAGAGAAATAAGAGAATTAATGGAGGTAATGAATCAAATGGACTTAACAGACATCTATAGGACATTCCACCCAAATAGGAAAGAATATACCTTCTTCTCTGCAGCTCATGGAACCTTCTCAAAAATTGACCACATACTCAGTAACAAAGCAAACTTCCACAGTTACAAAAATATATTAGTAACTACGTGTGTCTTATCAGATCACCATGGATTAAACTTAGAATTCAACAACAATGCTATCCCCAGAAAGCCTACAAACTCATGGAAACTGAACTGTCAACTACTGAACCACACCTGGATCAAGGAAGAAAGAAAGAAATTAAAGTCTTCCTTGAATTCAATGAAAATAAAGACACAACATATTCAAACCTATGGGACACTATGAAAGCAGTCCTGAGAGGAAAGTTCATAGCACTAAGTGCCCACTTAAAGAAAATGGAGAAAGCACACATTGGAGACTTAACAGCCCACCTGAAAGCTCTAGAAAAAAAAAGCAGACTCACCTAAGAGGAGCAGAAGACTGGAAATAATCAAACTGAGGGCTGAAATCAACAAAATAGAAACACAGAAAACAATTGAAAGAATCAATGAATCAAAAAGCTGGTTCTTGGAGAAAATCAACAAGATTGATAAACCCCTATCCAAACTAATCAAATGGCAGAGAGAGAATACGGAAATTAATAAGATCAGAAATGAAAAGGGGGACATAACCACAGACACAGAGGAAATTCAGAGAATCATTAGATCTTACTACAAAAGCCTGTATGCCACAAAATTGGAAAATGTAAAAGAAATGGACATTTTTTAAGAGAAGTACCATAAACCAAAGTTAAACCAGTACCAGGTGAACAATCTAAATAGACCTGTTAGTCGCGAAGAATTAGAAACTGTTATCAAATATCTCCCTACCAAAAAAAGCCCAGGATCAGATGGTTTCAATGCAGAATCCTACCAGAACTTCCAAGAAGAGCTAATACCTATACTCCTTAATGTATTTCACAATATAGAAACAGAAGAGTCATTGCCAAATTCCTTTTATGAAGCTGAAGTTACTCTGATACCAAAACCACACAAAGACACAACCAAGAAAGAGAACTACAGGCCAATCTCACTCATGAACATCGACGCAAAAATACTCAATAAAATACTGGCAAACCGAATCCAAGAACACATCAGAAAAATTATCCATTATGATCAAGTAGGCTTCATCCCAGAGATGCAGGGCTGGTTCAACATACGAAAATCTATCAATGTAATCCATCATATAAATAAACTGAAAGAAAAAAACCATATGATCATTTCATTAGATGCTGAAAAAGCATTTGACAAAATTCAACATCCCTTTATGATAAAGGTCTTAGAGAGATTAGGAATACAAGGGTCGTTCCTAACTATAATAAAAGCTATTTATAGCAAGCCGTCAGCTAACATCAAATTAAATGGAGAGAAACTCAAAGCTATTCCACTAAAATCAGGAACACGACAAGGTTGTCCACTCTCTCCATACCTCTTTAATATAGTGCTTGAAATTCTAGCAATAGCAATAAGACAACATAAGGGGATCAAAGGGATTCAAATCGGAAAGGAAGAAGTTAAACTTTCATTATTTGCAGACGATATGATAGTGTACATAAGCGACCCCAAAAACTCCAGCAAAGAACTCCTTCAGCTGATAAACACCTTTAGTAGCGTTGCAGGATACAAGATCAATTCCAAAAAATCAGTTGCCCTCCTATACACAAAGGATAAGGAAGCAGAGATGGAAATCAGAGAAGCATCACCCTTCACGATAGCCACAAATAGCATAAAATATCTTGGGGTAACCCTAACCAAGGAAGTAAAGGATCTATTTGACAAGAACTTTAAGTCAATGAAAAAAGAAATTGAGGAGGATACCAGAAAATGGAAGGATCTCCCTTGCTCTTGGATAGGGAGGATCAACATAGTAAAAATGGCAATTCTACCAAGGGCAATTTATAGATTCAATGCAATCCCCATTAAAATCCCATCAAAATTCTTCACAGATCTTGAGAGGACAATAATCAACTTTATATGGAGAAACAAAAAACCCAGGATAGCCAAAACAATCTTATATAATAAAGGATCGTCTGGAGGCATTACCATCCCTGACCTCAAACTCTATTACAGAGCCTCAGTATTGAAAACAGTTTGGTATTGGCATAAAAACAGAGAAGTCGACCAATGGAACCGAGTAGAAGACCCTGATTTTAACCCACAAACTTATGAACACCTAATTTTTGATAAAGGAGCTAAAAGTATTCAATGGAAAAAAGAGAGCATCTTCAACAAATGGTGCTGGCAGAACTGGTTGTCACGTGTAGAAGAATGAAAATAGATCCATATCTATCACCATGCACAAAACTCAAGTCCAAATGGATTAAAGACCTCAATATTAGTCTGAACACACTGAACCTGATAGAAGAAAAAGTTGGAAGTACTCTACAACATATGGGTACAGGAGATCACTTCCTACGTTTATCCCCAGCAGCACAGACATTAAGGGCAACATTGAATAAATGGGACCTCCTGAAACTGAGTAGCTTCTGTAAAGCAAAGGACACTGTCACTAAGACAAAAAGGCAACCCACTGACTGGGAGAAGATCTTCACCAACCCTGCAACAGACAAAGGTCTGATCATCAAAATATATAAAGAACTCAAGAAACTAAACTTTAAAATGCTAATGAACCCAATAAAAAAATGGGGCACTGATCTGAACAGAGAATTCTCAACAGAAGAAATTCAAATGGCCAAAAGACACCTAAGGTCATGCTCAACCTCCTTAGCGATAAGGGAAATGCAAATTAAAACAACTTTGAGATACCATCTTACACCTGTCAGAATGGCTAAAATCAAGAACACCAATGATAGCCTTTGCTGGAGAGGTTGTGGAGAAAGAGGCACACTCATTCATTGCTGGTGGGAATGCAAACTTGTGCAACCACTTTGGAAATCAGTGTGGCAATTTCTCAGGAAATTTGGGATCAACCTACCCCAAGATCCAGTAATACCACTATTGGGAATATACCCAAGAGATGCCACATCAAATGACAAAAGTATCTGTTCAACTATGTTCATAGCAGCATTGTTTGTAATAGCCAAAACCTGGAAACAACCTAGATGCCCTTCAATGGAGGAATGGATGAAGAAAGTGTGGAATATATACATATCAGAGTACTACTCAGCAGTAAAAAACAATGACTTCTCGAATTTTGCGTGCAAATGGATGGAAATAGAAAACACTATCCTGAGTGAGGTATCCCAGACTCAAAAAGAGGAACATGGGATGTACTCACTCATAATCGGTTTCTAGCCATAAAATAAAAGACATTAAGCATATAATGTGTGATCCTATAGAAGCTAAATAAGAAAGTGAACCCAAAGAAAATCATATAGTCATCCGCATGGAGAGGGGGAAGTAGACAAGATTCCAGGGCAAAAACTGGGAACTTGCGGGTGAGGTGGCATGGGGCAAAGGGGAAATGGGATGAGAAATATGAGAAGGGGAGGATGGGAGGAGCTCGGAGGATTGGGATGGTTGGGATATAGGAAGGATGGATACGGGAGCAGCGAAGTATATATCCTATCTAAGGGAGCCATCTTAGGGTTGGCAAGAGACTTGACTCTTGAGGGGTTCGCAGGTGTCCAGGAATATGTCCCCAGCTGGTACCTTGGGCAACTAAGGAGAGGGAACCTGAAATGACCCTATCCTATACTGATGAATATCTTGCATATCACCTTAGAACCTTCATCTGGCGATGGATCGAGGTAGAGACAGAGTCTCAATTTGGAGCAACGGTCTGAGCTCTTAAGGTCCAAATGAGGAGCAGAAGGAGGGAGAACATGAGCAAAAAATCAGGACCACGAGGGATGCACCCACCCACTGTGACAGTGGAACTGATTTATTGGGAGCCCACCAAGGCCAGCTGGTCTGGGACTGAATAAGCATGGGTTGATTCCGGACTCTCTGAGCATGGCGGTCAATGAAGACTGATGAGAAGCCAAGGACAATGGCACTAGGTTTCGATCCTAATACATGAACTGGCTTTGTGGGAGCTTAGCCTGTTTGGACGCTCACCTTTCTGGACGTAGATAGAAGGACCTTAGTCTTCCCGCAGGGCAGGGAATTTGGACTGCTCTTCAGTATCGAGAGGGAGGGGGAATGGAGTGGGGGGAGGAGAAGAGGAGTGGGGATAGGGGGAGGGAAGTGGGGGGAGGGCAATATTTGGGAGGAGGGGAGGGAAATGGGAAATGGGGAGCAGGTGGAAATTTTAATTAAAAAAGAATAAAAATAAATAAATAAGTAAAAAAAAACTGAAAGAAAAAAACCATATGATCTTTTCAATAGATGCTGAAAAAGCATTTGACAAAATTCAACACCCCTTTGTCATAAAGGTTTTGGAGAGGTTAGGGATACAAGGGTCATACCTAAATATAATCAAAGCTATTTACAGCAAGCCAACAGCTAACATCAAATTAAACAGAGAAAAACTCAAAGCCATCCCACTAAAATCAGAAACATGACAAGGCTGTCCACTCTCTCCATACCTCTTCAATATAGTGCTTGAAGTTCTAGCAATAGCAATAAGACAACATAAGGGGATCAAGGGGATTCGAATTGGAAAGGAAGAAGTCAAACTTTCTTTATTTGCAGATGATATGATAGTGTACATAAGCGACCCCAAAAACTCCACAAAAGAACTCCTACAGCTGATAAACACCTTTAGTAACGTGGCAGGATACAGGATCAACTCCAAAAAATCAGTTGCCCTCCTATATATACACAAAGGATAAGGAATCAGAGTGGGAAATCAGAGAAGCATCACCTTTCATGATAGCCACAAATAGCAAGAGGGGTAACTCTAACCAAGGAAGTGAAAGATCCTTTTGACAAGAACTTTAAGTCTTTGAAGAAAGAAATTGAAGAGGATACCAGAAAATGGAAGGATCCCCTTGCTCTTGGATTGGGAGGACCAACATAATAAAAATGGCAATTCTACCAAAGGCAATTTATAGATTCAATGCAATCCCCATCAAGGTCCCATCAAAATTCTTCACAGATCTCGAGAGGACAATAATCAACTTTATATGGAGAAACAAATAACCCAGGATAGCCAAAACAATCTTATACAATAAAGGAACTTCTGGAGGCATTACCATCCCTGACTTCAAACACTATTACAGAGCTACAATATTGAAAACAGCTTTGTACTGGCATAAAAACAGAGAAGTCGACCAATGGAATTGAATAGAAGACCCAGATTTGAACCCTCAATCCTATGAACACCTAATTTTTGATAAAGTAGCTAAAAGTATACAATGGAAGAAAGAAAGCATCTTAAACAAATGGTGCTGGCAGAACTGGATGTCAACCTGTAGAAGAATAAAAATAGATCCATATCTATCACCATGCACAAAACTCAAGTCCAAATGGTTCAAAGACCTCAATATCAATCTGAACACACTGAACCTGATAGAAGAGAGAGTGGGAAGTACTCTACAACATATGGGCACAGGAAATCACTTCCTATGTATAACCCCAGCAGCACAGACATTAAGGGCAACATTGAATAAATGGGACCTACTGAAACTGAGAAGCTTCTGTAAAGCAAAGGACACTGTCACTAAGACAAAAAGGCAACCTACTAACTGGGAGATCTTCACCAACCCCGCAACAGACAAAGGTCTGATTTCCAAAATATATAAAGAATTCAAGAAACTAGACTTTAAAATGCTAATTAACCCAATTAAAAAATGGGGTACTGAACTTAACAGAGTATTCTCAACAGAAGAAGTTCAAATGGCCAAAAGACATTTAAGGTCATGCTCAACCTCCTTAGCGATCAGGGAAATGCAAATCAAAACAACTTGAGATACCAACTTACACCTGTCAGAATGGCTAAAATCAAAACCACCAATGATAGCCTTTGCTGGAGAGGTTGTAGAGTAAGGGGTACACTCATCCATTGATGGTGGGAATGCAAACCTGTGCAACCACTTTGGAAATCAGTGTGGCGGTTTCTCAGCAAATTCAGGATCAACCTACCCCAGGACCTAACAATACCACTCTTGGGAATATACCCAAGAGATGCCCTATCATATTACAAAAGCATATGTTCAACTATGTTCATAGCAGCATTATTTGCAATAACCAGAACCTGGAAACAACCTAGGTGCCCTTCAATGGAAGAATGGATGAAGAAAGTGTGGAATGAATACATATTAGAGTACTACTCAGCGGAAAAAAAATGACATCTTAAATTTTGCATACAAATGGATGAAAATAGAAAACACTATCCTGAGTGAGGTAACCCAGACCCAAAAAGATGAACATGGGATATACTCACTCATAATGGATTTCTAGCCATAAATAAAGGACATCGAGCCTATAATTTGTGGTCCTAGAGAAGCTAAATAAGAAGGTGAACCCAAAGAAACACATATAGTTATCCTCCTGGATATTGGAAATAGACAAGATTCCCAGGCAAAAATTGGGAACTTGGGGGTGAGGTGGGATGGGGATAAGGGGAGATGGGGAGAGAAAAGTGAGAAGGGGAGCGTGAGGGGGGTACTTGGGGAATGGGATGGTTGGGATAAAGGAAGGGTGGATATGGAAGCAGGGAAGTATATATCTTAATTAAGGAAGCCATCTTAGGGTTGGCAAGAGACTTGACTCTAGAGGGGCTCCCAGGTATCTAGGGAGATGTCCCCAGTTAGTTCCTTGGGCAGCTGAGGAGAGGGAACCTAAAATGGCCCTATCCTATAGCCATACTGATGAATATCTTGCATATCACCATAGAACCTTCATCTGGCGATGGATGGAGATAGAGACAGAGGCCCACACTGGAGCACCGGACTGAGCTCCCAAGGTCCAAATGAGAAGCAGAAGGAGGGAGAACATGAGCAAGGAAGTCAGGACCTTGAGGGGTGCACCCACCCACTGAGACAGTGGGGCTGATCTAATGGGAGCTCACCAAGGCCAGTTGGACTGGGACTGATGGAGCATATGATCAAACCAGACTCTCTGAACATGGTGGACAATGAGGACTGATGAGAAGCCAAAGACAATGGCACTGGGTTTTGATCCTACTGCATGTACTGGCTTTGTGGGAGCCTAACCAGTTTGGATACTCACCTTCCTAGACCTGGATGGAGGGGGGAGGATCTTTGACTTCCCACAGGGCAGGGAACCCTGACTGCTCTTTGGACTGGTGAGGGAGGGGGAGGGGAGTGGGAAGAGGGGGAGAGGTGGGGGGAGGGGGAGGGAAATGGGGGAGGAGGCAGAAATTTTTTCAATAAAAAAGAAAGAAAATGGTTTGATAACAGAGCCAAAAATGAGGAACTTTTAGAAATGATTCAGTCTTTACAGACTAATAATGAACAGATAGGTGACAGTATTAATATCATTGAAAAGTAAAAGGTACCAGAAAAAAATCAATACTATTGAAAAGTATATACTATAAAAAGTAATACTATTAACATTAATTTGACAGGCAAAATTGAGTCCATGTCAAAGGATACTGAGAAATTAACTGAAAGAGTTCATACTGTTGAATTTGACCATCAAAATCTGTTAAAAGTTATAATATGTTACAAGATAGAGTATCTCTCCAGGAAGAAAATCTGCATGCTATCCAAATAACATCCAAGGATGGCATGTTATCTTTGAAGGAAAAACTTCAGACCTTGGAATCACATGTACAGAATGAGGACCAGAGGCTATATGCCTCAATAAAATCACTAGAAATACATACAGGACAGAAGATTCAGACTTGAAAAAAGACACTAGTAAAAATATTTGAAACGATTGAGGAAATTATTGGAGCTGATGATCTGGGAAAGAAGGTACAAGGACAAGATACAACATCACTAGCAGCTGTCAGAAATGACTTACCCAGGGGTTTAGTTTCCTGTCCTGTAATCTACTCTGACAAAGCACCAAGTTCTAAAGACACAAAAGTATCCAAAGAAGGTACATGAATATCTATAAAAAGGAATGAGCTAAAAAAAAAAATTAAGCAAGCTGTCATAACTTATGGATTACATTCTGCATTTGTTAGGGAGATGATAAAGACATAGGCTTCTAGCATTAAGGTGATGCCACATGACTGGCTTCAGTTTAGTTTTAGCAATCCTGGATTACAGGCCTCAACTGAGGTTTAAATGTTATTTCGGGGAAGAGGCTAAAATTTTAGAACAACAGGGAAAAGCAAAAGGACTTGAAACTTCCCAAGATAAAATTTTTGGTGAGGGCACTTATGCTGACTCACAGGCTCAAGCTCTTTACAGTGAACAGATCTTGTCCCTATGCCACAAATCACCTTTAAATTCTTGAGACAGGTTTCAAGAATTAGGAAAACTAATTAAATCATGTATCAGGATTAAACAGGGTCAGAGAGAACCCTTTAGTGACTTTTCACAAAGACTAACTAAGGCAGTACAAATAGGAATAACAGATCCAGATGCTAGACAAGTATTTATTGAATCTCTGGCTTTTGAAAATGCAAACTTAGAATGCAAAAAGATACTTGGGCCTTTAAAGGTTAGATCAGCACCAATGGATGAATGGATCCTGCATGCAATGAACATTGAGATATTTGACTATAATACTGAATCTTGAGTAGAGGAAGCAATTTTGAAAGGAATGAAAAGTCATCAAAATGCCAAATGTTTCAATTGTGGTAGAATAGTACATCTGAGAAGAGATTGTAGACAAGAAATTCCTAGAAATAATAACTCCTCTAGGAGTGGCAAGATCAGGAGGTGTGGAAAAGCCAGATATTGGACCTATGAATGCAGATCAAAAAAAGAGAGACAAAGCAACCTGATACCATAAGGAAACTCCTTGGGGGGACTCTTGCAGGCCCCCAAATCAAAAGCAGTCCAGTAATGCCTAGTTACTGTGGTAACATGTCTCACCAGGAAAAATTTAAAAATCTAGAGCCTTTGCAAAAAACTATATTATTCTATATGATGAAATAAACATGGAAGATAATAAAAAAAATCCATCAGGAAGTAGAAAACCTATATTCTGGCAGAATTCTATAAATGATCAAAGACCAAAACTAGGAGTATGTATAAATAGTATTGTAACTGTGGGTTTGATTGACACGGGTATTCATGAGTATCATTACTCTAGAATCTTGGCATCCAAATTGGCCTCTTCAGGAGGCAGATATTCAGTTATTAGAAATTGGATGCCTATCTCAAGTGAAATGAAACATGAGATTTATTGACTGCATAGGGCCAGATGGATAGAGAGGAAAGCTGAGGCCATATGTGGCTAATATTGCAGTAAATTTATGGGGTCATGAGCTGCTGCAGCAATGGAATACCTAGATTAACATTCCAGCAGTCCCAGAAACTCATAATTTAGGTAAGGATATTATAAGGTACTATACACAAAGGTCACCAACAATTCCGGATGTACCAGAACACAAAACAGCTATCATAACTTTAGAGGAACCAACAACTCTAACTTTAAATGGTTATCTAAGAAACCAATATGGGTTAAAGAGTGGACGTTAATAGCAGATAAACTGTAGGCTTTAAAACAGCTGTTACAGAAGCAACTAGAAGCTCACCATATTGAAGAATCAACCAGCCCTTGAAATTCTCCGGTATTTACTGTTTAAAAAAAATCAGAAAAATTAAAAATGGTTACAGATCTAAAAGCTGTCAATAAGATAATTCAAGCTATGGGCCCTTTACAATCTGGAATTCCTCTGTCTTCTCTATTACTAAATTTTTGGCCTCTTATAGTATTGATTTGAAAAATTGTTTCTTTACTATACCTTTACAAAAAAAGAACAGAGAAAAATTTGCCTTCACAGTGCCTACTTATAATAATTCTCAACCTACTAAGAAATACCAGTGGACCATCCTTCCACAGGATAGCCCCACCCTATTCCAATACTTTGTAAATCACCCATTGGAAATAACACATAAAAAAAATTCCTAAATTGTTGTGGGAGCTGCGGGCTGGCGTCCTGCCACCTGGCTCCCAGCTGCCTGGCTAGTTTATGCCCCAAAATAACGACACCCAAACTGTATTCATATAAACACTGCTCAGCCCATTTCTATTAATGTGTGTAGCACCATGAGGTGCGCTTATCAGGAAGATTCTAGCCTACGTCCATCCTGGGTCAGAGCTTCATCATGTCTGCCCTGGAGAGGAGAGGCATGGCGTCTGTCTGAGGCATCTTACCTCACTGCCTCTTCCTCCCAGCATTCTGTTCTGTTTACTCCACACACCTATGTTCTGACCTATCGGGCCAAGCAGTTTCTTTATTATTAACCAATGACCTTCCCACATCACTAAATCTATAACTTACCATTACATGGATGGTATTTTGCTATCTGATTCAAACATAGATACTTTAGAAAGAACATTTGAAGAAGTAAAGGAAGTGTTGCCAAAATAGGGATTACAATTGCTCCTGAAAAAATACAGGTGGAGATTTTGTCACTTACCCAGGTTATAAAATAGGTTTAAGAAAATTAGAACACAAAAGGTACAAATCATGAGAGACATATCGACAACTCTTAAAAGAACTACTTGAATTCGTCCCCACATGTATGGAACACACTACTACCTGGAGCCCTTCCATTCTATATTGATACAAAGAAATTAGGAAAGGCATGTTACAAATCAGAATAATTAAGTAAGGTAGGACAAAGGCCTTATAATTATGTCCAAAAGGCATAACTCTATGCTATTCTCATGGTGCAAAGGGATTTTAAAGGACCTCTCAAGATAGTTACTGATTCACAATATGCAGAAGAGTTGTTTTGCATATTGAAACTGCTGAATTTATATCAGATAATAGAGAATTGACTTCACTGCTCATACAGATTCAAGATATAATCAGGAATAGGCTTTGTACCATATACACAACACAACTCCAATCCCATACAGGTCTGCAAAGTCCTCTAGGACAAGGTAATATAGACATTGGTTGATTACTGGTTGAAAGTGTGTTGAAGGCCTCTGAATTCCATAAGAAACATCATTCCAATAGCTAAGGTTTAAAAAAAGTGTTTTCTATTACATGGCAACAAGCTGATGAGATTATAAAGAGATGTCCTACTTGACCTTTCTATGACTATATACTGATACCTGCAGGGACTAACGCAAAGAATTCTCAAAGGATTGAAAGCTGGAAGATGGATGTGGTCCACTTTACAGAATTTGGAAAATTAAAATATGTACACCACACCAATGACATTATTGAGATTTTCCATGTGCTACTGCTTTAAGCTCAGAAAAGCTTGATTCAGTAATCACACATTTATTAGGAGTTATGGCCATCATGGGAGTACCTGCACAAATAAAGACAGATAATGGTCTAGCATATGTTTCTAAAATAATGAGTTTTTTCTTATTATAATAGAACACATATTACAGGCATACCACACAATCCTACAAGTCAGGCTGTTGTAGAAAGATCAAATCAAACTATAAAGGATATATTAAACAAACAGAAAGGGAGATAAAATAACTCCAGAAAGAGATTATATAATGCTTTATTAACCTTGAATTTTCTCAGCACTAATGAGAAAGGGACAACTGCAGCAGAAAAACATTGGATAATAGAAAAGTCTTCTGAATTAAATCAGCTGGTGTATTTCAAGGATGTGTTGACCTCACAGTGGAAGCCAGGAGATGTGCTATGTTGGGCAAGAGATTTTGCTCTTGTTTCTACAGGAGAAGAAAAACTATGGAAACCATCAAAATTAATAAAGATTCACTTTGAAAAGGAGAAATCTCTTGAGTAAGAGAAAATACAGCTGATCCACAACAGTGACATTCATACAGGTGGTAAGGAAACCATATAGGCTTGGGGCAGGGTTCTGTTCTTGTCTTTACAGGAAAATACACATTTTCAACAATTCAAGAGACCCTGGATGTTTGTGTGCTGAAAGAAAAAAATAACTACTCAATAAGGATCATCAAGAAAAAGGAATATGACTTGTAAGGACAGGTGAAAACACATATACATTTAAATGTATATATTTGTGAATATATAGAACTGACTTTGGAGTTGGACAATAACTCTGTCATTCTCTAAATCCAAGCATGTTGCTAAAAGAGTTTTTGTCTCATATCAAGAGTTGTCCGGTATGGGATAGAAAGAAGAAAGAATTTAGAAAAAAAACTTACTTTTCTTCATACCTATTTTTGTTTCTATCATTTCTTTAATTGAATATATACTTCTGTATTTGTCTATAAAAATAATGTTTAAGTTTTCCACAATGAAGAATAAATTTTACTGCAATAACCTTTGAAGTTTCCAGAACAAAGAAGGGGTCCCATAATAACAACTCCACCCAGTTGATGTGATATCATGATGCTGATAACACAACTATAAGACCTGTTTTGGGTGCCAGATGCTCAAGATGGTTCCTACTTGGTTAGCTGAAATGGTGCAGTTTTTGACAATGTTCTGTAAAGAACTCCAAATAGTAACCTCAGAAAACCCTATCAAATACTCAGTGATTATTTGCAATTATACCAGACAGTAGTCTGGTGTGGGAGGTTCATCTGTCTATGTGTTGCTTTTATTGGTTAATGAATAAAGAAACTGTCTTGGCCTGTGATAGGCAAAAGAACACAGCTAGGTGAGTGAAACTAAGTGAATGCTGGGAGAAAAAAGGCAGGGTCAGAGAGATGCTATGTAGCTACCCCCAGAGTAAGACATGTCAAAACTTTGCCAGCAAGCCACTACCACATGATGATACACAGCTTAATAGAAATGGGTTAAATTAATATGTAAGAGTTAGCCAATAAGATGCTAGAGCTAATGGGCCAAGGTGTGTTTTAATTAATATAGTTTTTGTGTGATTATTTCAGGTATAAGCTAGATGGGCAGGATCCAACAAGCGGCCCCTCCTTCTACAGTAATCATGGAACTTAACTATCATTTTACTTTCACAGGATCCCATAGAAAGACATTGCCCCCATGACAGCTGGAAGTAATTCTAGAAGACAATGTATCCTCTCCCAGCAAGGTTTGTCCTCAGTGTTAGGGACATCACTTAAAGGTTGATTATAATTGATATAGTGTTGGGGGTTAGGAGGAAATTTATGTAGCACCAGGGATATCTTTGAAAAAAAGAGGAAAATGGATGGGATAATAGATTAGTCTGCACTCACTCACACTAATAATAATAGTGCATAATGGAGTGAATACTTTTGAGTTATTTTTTATAGGCAATTTACATTGGTATAGATTCTTGGATATTGATACAAATGTAAATTATATTGAATATGTTCCTGTTTTCATCTATAATATTTGTATATCTAGGCAAACTTAATTTGTTATATTGTATGCATGTATGCTACTACCTTTGCTTAAGAAATTTTGTATACTGACACAATTTTAGGGTTTATTTACCATATTGCAATATACATTTCTATCTTGATCAAGATACATATACACTGTTTACATTTTGAGATCGTTGTCCTCATTTGTTGAACAGGTGTTTAAAGATTGTTTAATAGTCTAATATGAAGTCTTAGTCTTTACGTTATATAGGTATTAAGATTCATAGGTCAATAGTCATCCATGTTTGTCATACTTATAGTTAAACTAATCAGGTTCTTTAGATACATAGAGATTGTATTCTGCATAGATAGGAAATCTTCAATCACTTCAAAGAGCTGTAGAATATGGCATTTAAATAACTTAGGGTTCTGTTGAAATGATACAAAATTACTCTGGCAGCGCTGATTTATTCCTGAAAGAATGATGAGCACCAAAAACACTCCACTTGGAGCTTGTTTCCTTCTTGGCAAAAGTGGCCTTTGGTCAAGTAACTGCCTAAATATCAACTACTTACAAAATGCATGATGTCTGGACAGGACAAGCAGGATACAAGAAAAAAAGACTGTCAAATCTTGCCAAGACAGGGTAAGACAGGTTTGAAAATTTTGCTGCCTCTAAAAATGGTCTGTCAATTACTCTAGGCCTTAGCCAAAGTTGGTTGCTCCAACATTGCAAATGATACTTTGAGTGATTGCTCAGGAAGCCAGTTATTTCTGTCATTTTTTGCACATTTTGGAAACTGCTTAATGGTACTTCTTGTTTACTCAAGTAATATTATTTTCCTTCCTGGGTCTTTGATGGGGTTGAAGACTAGATAGTTATACTTACTTTCCTCTCATGACTTGGCCAAGTTATTTATATACAAAATTTGAACTCATTAGGATGGGATAATTACTGAAACATTTATCATGTGTTTCTTGCTTGATAATGTTTATGGTGGTTGTAATTCTAATTCTTATACCTGATATTTGTTCTTAATGTATAACTTTGTATTAGGCTTGGAACTTCCTTATTTAAACAAAAGGAGGAGGTGCTGTAGGAATTCCTATTGCCAGTAGCCTTTAAGATACCCGCCCACTTGGATGTGGCTTCTTATACACTATATGCATATGCAAAGTGCACATCCTTTCTTTATTCCAGCTGTGTGATTCGGTTGCTGTTCCTAGTTCCAGCAGAGGACTGTGATCTGTGAGTCTACGCCTAAATATATAACCTTTTATTATATACAATTCTGAGCTAGTATGCGATTTTTTAAGCATCCTTCTCCACCCAAAAGATGCTCAATCACACTACAAAAGAATTTGTTCAACTATATTCAAAGCCAAATTATTTGTAAAAGGCAGAACCTGGAAACAACCTGCATGCCCCTCAAATGAAGAATGAATAAAGAAAATGTGGCAATTTACACATTAGAGTACTGTTCAGCAGTAAAAAGCAAAGACATCTTGAATTCTGCATGCAAATGGATGGAATTAGAAAGCACTATCCTGAGAGAGGTAACCTAGACCCAAAAAGATGAATATGGTATGTACTCACTCATAAGTGAATACTAGCTATAAACAAAGGACATTGAGACTATATTTCAAGAGCTTAGAGAAGCTAAATAATAAGGTGAACCCAAAGGAAAACATATATAGATACACCTGGAAAGTGGAAATAGACAATATAGCTTAACATAATTGGGAGCATGGGGGTAGGGAAAGAAGAGAGGGTGGAAAGGAAAGAAGAAAGGAGAAAGGGATGGTTGAGGAGAACTTGAGGGAATGGGAGAGTCAAGGTGAAAGAAGGTCAGAGTTGGGAGCAAGGAGAGAGATATCTTGATTGAGGAAGCCATTATAGGTTTAGCAGAAACCTGGATCTAGAGAAATTCCTAGGAATCCACAAGGATGACTCCAGATAAGACCCTAAGCAATATAGGAGATGGCACCCAAACTGGTCTTGCCCTGTAGTCAGATTGATGAATATCTAAAATATCACCATAGAACCTTCATCAAGAAACTGATGGAAACAGAGGCAGAGACCCACATTGGATCAGAGGACTGAGCTCCCAAAGTCCAATTGAAGAGTGGAAGGAATGAGAATATGAGCAAAGAGGTCAAGACCATGATGGGTTCACCCACTGAAACAGTTTACCTGAGCTAATAGGAGCTCAACAATTTCAGATGGACTGTGAAGGAACAAGCACAGAACCAAACTAGTCTCTGAATGTGGTTGACAGTTTCATGACTGTCCAGACTTAGGTGTCACTGGCTGGCATCGGGATTTAAACCTACTGCACGTACTGGCTTTTGAGATCCTATTGTCTTTGAATGTATACCTTGTTCAGCCTAGATGCAGTAGGGAGGGCCTTAGACCTTCCACAAATCAATGTAACTGAGCTTTCAGAGGATTGGATGGGAGTAGTGTGGGAGGGTGTATTGAAGGAATGAGAGGAAATGAGGGAGTGGGAACTTGGATTTTAAAAATTCTAATAAATTAAAAAAAAACCTAAAAATTAAAAAAAGAAAGGAGACAGATGGCTGCACAGGAACTTGTCTGGAGAATTCATTAAACATCACTTTGTAGAAATCTGGGCACGTCAGAGAGTGGAGACAAAAGGAGTGACTAAGGTGTCACCAGGAGCTTTCTGGATTTGAGGTTGTTTCCATAAAGATTCCCAAATAACTGCCAAAAAGTTAAATAATAGCAAAAATCCTTCAGAAGGGATCACGCAGGTACTAAAACTATTAAGAGCATAAAACCCAGAAGATGGGGAGGAGCTGTGAAATGTCTGTTGGAACTGACATGGCTGCTGTAGTCATGAACTAATAAAAGTGTGACTACCTGCCAAGGTGTGGTTCAATCAACATTGTACATTGATGGGGAGGACCTTATGAGACCCCATCCCTTCCATAGAAGCAATGGACTATTAATACTGCTGAGAAAAGGAATTCATATTAATCAGTCTCAGCCATGGGTAATTGTCCTTCATCAATTAAATAACCAAACCCCACATGTGCATGTGCAAGCAAGCCTAACAAAAGTCCTTGGAACACATACACACACACACACACACCCTCCAAGAAGACACACACCCATACACAATCACACATACATGGAAATGAAGGGGGAGGAGGAATTGTTTGTAGAAAAGAAACAAGCAAGTAGCAGGGAGTGGTAAGTTAAGATAATGGAGGAACTCAGTGGAGGCATCAAACCCAGGCACTAACCAAGTTGTCGCCCACAATGAGCTTGTCAAGGACATTATCAGTGCAGAAGGAGAGAGTGTTGTGAGCCATCCTCACAAAGACAGCAGATGGAGAATGCAGAGTGAAGGAATGGGTGGGAGTCAGACCTCACCACCCAGAGAAGAAAGGGTCACCCACTAAAGAGGAGCTATTCCTTTGTTGTGATTATTACATACTGGCTAGAATTTTTAATCCTTTAAGTAGGATTTGTGTTAAATTAAAATAACCACAAAGGTGCAGAAAGAGAACTGAGTTCATCTACCCAGGCTCCTGATGGGACTGAAAGGTCAATGGACTGAAAAGGTTGACTCTTGGTTGTGGGAGGAGGACACTCAACAGCCCTATACAGGACTCCCTACCTCCTTTCCTCATATCAGTATAGCCAGGGTGTTGGAAGAGGAAGTGTCCAGGATGCCTTGATGGCCCACACAGATAATGGCTTTAATGATGGGTCCCTCTGAGTCATTTACCATACCCTGACAGAAGCTCCTTGGATTTCTGAGGTCTCCAGGCTTCCTTCCAACTCACCAGGAGAGAGTGGTTATGAGAAAGAAATTGTCCAGTGTCTCTGGTATACCTCTGGAGGCCATTCAGTTTGAGTGCCAGATACCACAGAGGATCATGCCTCCTTAATTGGCCACTGGAGACTGCAATTCCCAGCTCTACCATGCAGAGCATCCTCCCTAGCAGAGTGAACCCAAATATAGACACCCACACACTACCCTGATAACAGATATGGAAGAGGAAGAAAGGCAAGCAAACCCAGACCTCACACTTCACAAGACACAGAACTTGCTGGAGCCAAGAATTGCACACACAGACTCTCAGTCCAGGTCTACACCTCTGCCTATACCCACCTCATTCTACTGTCCAGAAAGCCATAGCTGATGTCAGGAAGGAAAAGGAACCCACGGTGTCCATATTCAGCACAGACCAGCCTCAATAGCATGGGGACCTGAGGAGCGTGGATGGTGGTATCTGACTTTGTGTGGGTCCTGATTCTCACCTAGATAAGGTAAGGTCAGCATGTTATCTGTCAAGGATGCTAACAGTAGAAGACGCCATACATGGCAGACATCAGGGTGGGACTCAGGAATAATTGTGGACTAACTCTGTAGACAATGGCGTCCTATGGTGATCAAGCCTACCATTAGTCCAGGTCACAGTTAGCAGTTCTGCATCATCCCACACAGGGTGACCATCTTGAACACCAGCTCCAATTCTGCAGTCATGTGGGATGAAGCTCTGCATCCATCATGGAACACAGGGATACTGCTGGCTTAGGAGGGGTGAGGCTAAGAGGAGCACAGGCTGTGTCTTTATTGTCACTGGAACACTGTTCTCCCACAGCAGACCTTCCATGGCTACCTTCTCCTTCCACATATGTCTCTGGATGTATTTGATCCTTGGAAAGCTTGAGGAATTGTGCTTCTCCTTGCCCCTACAAGAAATATAGGACCAACTGTGGCATAGAAATATCAATACATATCACACTGATCACAAGGAAAACCTATGTGGTAAGGTTTTATGTCCCTGTCACGTGTGTCAAGTGTGAGCACAATTCTTCATGCATACCTTTGAGCTTTCAGTGGAAAAGTCAGCTCTGTAGTATATGGTGGGCTCACATAGATCCCTTCCTATTCCATGACATCACTGTATGCAGTGTATGGTAGACAGTGCAACAGCTGGATCCATACACCTGTGGGAAGTCCTTGAGCTTTGAGCATGCTGTAGAACAGACATTCCTTCCTCCCTAGCCAGGTTCCTAACTCTGGCAACCTCCCTGATTTCTCATGGGAAAAACAGTAGCAATCATAGCTAGCTCGACAGGACATTTGTATTCATTCTAGAGTAGAAATAATTCGAATAAATGTGAATATGAATTGCCCAAAGACACTGGGTAGATATCAGCCTCATATGGTTTTAAATGGCAAAGTGAAAGGCCCTTGAAACCCAAAGCTGAGGATGGAGCAGGGAGCAGAGTTGTCAATGAGGCAGATTAGAGGCCAATCTTTGTCCCATATACGTGTGTTCCCAAGTCCTCGATTTTTCAGGATGTGGTGCTGCCCCCTCACTATAATCTCCAACATCTAGACATTGGCAGGAACCAGTCACATCAATAAGCAGAGTCTGCATATTGATTGTCACTGTGTGCCAGCATTTGAGCCACAACTGCTAAGGTGAGATCAGAGTCCTGTCAGGGGCACAATACAGTCTGATTCTGGGAAGGGCATTTTATTATTCTGATACCAATCTATAAAGGAAGGAATCACCGAACCCAATTTTTTGGAGGACAAATGGTCATTGGAAACATTTTCAAATCAGTAAAGTGAATAACTGTGGAATATTTAATGGGACTCAGGAGACAGCTGCTTCAATGGCACTGCTAAAGGTGTCCCTTGGTAGTGTCACCAGAGGAACCAGAAGCGGGCATAGGGGTACTGAGAGGCTGTCTGTACTCTGGGAGTCACTAAGTCTGGAAGCCTCCTTTTATCCTCAACGTACAAACTCAGACTTCCACACAGGGGGGCTCAGCACAACTTCATGAATTAAATAAATCTGAGGAAATTATTTTTCAGATCAAATCAGCTCATCTGGAAAGATATCAGAGCAGCTACTGAAGTTTTACACAAGGGACAGCAGGTCACCAATAAGTTCCTGCAGCCTGTGGAATATCCGGCTGTACCAGTGGGATCTGCTCCCTCTCTCTGCCTCCTCCACTCACTCTTCAGCTGTCCCCACTCATGGCCAAACCAGTCCACAGAAATGGGAGTCTCTCGGCAGTGTCCTTGCAGGGGTTCGTGCTGGTGGGATTTGGGGGAGGCGCAGAGACCCAGGCCCTGCTCTTTGCTGTCTTCCTGCCTCTGTACGTGCTGACTGTCCTGGGCAACCTCACCATGATCGTGGTCATCACCCTGGATGCCAGCCTTCACTCCCCCATGTACTTCTTCCTCAAGAACCTGTCCTTTGTCGACCTCTGCCTCTCTTCTGTTATTGTGCCCAATGCTCTGGCCAACATTTTTTCCTCTTCCAAGGTCATCAGCTTTGAGGGATGTGCCACTCAGCTCTTCCTTTTCTCCTTGTTGGGTGCCATTGAAGCTTTCCTCTTAGCTGTGATGGCCTATGATCGTTTCATGGCCATCTGCAGTCCTTTAAGATACTCTGTGAACATGAACCCTGCAACCTGTGCCTGTCTGGTTCTGGGTACCTTCTGTGTTGGCTGCCTGAACGCCATTGTCCAGACAAGCCTCACATTCCAGCTGCCCTTCTGCAGCTCCAACCACATCGACTCCTTCTTCTGTGATATACCCCCACTGATCAAGCTTGCATGTGCAGATACAACTCTCAATGAACTTATCATCCTTGGTATCTCTGGATTCATCATTCTGTGTACTGTTCTTGTGATCATCATCTCTTATGGCTACATCACAGTGACCATCATCAGGATGCAGTCAGGGTCAGGGCGGCACAAGGTCTTCTCTACCTGTGGCTCCCACATGACAGCTGTATCCTTGTTTTATGGAACTGGTTTTGCAATATATGGACAGCCAGGAGGTATGGAATCCA
Organism: Chionomys nivalis; assembly: GCF_950005125.1. NCBI lineage: Eukaryota > Metazoa > Chordata > Mammalia > Rodentia > Cricetidae > Chionomys > Chionomys nivalis. The sequence continues at coordinate 104,108,266 of NC_080087.1, read as the reverse complement.
TGGAGCAGGGCAAGTTGGTCTCCATCATCTACACCCTGGTGATCCCCATGTTCAACCCCCTCATCTACAGTCTGCGCAACAAGGATGTAAAGGACGCCCTGAGGAGGCTGGGACAGAGACACAGTCTGAGGAAGAAGAGTGGCTGGTGTCACCATCAGGGACTATGCTAGGATCGTAGAAGAAAAGGATCCTTGGGAGACAGACTATCTTATGGTATTTATATCTACTTGTTCTGTTTTCTTTGTCCTCTTGTTTTTTACTTCTTTTTATTGATGTATTCATCCACAAATATATTCACCAACACACACATCTCTTTCCAATCTAACTTCTCTTTCTTTAATGTGTATTATTAGGCAGACATTTATAGAATAAGGCACATTCTTTGCCACCAAATGGTCCATAGTTAGAAGAACACCAAATCCCTTTAATTTGACATAGGGCAGAGCACTATGGCGAGAACGTGGTTTGGGAACCATTGTCAACATCTCCCAGTGAAGCTACATAATTGCATATTTCTCTATGACTCTTTCCTTTTGTTTCATCTCTGAATTTAATGAGACCTTCCCTCTGTGCATGTAAGAATGTGACTTTTAGAAGCTGTGTGTTGACCCATCCTCATATTGATCTAGTGTGTGGATGGGCTAAAAGAAAATCTCTGTAGACTTCCTCCTCTGTTTTACAATAGCCTCTACCTTCCTCCGCTCATGATGCTGCCCTCCTCATGAGGTATCATAGTGTGCTGCTAGAATCCTGAGGAACCTAAATGCAAATGACCCCTTGCATATCCCTCCAACCTTCAACCAGGGTTATAGATGAAGCTGTGGGTAGATTCACTGTTCAGTGACTCATTAAAACCTGTTCCAGAAGCTTGTGACAATATCAAGGTGTTAATTTATTCTCTGAGTAAGACTGAAGCCTTAGCCAACTCCACATTACAATAGCCCTCTACAAATGTGGCTTGCCTGTGAACCTCCCTTCCCTGTGTGTCTGATATCATGCTGTTCTTACCCTGGAGACCTAAGCAGGCTTGCTCTTCCTCCCAGTTTCAGTTTCTGAGCATCCTGCAGTTCTCCTGTTTTGTCCATTTCTGAGATTGTGTGGTAAAACATTAAGCATGTTATGCAGGTGATTTTCTTTTTAAATCATAAACATTGTTGATACATAATGTTCATTTTCTCATATGTGTCTTATTGGAGCTCATGAACATGCACTAGTTATACATCCTTATGTGTGCAAATATCATGTTTTGATCATAATCACCCCATTGCCCTTTCTTTTTACTCACATTCTTGTTGATCTCCATCCCCTTCCTCTTCCCACCTCTAGTTTTCTGTCCCCTTTAAGGAGCAAACAGATGAGTTTGATTAGCGTTACTATAGAGGAATGAGGGTGGTATTTACAGGCCTGTGAGAATTTGCTATAGGCTGTACCACTTGAGACCATGACTTGGCTTTTCCTTTAGCAATCATCATCTGCCTATAATCTATGAACTTAAATAATTAAAAGGCAATTTGACAGACACATTATGAACAACGCACTGTGAGTATTGCAGAGACTTCATAGCTGGACAACATACCAAGAATAAGCAACTGTTGAGGGCTCAGGCTCAAATGGGAATCTCTATTATCTGCTCCAAGGCTCCAGGAACATTATAGAAAAAGAGGATTAATGTAAAATTCAGATTGGGGGCAGTATGTGGGATGTTGTCATGCATAGCACTGCCAGTGTACTGTCAAATCTCAGCAGCTGTCATTACATTCATAGGCCTTGTACAGGGGTGGGTTTGATATGTACAACCACTCTGGAAATCAGTATGGTGGTTTCTCAGACAACTGAGAGTCAATCTACCTCTGGACCCAGCAATACCACTCTTGGGCATGTACACAAAGGATGCTCAATCATGCTACAAGAACATTTGTTCTATATGTTCAAATGCTGTAGGAATTTCTACCACCAGTAGCCTTTAAGTTACCTGCCCACTTGGGCATAGCTTTTATACTATATATGTCAATGAAAAGCACGCATGAGGCCTCTTTCAGGCTGCTGGATTTGGTTGTTGTTCCCCATTCAAGCAGAGAATTGTGATCTGTGAATCTACCCCTAAATCAATAACCTTCTATTATACTCAATTCTGAGCTAGTGTCGGATTTCTTTTAAGTGTCCTTCTTCATTTGGCGCCCAAGTGGATCCGGACTCCACACCTACTGGTTGGACCAACTTAAAGGGAAAGATACACAGCTAAAAAGACTTGCGCCTCCACCTGTTTGGCTTGCTTTGGCCTAAGTTGTTTTTTGTAGAACCCCTACATCAAAGACTTGGAAATTTCTTAAGCACACGCATGCCTCTTGTCCCCACTACCACATTCCATGCCATGGTTCCCTGCCATGTGCTAACTTGCACAGCTTTCAGTTTATGCTCCCTGCCTGTGAGTTCTGGGCATTTTGCTCCATGTACGGAATTGATTTAATTGCTTTCAATTTGTCAAACAAAGCATATTTCTCAGTATTTAACCAGTACAGGGCTGAGAAAGCCACAGTGGCTCAGGACTATTCATGACACCAGGTTGTGCCTTTAGTTATGACCCTGCAAACACAGCACCTGCTGGACAATAAAGATTATGACACCTAAAATAATTTACCAGACCTCATACCAGGAAAATATTTTATTTAGTAATAGATCAATAAACTCAAAAGTTATATAATTGCGCTATAACATTACCATTGAAACTTTTAGTAACTTTTTTGCGAATACTGTGGATTGTATACTGCAAGGTTTACATACTTACTGTGATACATCTATTTATTGGATATTGGAACTCAGTTTTTTTCTTCATATTATATCCTTAAGAAAACAGTTTGATAACAAAGCCAAGAATGAGGAACTTTTGGAAATAATACAGTCTTTACAGACTAATAATGAAAAGCTAGCTGACAGGATTAATACCATTGAAAATCAAAAGTTACCAGATAAGAGTTAATACTATTGAAAAGGGTAACATTAATTTGACAGGCAAAATTGAGTCCATGTCAAAGGATACTGAGAAATTAACTGAAACAATTCATACTGTTGAATTTGACAATCAAAATCTGTTAAAAGTCATGATAGGTTACAAGCTAGAGTATACCTCCAGCAATCTGAATACTATTCAAATAACGTCCGAGGATGAGATGTTATCTTTGAAGGAAAAACTTCAGACCTTGTACATGTACAGAATGAGGGCCAGTGGCTATGTGCCTCAATGAAATCACTAGAAATATATACAGGACAGGAGATTTAGGCTTTACAAAAGACACTAGTAAAAAGATTTGAATTGAGGAAATCATTGGAGTAGATGATCTGAAAAAGAAGGTACAAGGACAGGATTCAACATCACTATTAGCTGTCAGAGATGACGTACTCAGGGTTTTAGCTTCCTATCCTGTAATCTACTCTGACAAAGCATCAAGTTCTAAAGACACAAAAGTATCCAAAGAAGGTACATGGATATCTATAAAAAGGAATGAGCAAAAAAAAAAAAAAAAAAACATTAAGCAAGCTGTTGTAACTTATGGCTTGCATTCTGCATTTGTTAGGGAGATGATAAAGACATGGGCTTCTAACATTTAGGCGATGTCACATGATTGGCTTCAGTTAGTGTCAGCAATCCTGGATGACAGGCCTCAACTGATGTATAAATATTATTTCAGGGAAGAGGCTAAAATTTTAGAACAACAGGGAAAAGCAAAAGGACTTGAAACTTCCCAAGATCAAATTCTTGGTGAGGGCACTTATGCTGACCCACAGGCTCAAGATTTTTACAGTGACCAAATCTTGTCCCTATGCCACAAAGCAGTCTTAAATGCTTGAGACATGTTTCAAGAACCAGGAAAACAAATTAAATCAAATACCAGGATTAAACAGGGTCAGAGAGAACCCTTTAGTGGTGACCTTTTACAAAGATTAACTAAGGCAGTACAAATAGGAGTAGCAGACACAGAAGCTAGGCAGGTACTTTTTGAGTCTTGGCTTTTGAAAATGCCAACTTAGAATTCAAAAAGAAACTTGGGGCTTTGAAGGTTAGATCAGCACCAATCAATGAATGGATCCTGCATACAATGAACATTGAGACATTTGACTGTAATACTGAATCTTGGGTAGAGGAAGCAGTTTACAAAGGAATGAGGAGACATCAAAATGCCAAATGTTTCAATTGTGGTAGAATAGGACATCTGAGAAGGTATTGTAGACAAGAAATTCCTAGGAAAAATATCTCCTGTCAGAATGGTAAAAACAGGAAGACTCAGGATTCAAGTATATGTAGAAGGTGTGGCAAAGCCCAACATTGCACCAATGAATGCAGATAAAAAAAAAAGACAGAGAAGGCAACCCAAAAAATCATACTTCATTGGGGGTACCTCTTGCAGGACCCCAAGTCAAAAGCAATCCAGTTATACCCAATTACTGTGGAGAACATATCTCACCAGGAAAAATAAAAAAATCTAGAGCCTTTTGTAAAGAAGTATACTATTCTATATGATGAAATAAACATGGAGGATAATTAAAAATTCCATCAGGAAGTAGAAAACCTATATTCTGGCAGAATTCTATAAATGATCAAAAACCAAAACTAGGAGTATGTATAAATAGTATTGTAACTGTGGGTTTGATTGACATGGGTATTCATGAGTATCATTACTCTAGAATCTTGGCATCCAGATTGACCTCTTCAAGAAGCAGATGTTCAATTATTAGGAATTGGAACCTTATCTCAAATGAAATGAAGCATGAGATGTGTTGACTGCATAGGGCCAGAAGGACAGAGAGGAAGGCTGAGGCCATATGTGACTAATATTGCAGTAAATTTATTGGGTCATGGCTTGCTGCAGCAATGGAATACCTAGATTAACATTCCAGCAGTCCCAGAAACTCATAATTTAGGTAAGGATATTATAAGGTACTATATACAAAGGTCACCAGCTATTCGGGCTGTACAAGAACACAAAGCAACTATTAAACCTTTAGAGGTACCAACAGCCCTAACTTTAAATGGTTAACAAAGAAACCAATATGGGTTAAAACAGTGGACGTTAATAGAAGATGAACTGCAGGCTTTAGAAACAGCTAGTACAGGAGCAACTAGATGCTTACCATATTGAAGAATTAACCAGCCTTTGGAATTCTCTGGTATTTATTGTTTAAAAAAAATCAGGTAAATGAAGAATGGAGACAGATCTAAGAGCTGTCAATAAGGTAATTCGACATATGGGCCCTCTATAATCTGGAATTCCTCTGCCTTCTCTTACCAAAAGGATGGCTTCTTATAGTTATTGATTTGAAAGATTGTTTCTTTACTATACCTTTACCAAAAAAAGAACAGAGAAAAATTTGCCTTCACAGTGCCTGCTTATAATAATTCTCAACCAGTGGACCATCCTTCCATAGGGCATGCTCAATAGCCCCACCCTATGCCAATACTTTGTAAGTCAGCCATTAGAAATAATATGTAAATAATTTCCTAAATATATAGCTTACCATTACATTGATGGCATTTTGCTGTCTGATTCAAACATAGATACTTTAGAAAGAATGTTTAAAGAAGTAAAGAAAGCATTGCCAAACTGGGGATTACAAGTTGCTCCTGAAAAAATACAGAGTGGAGATTCTGTCAGTTGCCTAGATTATAAATAGGTTTAAGAAAATTAGAACACAAAAGGCACGAATTAAGAGAGACCTATTGAGGACTCTTAATAACTTTCAAATACTGTTAGGAGTATCAGTCTCAGCCATGGATAAGTTGGCCTTGATCAAGTAAATAACCACAACCCAAACATAGGCACGTAAGCAAGCTTAATAAAAGTCCTTGGAATGCGTGCGCACATGTGCACACACACAAAAAAAAACCACACATATACACACTCACACATACATGAAAATGAAGGGAGAGGAGGAATTGTTTGTAGAAAGGAATCAAGAAAGTGGCAGGGAGTGGTGAGATAAGATAATGGAGAACTCAGTGGAGGCATCAAACCCAAGCACTGACCAAGTAGTTGCCCACAATGAACTGTCAAGGACATTATCAGTGCAGAAGGAGAGAGTGTTGTGGGCCATCCTCACAAAGACAGCAGATGGTGAATGCAGAGTGAAGGCATGGGTGGGAGTCAGACCTCACCACCCAGAGAAGAAAGTGTCACCCACCAAAGAGAAGAGCTATCCGTTTGGTTGGGATCATTATATATTGGCTTGAATTCTTAATCCTTTAAGTAGGATTTGTGTTAAATTAAAATAACCACAAAGACACAGAAAGAGAACTGAGACCATCTCCCTAGGCTCCTGATGGTACTAAAGGGTCAATGGACAGAGAAGGCTGACTCTTGGTTGTGGGAGGAGGAGGCTAAATAGCCCCATACAGGACTCCCTACCTCCTTTCCTCATATCAGTATAGCCAGGAACTTAGAGGAAGAAATGTTGTGGTCAGGAGGCCCTGATGACCCACTCGGGTAACGGCTTTAATGATGGACACTGGACTAGGATCCCTCTGAGTCATCTGTCAAACTCCTGATGGAGTCTCCCCAGGTTCCTCAGAATCCCAGGCTTCCTGCCAACTCACCACAAGAGGGTGGTTATGAGGCAGAGATTGTCCAGTGTCTCTGGTATACCTCTGGAGGCCATTTAGTTTGGTCCCAGATGCCACAGAGGATAAAGCCTCCCTAATTGGCCACTGGAGACTGCAAGTCCCAGCTCAATCATGCAGAGCATCCTCCCCAGCAGAGTGACCCCAACTATAGACACCCACACACTGTCCTGATAACAGATATGGAAGAGGAGGAAAGACAAGCAAACCCAGACCTCACACTTCACAAGACACAGAACTTGCTGGAGCCAAGACTTGCACACACAGACTCTCAGACCAGGTCTACACCTCTGCCTATACCCACCTCATTCTATTGCCAAGAAAGCCATAGCTGATCTCAAGAAAGAAAAGGAACCTATTGTTCTATCTTCAGCACAGACCAACCTCAATAGCATGGGGACCTGAGGATCATGGATGGTGGTATCTGAATTTGTGTGAGTCCTGAGTCTCACCTACATAAGATAAGGTCAGCATGTTATCTGTCAGGGAAGCTGAAAGTAGAAGACACCATACATGGCAGACACAAGGGGTGGGTGCTCAGGAATAATTGTGGACTAACTCTGTAGACAATGGCATCCTATGGTGACCAAGCCTAACATTAGTCCAGGTCACAGTTAGCAGTTCTGTGTTGTCCCACACAGGGTGACCATCTTGAACACCAGCTCCAATTCTGCAGTCATGTGGGATGAAGCTCTGCATCCATCACAGAACACAGTGATGCTGCTGGCTTATGAGGGGCAAGGTTAAGAGGAGCACAAGCTGTGTCTTTACTGTCACTGGGACACTGTTCTCCCACAGCAGACCTTCCATGGCTACCTTCTCCTTCCACATATATCTCTAGATGTATTTGATCATTGGCAAGCTGGAGAGATTAGGCTTCTCCTTGCTCCAACAGGAAATATAGGACCAGCTGTGGTGAATACATATCTATACACATCACATTGGTTGCAAGGGAAATTCATTTGATAAGTACTTAGATCTCTGTCAGTGTGTCAACTGTGAGCACAAAGTTTCCTACCTGCCTTTGATCTTGTGTGGTAAAGTCAGCTCTGTAGTATATGGTATGCTCATATAGAGTCCTGTAGATTCCATGATTTCATTGTGTGCAGTGTATGGTAGACACTACAAAAGCTGAATCCATACACCTGAAGGGCGTCCCTGAGCTTCAAGGCTAATGTAGAGCAGATATTCTGTTCCACTCTAGGCAGCCTCCCAGCAATCATAGCTACCCGACAGGAAATTCATCTGCATTCCAGACTGGACATAAAGAGAAGAGAAAGTAACCATGAAATGCCCAAAGCCACTGGGTAGAGGCCAGCCTCATCTGGACTCAAACAGCAAGGAGTAAGACCCTGTGAACCCCAAAGCTGAAGTTGGAGCAGAGAAGAGAGCTGGCAATGAGATCAGGTTAGAGGCCATGACTGTGTCCTGGTTTTTCTCGGGTCATGGTGCTGCCCCCTCACCCTAATTTCCAAAATCTAGACATTGACGGGAACTGCTCACATCAACAAGAAGAGTCTGATTGTCACTCTATGCCAGCATTTGGGCCACAGATTTTGAGGTTAGCTCAGAGTCCTGTGAGGGACATAGACACAGTCTGAATCTGGGAAGGGCAATTTCCTGCTGTTAAACCACCCTACAAAGGACAGAATCGCCCACTCCAAATTTATTGGAGGGCACGTGGTCCTCATGAACATTTTTGAAACAGTAAGACAAATAACTGTGGAATATTTAATGCGACTCTGGAGAGAGCTGCTTCAATGGCACTGCTCAGGGGTGTCCCTTGGTAGTGTGAGCACAGGAACCAGAGGAAGGCATAGGGATACTGAGAGGTCTTTACTCTGGGAGTCACTAAGTCTGGAAGCCTCTTTATATTCTCAGCACACGAGCTCAGGCTTCTACACCGGGAGAGGGGAGCTCAGCATGACCTCATGAATCACATGGTCACACCAGCTCATCTAGAAGGGTATCAGAGCAGCTACTGAATTTTGCACAAGAGACAAGCATGTCACCAACAAGTTCCTGCAGCCTGTGGAACATCCAGCTGTACTGCTGAGATCTGCTCCCTCTCTCTGCCTCCCCCACTCTCTCTTCTGCTGTCCCCACTCATGGCCAAACCAGTCCAAAGAAATGGAAGTCTATCAGCAGTGTCCTTGCAGGGATTCATGCTGGTTGGATTTAGGGGAGGTGCAGAGACCCAGGCCCTGCTCTTTGCTGTCTTCCTGCCTCTATACGTGCTGACTGTCATGGGCAACCTCACCATGATCACGGTCATCACCCTGGATGCTGGCCTTCATTCCCCCATGTACTTCTTCCTCAAGAACCTGTCCTTTATCGACCTCTGCCTCTCTTCTGTTATTGTGCCCAATGCTTTGGCCAACATTTTCTCCTCTTCCAAGGTCATCAGCTTTGAAGGATGTGCCACTCAGTTCTTCTTTTTCTCCTTCTTGGCTGCCACCGAAGCTGTACTCTTAGCTGTGATGGCCTATGACCGTTTCATGGCCATCTGCAGTCCTTTAAGATACTCTGTGAATATGTGCCCTACAACCTGTGCCCGTTTGGTTCTGGGTACCTTCTGTGTTGGCTGCCTGAACGCCATTGTCCAGACCAGCCTCACATTTCAGCTGCCCTTCTGCAGCTCCAACCACATCGATTACTTCTTCTGTGATGTGCCCCCACTGATCAAGCTTGCTTGTGCAGACACAACTCTCAATGAACTTGTCATGTTTGGTATCTGTGGGTTCATCATTGTGTGTGCTGTTCTTGTGGTCATCACTTCTTACGGCTACATCATAGTGACCATCGTCAGGATGCAGTCAGGGTCAGGGCGGCACAAGGTCTTCTCTACCTGTGGCTCCCACATGACAGCTGTATCCTTGTTTTATGGAACTGGTTTTGCTATATATGGCCAGCCAGGAGGTATTGAATCCATGGAGCAGGGCAAGTTGGTCTCCATCATCTACACCCTGGTGATCCCCATGTTTAACCCCCTCATCTACAGTCTGCGCAACAAGGATGTAAAGGACGCCCTGAGGAGGCTGGGACAGAGACACAGTCTGGGGAAGAAGAGTGGCTGGTGTCACCATCAGGGACTATGCTAGGGTCATAGAAGAAAAGGATCCTTGGGAGACAGAGTATTTTGTGGTATTTATATCTATTTGTCCTGTTTTCTTTGTCCTCTTGTTTCTTCTTTTTTTGTTCATTGATGTAATCATCCACACAAATATCCACTCATCCGTTTGCCGTCTACCCTGTCTTCCATGAATGTGTATTATTAGGCAGACATTTACAGAATGAGAATAAGGCAAATTCTTTGCCACCAAATGGTCCATAGTTAGAAGAATACCAAATCCCTTTAATTTGACATAGGGCAGAGCACTTTGAGAGGAACCAGGTTTAGGAACCATTGCCAACATGTCCTGGTGAAGCTATATAACTGCTGATTTCTCTATGACTCTTACTTTTGCTTCATCACTAAACATAAACTCAGGTTTATTTTGGCTTATATGGGGAGGGGGAGTGTATAGTCCATCAAGGCTGAGAAAGCGCAGCAGGGGAATGTGGGCAGTAGATCACACTACATCTGCACTCGGAAAGTAGAGAGCAAACGGAAAGACACCAGGGTGTACATCTCAAGGACATTCCAGAGTGACCCACCTCCCCTAGAGAGGCTCCACATCCTAAAGGTTACAGAACCTTTGATGGTAATTCTAACTGGGGACCAAGTGTTCAAACACATGAGCCTGCATACATCACCTTTAAAAACACGACAACCCTCTAAGGGACCCTCTGTTTCCACAAGCATGGGGTTCAGCAAATCTCACAAATCCTCACAACTTTGGACTCTGAGATAATGACATAAAAATCTAAACATCATGAATTTCAGACCATTTTGTCCTTCTTCTTGTGAAATCTCACTGCAGGATTTTTTTTTTTTTTACCATAGTACAAAGTTCCATTTTTAAGCTGAGTTTCTCTACTTCCTGATTTATATTGATGCTAAACTATGTTATAGGAAAAGAGCTATTCCTATTTTTCACCATCTGCCTTGAAAGTGACCGCCATTGTAGAACAGACTCGTAGCGAGTTTCTAGAAAGAGATGTTTGCTTGTACAGAGCTTTGCCTTGTCCCAGTGTTTGCTTATGTATCTAAAGGAGTAGGGAAGAACATAGAAAATATTCAAGAGTCATGAGACCATTCCAAAGCCCCTATTTCCTACCTGCACGGCCCTAGCCTGTCTTACACTGCCATCTCCTGGGCTCTGGGTATTTTCCCAATCAGGTGACTAATTTTCCTCAGCTGTGCTGGATACGCCACACACAAGACCACATCCAATTCCCTGATTGTGGCTGTTACAGGCGTTATCAGCTGCACGTGGCAGCTGAGCTCTTAGTCTCGTGTAATGCGAGTCTGTGGAGTCTAAGCTCATTGCTTATGAGAAGGAAATGAAGCATGAGAGTGGTGAACTTCTGCTGGTGTCATAAGAATAATTTAAGAGAGTAATCCTTAAAAAAGTTATTGTTTGATGTTATGATCAAGAAGAGAAACTTCCCGTAGCTGTTTCTTCCTTAATGCCAGGGCCACACCCAAAGAGGAGCATGCCTTTCTATAGGTGTGGTCCCTCCCATGGGAGGTGTTCTAACTTCATCCCACAGATGGAACCAATAAGAAAATGGCTCTGAATACAAAGGACATTTCCTTCCTGTGCTGCACACACAGAGGATAACAATGCAACCGATTAAGGTGCCATGGTGACCTTCCACAAAACCCCATTCAGTTAGGACCCAGAACTAGTAGCAAGAATGGAAGTCTGAGAAGGAAAAGCTTGCTGCTGCAATTGTAAAGCTACGAGGTGGGCATAGTGGTGCATGCCTTTAATCCCAGTGTTAAGGAGCAGGAGGCAATTGGATCTCTGTGAGTTTGAGACTAGCCTGGTCGACATAGTGAGTTCCAAGACAGCCAGAGCTGTATAGTGAGACCCTTTCTCCAAAAATAGGAAAAAGAGGAAGGAAGGAAGAAAGGAAGGAAGGGAGGGAGGGAGGGAGGGAGGGAGGGAGGGAGGGAGGGAGGGAGGGAAGGAGGGAAGGAGGAAGGAAGGAAGGAGGGAGGGAGGGGGAGGGAGGGAGGGAGGGAGGGAGGGAGGGAAGGAAGGAGACAGGAAGGAATAGAGAGAGGGAGGGAGGGAGGGAGGGAGGGAGGGAGGAAGGAAGGAAGGACTCACACTCAGAGTGGAGTGTTTATTCAGAATGTACGAGTTGAAAGTGTGTGTTTAAACATGGGAGTTAAGAGGTACACTTAGTGGTTAATTACAGCGGTGTGTGATGTGAGGCCTTTGAAGTCATGGTGCTCAAAGGACATAACCTGCGGGTGAGTGAAAAAATTAGGCAGCATTTAAAGATGAAGTAAATCTGTGAGCTGATTTGCTCTTTTCTCTAAAGAATTTCCTTTTGTAAATGAGATGGTAAAGCTACAGTCACCCTGATTCCAAAACCACACAAAGACTCAACCAAGAAAGAGAATTACAGAGCAATCTCACTCATAAACATCGATGCAAAAATTCTCAATAAAATTCTGGCAAACAGAATCCAAGAACACATTTTTAAAAATATCTATTACGATCAAGTAGGCTTCATCCCAGAGATGCAGGGCTGGTTCAACATACAAAAATCTATCAATGTAATCCATCATATAAATAAACTGAAAGAAAAAACCATATGATCAGTTCATTAGATGCGGAAAAAGCATTTGACAAAATTCAACACTGCTTTATAATAAAGGTTTTGGAGAGGTTAGGGATACAAGGATCACACCTAAATATAATAAAAGCAATATACAGCAAGCCAACAGCTATTATCAAATTAAATGGAGAGAAACTCAAAGCCATTCCACTAAATTCAGGAACAAGACAAGGCTGTCCACTCTCACCATATCTCTTCAACATAGTTGTTGAAGTTCTAGCAATAGCAATAAGACAACATCAGGAGATCAAGGGGATTTGAATCGGAAAGGAAGAAGTCAAATTTTTGTTATTTGCAGATGATATGATAGTGTACATTAGTGACCCCCAAACCTCTACCAAAGAACTCCTACAGATGATAAATAACTTCAGTGAAGTGGCAGGTACAAGATCAACTCAAAAAAATCAGTAGCCCTCCTATACACAAAGGATAGAGAAGCAGAGAGGGAAATCAGAGAAACGTCACCTTTTACAATAGCCACAAATAGCATAAAGCATCTTGGGGTAACTCTAACCAAGGAAGTGAAAGATCTATTTGACAAGAACTTTAAGGCATTGAAGTAAGAAATTGAAGAGGACACCAGAAAATGGAAGGATCTCCCATGCTCTTGGATGGGTAGGATCAACATAGTAAAAATGGCAATTCTACCAAAGGCAATCTATAAATTCAATGCAATCCCCATTAAAATCCCAACAAAATTCTTCACAGACCTTGAGAGGACAATAATCAACTTTAAATGGAAAAACAAAAAACCCAGGATAGCCAAAACAATTTTATAGAATAAAGGAACTTCTGGAGGCATTACCATCCCTGACTTCAAACTCTATTACAGAGCTACAGTAATGAAAACAGCTTGGTATTGACATAAAAACAGAGAAGTTGACCAATGGAATCGAATAGAAGACCTGGATATTAACCCACAAACATATAAACACTTGATTTTTGACAAAGGAGCTAAAAGTATACAATGGAAGAAAGAAAGCATCTTCAACAAATGGTGCTGGCAGAATTGGATGTCAACCTGTAGAAGAATGAAAATAGACCCATATCTATCACCATGCACAAAACTCAAGTCCAAATGGATTAAAGACCTCAATATCAATCTGAACACACTGAACCTAATAGAAGAGAAAGTGGGAAGTACTCTACAACACATGGGTACAGGACCACTTCCTACATATAACTCCAGTAGCACAGACAATAAAGGCAACATTGAATAAATGGGACCTCCTAAAACTGAGGAGCTTTAGGGCTGTAAAGCAAAGGACACTGTCATTAAGACCAAAAGGCAACCTACTGATTGGGAGAAAATCTTCACCAACCCTGCATCAGACAAAGGTCTGATCTCCAAAATATATAAAGAACTTAAGAAACTAGACTTTAAAGTTCTAATTAACCCAATTAAAAAAGGTGGGCACTGAACTGAACAGAGAATTCTCAACAGAAAAAGTTCAAATGGCCAAAAGACACATTAAGGTCATGCTCAACCTCTTTAGTGATCAGGGAAATGCAAATCAAAACAACTTTGAGATACCATCTTACACCTGTCAGAATGGCTAATATCAAAAACACAAATGATAGCTTTTGCTGGTGAGGATGTGGAGTAAGGGGTACGCTCATCCATTGCTGTGGGAATGCAAACCTGTGCAACCACTTTGGAAATCAGTGTGGCGGTTTCTCAGGAAATTCAGGATCAACGTACCCCAGGATCCAGCAATACCACTCTTGGGAATATACCCAAGAGATGCCCTATCATACTACAAAAGCATTTGTTCAACTATGTTCATAGCAGCATTATTTGTAATAGCCATAACCTGGAAACAACCTAGGTGCCCCTCAATGGAAGAATGGATAAAGAAAGTGTGGAATATATATACATTAGAGTACTACTCAGCAGTAAAAAACAATGACTTCTTGAATTTTGCATGCAAATGGATGGAGATAGAGAACACTATCCTGAGTGAGGTAACCCAGACCCAAAAATATGAATATGGTATGTACTCACTCATTAGTGGATTCTAGCCATAAATAAAGGACATTGAGCCTATATTTCGTGATCCTAGAGAAGCTAAATAAGAAGGTGAACCCAAAGAAAAACATATACTTATCCTCCTGGATATTGGAAGTAGATAAGATTGCCAGGCAAAAATTGGGAACTTGGGGGTGGGAGTGCGGTGGGGGTAAGGGAAGAGGAGGAGAAAGAAGGGAGAAGGGGAGGATGGGGAGAGCTAGGGGGAATGGAATGGTTGGGATGGAGGAAGGGTGGATATGGGAGCAGGGAAGTAGATATCTTAATTAAGGGAGCCATTTTAGGGTTGGCAAGAGATTTGACTCTAGAGGGGTTCCCAGGTGTCCAAGGAGATGTCCCCAGCTTGTTCCTTGGGCAGCTGAGGAGAAGGTGCCTGAACTGGCCCTATCTTATAGCCACACTGATGAATATCTTGCATATCACCATAGTACCTTCATCTGGCAATGAATGGAGATAAAGACAGAGACCCACATTGGAGTACTGGACTGAGCTCCCAAGGTCCAAATGAGGAGCAGAAGGAGGGAGAATATGAGCAAGGAAGTAGGACTGCAAGGGGTGTGCCCACCCACTGAGATGGTGGGGTTGATCTAATGGGAGCCCACCAAGGCCAGTTGGACTGGAACTGATGGAGCATATGATCAAACCAGACTCTCTGAATGTGGCTGACAATGAGGGCTGACTGAGAAGCCAAGGACAATGGCACTGGGTTTTGATTCTACTGCATGTACTGGCTTTGTGGGAGTCTAGTCGGTTTGGATGCTCACCTTCCTAGACCTGGATGGAGGGGAGAGGACCTTGGACTTTCCACAGGGCAGGGAACCCAGACTGCTCTTTGGACTGGAGAAGGTGGGGGAGGGGAAGTGGGGGAAGGTGATGGAAATGGGAGGAGGGGAGGAGGTGGAAGTTTTTAATAAAATAAAAAGAAAACCAAACTCATACATTAAAAAAAAGAATTTCCTTTTGTAATTGATATGGTAAAGCGGCTTATGGGGTACACCGCTCAGGTTTGGGGATAAGAATGCCATGCTGATACAGTTAAAATAAAAGATCATAAAGATGTGAGATGGGTATTGGCTGTAAGCAAGGTTTATTGGTCGGTCACATCATAATCAGTTGGCTTTGAACACATTCTCCAGAGTTCTGTGCTTACGGTCATAGGCCACCTTGCACAGCCTGATACTTTGCCTCAATTCACACTTTAACTCTATTTACTTGATTATGAAGCCAAATTAAAGTGATTCCCAATGGGTAAAAAACAGACAATTTTAGCATGAGTGAAGCCACAACTCCAGAAGAGTCAAAAACAGTCTTGCTCATGAATTCTTGCCGACACAAAAAGTACTGGCCACTAGAGGGCATTAAGAGCCAAGTTGCTGTTTTTGAAGCGGTCTCTAAAGAGCTAGGTCAGTGGCCTTAGGCACAACACATGTCAGGTATCCGTCATATCAAATTTTTACATTTCGATTCATAACAGTAGAAAAATTTCAGTTATTAAGTATCAGCGAAAATAATTTTATGGTTGGGGTCATCACAACATGAGGAACTGTATTAAAGGGTCGCAGCTTTAGGAAGGTTAAGGACCACAAAGCTAGAGGAAACCAAAATTTCTCTGGCATTTCCCATATAAATATACATATGAGGACATGGTGGCCAATAATTAAATGTCTATTATCTTCTTAGGCCCAAAGACAAGACCAAGGTGGTTTCTCGGAGAGTGGTAGTTATCTGCACAGCCAAGACTGACTACACAGAAGCCCTATAATTGTCATCATTTTAGAAACCTCATTGAATTAATGAAGCTGGGCAGTGCTGCCAGTGGTCCTTTCCATACAGAAGAAGACAGCCATGTACAATTCCCTGAGAGAAGAGCCCATGCCTCCCACAACACAGTCAGGTCAACAATGCCCATATGGTGACGATAACAACTGGATTCCAGCCAGGCCTCTAGGTTTAGTTGACAAGGGACACAAGATGGAGGAGTATAACAGCTTTAATGGAATGACCCAATCAGTTTCAGCATGTGGGAAAGCCTACGCATCTATGCTAAAAATAAATGGGCCAACATTCTTTGATTCTTTATAAACAATAGCAACAAAACAAAGTGATTGGGGAGCCCTGCATGTGTAGAAGGCACCGGAGACCTGTGAGAATTTTTTCTTTAGCTTATTTGAACAACTGCACAAGAATCACATTATATAATGGGGTTGTTGCTTGTGTGGATGCTGAAGGATACTTGATGACATTGGGGAACTATTTTCCTTTAGGGAATGCAAATACTACTACTGGGCACTTTTCTAAAAGTAAATGCCTTACATTATGGAGATGTGAAGAAAATACATGGGAAAGAAATTATATGATGTTTGAGACTTGTTTTAAAATAATGCAAGGTTCTGGGTGCTGGAGGAGGAGGGATTCCATACTACTTGCCCAAGCTGACCTAGCTGGTTACTATTGAAGGGGAATGAGTGGTATTCGAAGCTCACTATGCTCTTCTGATTCTGTGAATATTTTAAATTTCCACAATCATAACTGTCAGAATGTCTCCTTTTTTCCTGTGTAGGCAGGGCCTCACTGTGTTACCCAGGCTGATGTTAAGCTCACTGTCCTCCTGCCTCTGTCTTCTATGGGCTGAGATTTTGGGTACCCTTTGTGGCTCACACCCACACACTTTGTTTTGAATGCTCTCCATTCTTTCCCTTCCACACCTAAACTGCTCTCTAACCAGCCAGCTCTCTATCCTTCCTCAACTCTCATCTCCTCTCACGGTCACCTCTTCTCTGTAGGGCCACAGGCTCGCTGTTATGGATGCTGTGGACTGGGAGTCACAGAGCAAGATCTGGGCCACTCATTCACTTTCTTTCTTTCTTTCTTTCTTTCTTTCTTTCTTTCTTTCTTCCTTCCTTCCTTCCTTCCTTCCTTTCTTTCTTCCTTTCTTTCTTTCTTTTTTCTGGTTAATTATAAAAAACATTGTAAGATATTAAACTGTTAGGAGATTGACTATAAAATGCAATTTATAAATTTGCTTACAATATTGGTATTTTAGTTTGCTCTGGTGTTGTGATAAATACTGAGCAAAACCAACCTTGGCAGGGGTGTCTTGGTTTGTTTTCTATTGCTCTGATAAAGATCATAACCAAAAGCCACTTGGGAAGGAAAGCATTTATTTGACTTACATATCCTGAGCCACAGTCTATCCAAAGGAAGCCAAGGCGGGAACTCAAGACGAGAACCTGCCTGCAAAAACTGAAGCAGATGCCTTGGAGGAACACTGCTTCATTGGTTTTCTCTCCATAACTTGTTCAGCCTGCTTTCTGACACACGCCACGACCATCTGCCCAGTGACAGGACTACCCTCAGAGGGCTGGGATAACCCACATTTCATCAATCAAGAAAAGTCCCGTAGGCCAATCTGTTGGGAATATTGTCTCAATTGAGGTTTCCTCTTCTCAAATAAATCTCGCTCGTGTCAAGTTGACCAAAGCCAAACCAAACCACCCAGGACAAAACTCCCAGGCTCCTGGAGAGCTTATAACACTTGGATTCCTAGGGAAGCAGTGAAATCAGATCCCAACTCAGAAGCAAACATGGGGAGCAAATCTCGACTGTGGCTTGACAAGAACCCACCGGTCACTTGGGTCTCAACCTTCCTAATGTTGTGACCCTTTAATACTGATCCTCATGGTGTGGTGACCCCCAACCATAAAATTATTTTATCGCTACTTCATAACTGTAATTTTGCTACTGTTGAGAATCATAATGTAAATATTTGATATTCAGGATTCTGATACGTTACCCTTGTAAAGGGTCATTTAACCCCTGTGAGGTTAAGAACGTCTAGTCTAGAATGACCTTCAGGATGGCTGCCCCAGCCTAAGAAGACTGCTTAAATGTGATCTTCATTCACTGAACTAGAATTGAAACTGTATGACCAGGGATGCTCTTGGGGATTTCTCAAAGACTATGACCTAATGGACCAGTAGGACCACAGTAGGAAGAAAGTACGTATCCTTGTACGAAGTGCTGTTTGGAATTATAGTCCTGGCCGGAAGGTTGGAGAGCTGTGTTGTAGTCCAAGATGAAAACTTAATTTGGCTCAGAGAGTCATTAGCAAAAATACCTTAGCTCCACTCCAGGTCAGGAGGGGTAGCCCAGACCTGATTCTCAGGAGAAGACCTGGAGAGGTAAACTTTCAACACCCTCCACACAAAAGAAGTTTACTCTTGTGCTTAAAACAACAAAAGGAGGAAGCAAATTGGTGTCCTCTACCTAGGTCCCTAGTAGCGCTGAGGGGAGCTAAGTAAGGCCTTGGAAGGAGTGGGATGACGGATGTTGCATGCCAGGCTCCTCACACATCCTCCTCACATCAACACAGCCATGGAAAACAGCAGAGGCAAGGGCTGTGCCGTGAGTCCATATCATCTCTATGCGGAAGTGAGTGCTCTCATGAGGTACACGGGGCGCAGGGTCCCTCTGAATTGTTTCTGCTGGGGTCTTCAGGCATCCTGCCAACCCACCAGAAAGAGTAGCAATGAGGTGTGAAGGTTGAAGAAATGCCACTTTTTGCAGGGTATCCATCTAGGTAGCCGTGATTTGTCTTTGATACTAGTCCCTGGAAGTTAACTTCCCAGTAACCTTGACTCAGTGACCCACACCCAAAAATATACAGCCAAGATCATACACTTGTGCTATAAATAATGGCTTTTTGGCTTCTGTAACTTCCTTACATAGATACCCAAACTTATTTTGGGTCACTTAATCTCACAGAAGAAACCAGTTTTTGCTTGCTCGGTGTGGTAATTTGAATGTCATTGGTCCCCATAATCTCATAGGGAGTGGCATTATTAGGAGGCATGGCTTCGTGAGAGTGGGTATGGCTTTGTTGGAGGAAGTGTATCACTGTGGGGGCGGGCTTTGAGGTTTCCTATGCTCAGGATACTGCCCAGTGTCTTTCTGCTGCCGGCAAGATATAGGACTCTCAGTTCCAGCACTGTGTCTGCCTGCATGCCACTGTGTTCCCCACCATGAAGATAATGGACTGACTCTCTGAAACTGTAAGCTAGCCACTCTCAATTAAATGTGTTCTTTTATAAGAGCTTCCATGATCATGGTGTCTCTTCAAGGCAATAATAACCTTAACCAAGACACTCGCATAGATATTGAACATATTCTTGAAGCTATTCTCTTTAAAAATCCTTCCCTCGCTCCCCCTTCTCACAGCAATCTTGAATTTGGCTCAAAGTTTGTTCCTCCTGCTAGCAGCTAATCAATACATCTTTTAATTATAATTGGATTGAGTCCGTGTCCTCTTCCCAGGAGTCACAAACTCCATAACAGAGGCAGAGATGGGCCTCAGGCATGCTGCAGCTCCAAGATATTAGAGTGCCAGCTGCCAGAGGCCAGCGCTTCCCTAATTGGCCACTGGAGGCTACAAGTCCCTACTCTACCAGGTGCAGAGAATACTCTCAAGCAGAGTGACCCCCAAGGGCGGGTACCTCCACACACTGTCCAGCTAATGGGAAGAAGACCAGAGGAAGGACCTGCATCCCTCTTCAGAAGACCTGCAGCTAGTGTAGCCAGAACCTGGGCACCTAAAGCCTCGCAGGGACCCTGGTGCCCACCTGTGCCCATGCTTACTTGACTGCACTACTCAGAGCCATAACTGATCTAAAGGAGCGACAGAAACAACTGGTGTTTACTCATCCATGTTCAACGGAGACCAGGCTCAGCAATACTGGGGCACTGAGAGCACAGACGTTGACTGTGTGATCTTGGGGGTAGACCTGACTCTCACCTAGGAAAGGTAAGTTCAACACATCACCTGTGAGGAGTAGGAAATCATGAAGGATGGCGTGAGCACACAGTGTGCACTCGGGGCCTGCCTCAGTAAGCTGTCCTGTCCTGATCATCCCTGGCCTTGGTATAGGTTCAGTGCGAGGGGGTTGGGGGTGGGGTCTCTACCTCTATTCAGTTCTGCAGACAGATAGACTGAAGCCCTGCATCTAACCATGCAGGAGACAGTGATGCTTCTGGCTCTGTAAGGAAGGGCCCAGGGATACAGAAGCTGTCTCTTCATAGACAGTGGCAGTCAGCTCTCTCACGATGGAGCAGCATCCTCCACCCTTGGCCAGCTGTCATTTCCGCTGACGCTGAGGATACCCTGCATCCTTGGCAAGCTGGAGAGGCCATGCGTCTCCTTCCTTTAGTTGGAAACAAGGGACAGGCTTGACATTAACATTTCCTGGCATTTCACACTCACTGTGAAGAAAAGTGTGATCCAGCAGTGGGAGGCATGGGGGAATTGCTGAGCGTGTGAATGCAAAGCCAATACATTTATTTATACCTTTGAACTAGCAGTAAGATGGTCATGGTTGAGATAATAGTGCTTGGTTGTCTCAACCAGATTCCTCCACCCTAACCCAGCCCATGTACACAATGGAGGGAAATAATAGGGGCACTAATGGGCTTGCCCAGCCCAGATCTCTAAGACATCTGAGCCACCCCAGGGTAATGGAGCCTCTTGCATCTCTTGGGAGCAAACAGAAAAGTGACAGCCAGCTTCACATAGGACACTCCTGTGTTGTCAGCCCTCTGATCCCTATGAATAAGAGAAAGTAATTATGAATGGCCAGAGGCCAGTTTTGTCTAGTTTTCAAGAGCAAAGAATAAAATTTTAGAAACCCTCAAAGCTGAGGTGAAGCAGAAATAAGAGCTGCCAGGGAGATAGGGTTTGAAGCCATCACATGTGGCAAATACGTTTGGGCCCCAGTCTTGGTTTTTCAGTACATGGTTCTGGGCTGCAACCTCACCACAGTCTCCGACATCTATACATTAGCCGGAACTCCTGACAATCAATCAGGCGGCTTCTTCATGCTGATTGTCACTCTGGAGTCAGAGCTACTGAGGTATGGCCAGCATTCTGTAAGCCACAAAGACATGCAGCTTCAATGTAGGGATGACTGATCCCTGTTCCGGGTTCAGCCTACAGATGGAAGAGCCAACCAGTACAAGGCTTGAGGGGCAGGAGACCCTCATAAACATTCTCTCATCAGTAAGAAGAAGTGTGGGAAATGTAGTGTGGGTCTTGATAACTGAGTGTCCCAAAGGCTCTTCTCAGAAGCATCCTCTTCCATAGAGAATGAGCAACTCAGACGCAATACAGGGATGCTATAAGGCTGTCTGCACCCTCAGGGTCCCTGGGATCTAGAAGCCTCTTCGGATCCCTAGAGCATAGCTCAGTCCCATTCACAGAGAGGGTTTGGCACAAATTAAGCAAACTGAAAGAAATGTTTCCTTGCAGGAGGCGCCAGCCCATCTGGTAGATAAGAGCAGCAAGTGAACTGTCCATGGTAAACAGCATGTCACCAACAGGTTCCAGCAGCCTGTAGAACACCCGACTGGACCAGTGAGAACTCCTCCCTCTTGCCGTCTCCATCTGCCTCTCTGCCTCTGTCCCCACTCATGGCCACAGCAGTCCACAGAAATGGGAGTCTCTCGGCAGTGTCCTTGCAGGGGTTCGTGCTGATGGGATTTGGGGGAGGCGCAAAGACCCAGGCCCTGCTCTTTGCTGTCTTCCTGGCCCTGTACGTGGTGACTGTCCTGGGCAACCTCACCATGATCGTGGTCATCACCCTGGATGCCCGCCTGCACTCCCCCATGTACTTCTTCCTCAAGAGCCTGTCCTTTGTCGACCTCTGCTACTCCTCTATCATCGCCCCCAAAGCCATGACCAACTTCCTTTCCTCCTCGAAGGTCATCAGCTTTGAGGGATGTGCCACCCAGTTCTTCTTTTTCTCCTTGTTGGCTACCACTGAGACTTTCCTCTTAGCTGTGATGGCCTATGACCGTTTCATGGCCATCTGCAGTCCCCTGAGGTACCCTATGACCATGTGCCCTACGACTTGTGCCCGTCTGGTGCTGGGTACCTTTTGTGTGGGCTGCCTGAACTCCATTGTGCAGACCAGCCTCACGTTCCAGCTGCCCTTCTGCAGCTCCAACCGTATTGACTACTTCTACTGTGATGTTCCCCCATTGCTCCAGCTGGCCTGTGGCAGCACAGCTCTCAATGAGCTCCTGCTCTTCGGCCTCTGTGGGTTCATCATTGTGAGCACTACCTTAGCTGTGCTGGTTTCCTATGGCTACATAGCTGTGACCATCCTCAGGATGCACTCAGGATCTGGGAGGCACAAGGTCTTCTCCACCTGTGGCTCTCATCTGACAGCCGTGTCTTTGTTTTATGGCACTCTTTTTGTCATGTACGCACAGCCGGGAGCAGTGACATCCATGGCACAGGGCAAAGTGGTCTCCATCTTCTACACCCTGGTCATCCCCATGCTCAACCCCCTCATCTACAGTCTGCGCAACAAGGATGTGAAGGACGCCCTGTGGCGGTTGGGACACAGACACAACCTCGTGAAAAAGGGTGGACAATGAAGGGCTATCCTGAAGCCGGAGGGAAGGGGTCTGTGGGGATCACCGAGCGCTGAAAACCACCACCTTCCTTCAAATGAAAATGGACATGTGTAAAATCATTTACCCATCGACATTCAGTCTTCTTTTAGACTATTTCATGGACACAGCATTGGCCTACTGTGAGCTACAAAATTCTGCATGCAGAACCCTAAAGGTTGAAAAGGGTGGGGTCTCCAATCAATGAAGACCTGCTAAGAATGTCAACCATCCCCAAGTCAAAGCGGGTCTGACTCCTCTATCCACTGCCATTCGGCTTCTCTGGGCCACGTCCTGGCCTCCTCTATAGGAGAAGTTATGCATTTTTATCTTGATCAAGTTTATCAGTAAGCAAAACGTTTCTACCCAGTTAACCCTCCAACACAATGCCTTGTTGAAGTAAGAGCGGCAGGGCTGCGTCCCCGGCACCCGGCCGCCCGCATGGCTAGCTTATGCCCCGAAATAATTGCATGGAAACTGTATTCTTTTAATCACTACCTGGCCCATTATTTCCAGCCTCTTATTGGCTAGCTCTTACATATTGATCTAACCCATTTCTAATATTCTGTGTAGCACCATGAGCTGGCTTACCAGGGAAGATCTTAACCTGCGTCTGTCTGGAGTGGGAGAATCATGGCGACTCCTCACTCGGCTTCTTTCTCCCAGCATTCTGTTCTGTCTACTCCGCCTACCTAATTTTCTGTCCTATTAAAGGGGCCAAGGCAGTTTCTTTATTACTTAACCAATGAAACAACAGATAGAAAGATGACCCACCTCCATCAATGCCTGCTCTGGTGGCCATGTGTGACAGGTATCTCAAACTGCCTCTCCTCTTCTTCCACTTTTCAGCCCATCTTTCTTCTGCACAACTGCCAGGAGCTCTCTCAAAACAACAACTTAGTCAATGGCCAAGGCACTCTGGCTAGTGAGGCTGGTGTCAACAAAGAGTAGGTCTACTTGGGATGTCCCAGAACTAACAAATGATACCTCTTTTAAGAACGATCCCAGCTGGGTCTGGAGAGACGGCTCAGTGGTTAAGAACACTTGCTGCTCTTTCAGAGTACCTGAGTTCAGTTCCCAGCACCCTAGCTCCAGGGTGTCTGACCTCAGGCCTCCTTGGCACACGCACTCATGTGCACATACCCATGTACACGCATACATGCACATAATTAAAAGTAATAAAAAATTATTTTTAAAGAAGGATCCAAGCTAGAAGTCTGTGGGTTTTGAGGTGCTTCCTCTTAAGCTAGAAACTTCATCAGATTCCTGCTCCATCACAGCTCTCAGAGATGAATCCCCAGACAGAGCACCCAGCTTCTTAGAAGAGTTGTGTGAGGATGTGTAGATATCCACCTCATATGGAAATGCACTTTAAACAATATATATATATATAGATAGATACATCATACATACATACATACATACATACAAACATACAAACATAAATAAATATAGACTTGCAGTATACAAGAACACATTTGGATCATATCTGTAGTAGCTCTGCAAGGGCAATACAACCTGGTCAAGAGAAAGTATTTGTTCAGATCTTAGTGTCCTCGCACCATTTGTTGACATTGCCTCGCAAGGTGACCTCCCACCCTGAATCCAACATATAGACTCGGTGTTTTTTTGTTTTGTTTTCTGTTTGCTTGCTTGGTTTTGCTTGTTTTTCGAGACAGGGTTTCTCTGTAGCTTTTGGAGCCTGTTCTGGAACTTGCTCTTGTAGACCAGGCTGGCCTTGAACACAGAGATCCGCCTGCCTCTGGGCAGTGGTGGCACACGCCTTTAATCCCAGCATTCGAGAGGCAGAGGCAGGCAATTAGACTCATTTTAAACACTTCAGGTTACGCAACTAGCTGTGAATAGAAGTGCACAGCCCTTCTTTCTCTACGACTGGCTTTCATTTCTCAACAATACCTTTCTAAGGTCAATGCTTGTAATGGTCTACAACACCAGACTGTTTTTTTTTTCTGTAAAAGATTATATTACTATATTGATTCCATCTCAGATGCTCCCCAGGTTAACAAAAGTTTGCATCCTTATTAAAATGTCACACATTTTAATATCATAAATTAGAAATACATTCAACTGTTAATTAATTAGATTAAATTATTTAATTTATTCTTGTTCATATTGACGACCTACCTTATAAGGTTGCAGTTGAGCAAAACTATCTAACTGCAATACAATGCCTACTTGATTCTAGAATGCAAAGTGTCTCATGTGGTTCAACGCCGTACTAAATATGGAAAGCATAACAGTTGTAGAAGTGAGCTTTTACATAATCATAAAAATCAAAGTAAGTTGATCCTGAACCTTTGTAAGCTCTGTAGACCATCTGATATGATATTAACATCATATTTTATTCATTTGTCCTACTGACATGAACATTCAGTTTGTTTCCACTTGCCAGTTTTGAAGACAATTCAAATTTGTTTACCTTTATGCCTTTTAAATTTTGATTGGTATACAAAGAAAAGAATTTCATTGTGATGTTTGCTTACATGTATACACATATATTCACATATATTGTGTATGTATGATAATAGAAAGAGGGCCTATATATAAAAATAAATATCTATACACATACTCATACATGTCTTCACATTCAGTTCTACCCTTGCCATCCCCAACCCCCCCCCCCAAGTTGGTCCCTTTCATCCTTAGTCCCCTTAAATTGTTCCCATCATGGTTCCCTGACATACACATTCTATTGCCTTCATATGTTCCCCATCTCCACCCTTAGACACCCCCTCTCCTCAAAGGACCCCTTTTATACACATACATGTATCTTTGTGTGCATATACATGTATATATGTATGTATGTAGCTATTCCGTACACCAGAGAAAGATTGTGGTAACCGTTTCTGAGCCTGGCTTATCCCTCTTAACAGGATGATCTTCACTTCCATAAAGTCTTCTACAAATGCCATAATTTCATTTTTTAACAGCTGAATAAAACTCCACTGTGCATATACCTAATTTTACTCATTCATTCCTCTGTTGATGAACATTCAGGCTGGTTCCATGCCTTGGTTATTGAGAATGGCTCAGCAATAAACGTTGTGGGCAAGTACCTCATTGGTACACTGACTTAGACCCCATTGGCTATTTACACAGGGCGATAAATCTGGCCATGTGGTGTTTCTGTTTAGTTTTTCAGGAAGCCATGCTGGCCACTATAATGACAGCACTCGTTTATATTCCACCCACAGCAGGTAAGTGTTCCCCTCTGCACACCACCAGCCTCCCAGGATTATTTGTTTTTGTTTATTAAATGTTTTTCTTTATTTTACATCCCGACGTTTATTCTCTCTCCCCTCCCTCCTTCCCTCCCATTCCCTCCCCCACCTTTGCTCATTTCCTTATCACAGCCGTTCTGATGGGGTGAGAGGACATCTCAACATAGTTTTAATTGCCTTTCCTTACTAGCTAAAAGCATTGGACTCTTCCTAATATTCATTGGCCAGTTGAATCTTTTCTCCATTTATTTGTGTACTTGTCGACTAGATGGACTTTGGGAATCATATTAACCCTGTAGGATGTGCAGTTGCAACAGATTTCTTTCCCATTTTTAGACCATCCTTCAGTCTGCTGATCATTTGCTGTGCAGAGGCTTTTGAATTTCATCAAATCCTACTTATCAATCACTGGGTTATCTCCTATGTTGTTGGAGTTCTTTTTTTTAAAAGTCCTTACCTATGCCTATATCTTAAAGGTCTACCCAGTCTTTCTCTAGCCGTTTTGAAGCTTCCTACATTAAGGTCTTTGATTATGTTTTATTTGAGTTGGGTATGATATAAGATACAGTCATGTTTTGTTCTTTTCGTAGTACCATTTGTTAAATAGGCTGTCTTTGACATACATATGTGTAGACATCTTTGCAAAGATTAGGTGGGGGAGGCAGCTGATTGGGTTTATTTTGGGGCCCTGTATTCTAGTCCATTTGTTTATCTGTCTACTTTTGTGCCAGCACCACACTGGGTTCATCGCTGTGGTTTGTATATTTTTATTTTGAGATCAGGAACTATGTTGGCTCAAGCATTGCTCTCTCTTAGGGTTATTTTGACTAGTCAAGGTCTTTTGTGCTTCCATCCAAATTTTAAGATCCTTTTTCTAGTTCTGAGAAGGACATCATTGGGACTTGATGGGGATTGTGTAGATCTGTAATGCTTTTATTAGCATAGAAACTTTCATATCTTTAATCCCAACAAGTTATGGACATGGGATGCTTTCCCTCTCCCAGTGTCCTCAATTCTTTTCCTTGGCGTTTTAAAGTTTTAGAAGTAGAGTTTCATGGTGAGTGTGCTACTTCTTCTGCCTCATGCTTCATCCTGATACTCTCTCCATCTTGGGCTAGGCTATCAGTGATGCTTGGTTTCCATCTTGTTTATTATTTGATCCACTGACTTTTTTCATTTCCAGTGTTTCTGTCTTTTCTCCCCCAAATGTCAACTTCGTTGCTGAAATGTCTCCTGAATTTTGCTGACTTTCTCCTCTCTTTTCCCAGGTTTTCCCTCCTGGTCCTGTGTTGATATCCTTATAATTCATCTGATTATCTGTATTCTCTTTCAATTACAGACCTTTTTTCTAGTAAATTTCTGAGCTCTTCATTTGGTCTTTGTGGTGGTTTGAATAGGAAGGTTAGAGTGGCCAAGGTGGGGTGTTATGGGCTAGAGAGGGCTCCCCCTTCACCGAAGTCAACTGAGCTCAAGGCTGGACACACGGAGAGTCCAAGTTTGTAAGCTTGTGTAAGAATGAAGGCTCTTTGCTTTTACATACAGGACACGGTCTCCTAGTTGGTTTTGGGAGGACTACATGATCTGGCCATTATTGAGATTTCACAGTGTAGTGAAAATATTTTTTGCTTTTCTATTTTCTTAAATTAGAAAAACTTCACACAAGCTGAAGTTAGCTAAGCATTCACTCAGGGGTCGACCTCCAATCCAGAACAGGCTCAAGAGCTCCAACTGTCACGATGCTCCGGCACAGACAGAAAGCCGGAAGAGGTTTGAGAACCCACCTGGTGTCCGACAGGCACCCTCATCTAACGTGGTTGGCCACCTGTGACGGGATGCTACCAGGCTACCCACTGTGCTAGGTCTGGGCTCCACCACCAGGCTCAGCCGAGGCTCGTTACATTGGAACTCAAGCACAGGGCATATTCTTGTGCCGAACTCGGTTTAGCGTATGTTCTTCAGGGAGTGTTAACTTTTTGATTGAGGTAACTAGTTTTTCCATTGTTTTTTATTTTTAGTCCTGAAACCTTGTCCACTGCTAAGACAGCCATGAAAGTTCTATTTGTTTGCTTGGTTTTGGTTGGTTGTTTTTTGCTTGTTGCTTTAGTAATATAGCTTTACATCAATGGTCCAACTCAAATTAACTTTTATATGCCATGTGAGAAAAGGACTGGAGATAATACCTCCAAGTAAAGATTTTTTAGTTCAAGCACATCTGTTGCAAGGCTGTGGAATTTCCTCCACACCTTCGTCAGAAGCCCCCTAATCCAGCCTGGGCTTGTTCAGAGCTCCACATCTACGCTGCGGAGCATCTTGGGAAACTCTGTGCTGCGTGCGCATTCCTCATTCTCTTGGGGAAATACCTACTTGGGATTTGCGGGAAAGTATTCTGTAGGGTATAGAAGAAACCAAAGCCCCTCAATGTGATCATAATGGATGAAAGTCCTACCAACTGTGGAGGTCCAAGGGCGACTCCATCATCGTGGTGATATTTGGTCCATCTTTTTTAACTTTACACTTAGGTTGTTAAAATCAACGTGGACTAGACCTTCACTGTCAATTTAACCTGCGTTTCGCTGAAGGCTGATGGGTCTGTGCATCACGTTGGAGCTCTCTGAACATTCATATGGAGTTATAAATATAAATGAGTTATATACAAAACATCTTTTGCCACTTTTTTCATTACCTTGGACATGCTTGCTCTTGATTTATAGTTCCTGACATAGGCAAACTGTTTTTGACAAAGCATGTCAGATAAGTGAACTGTGGACATCTCTTCAGAGTCTTAGCTTGTGATTTCCTCAAGAGTATATAGCTGCGCAGAAATCATCAGTGTCTTGAAGTCAGTATTGCAGAAATCCCCCTCAGTGGAGACAACAGAGACAGGTAGGGGAGGCAGATATCCTGCCTCAGGTCGCTAACTGAGATCAGATCCTGGGTCTCTTACAGAAACGGACACTGCAGTCAAAGACAGTCTATCCTGCTGCTCACTTCAGCATGAGGCTGGGTTCCCATCCTACCCTGTAAGCCCCAGCTTACCTATCTGCAAAGAGAGCCCACTGTGCCCTTCTTCAGAATGTTCTGAGGACCAACACCAGGCTCCACACTGGCTTGCAATGAATGACATCTTTTGGAAGCATGTTCATCAGTAAGATGTTAAATAAATAAATCTGTAATTGCCCCCAAATGTTACTTCCATTGCGGGTCTTGTGGTTGTCCTGCCTCAGCAAGAATTCTTACGGACTTTTCCAACATTTGTGCAACTGCCCAGTTGGGGCACAGTTGGGGGTACAAGGATGAGCTTCCCAAATAACAGTATAAATTAAGAATCAGCAAAATGAAATTTGAAGTTAAAATAGACAAAAACAAAAACTCAGCAAAACAAAACACCCAACCAGAGAGTGCTGACCAGAACAAACATCCCAGGACCTGCATACAGAAAGCCCCAATCTGTGGACCCACAGTTTCAAAATCCATTTCTGTATTTCCACAGTGTGAGCAGAGCAGACAGCAGGAAGCCTCCAGGAGAGCCTGGTGCACCTGCTTTTCAGAGGAACTCCTCCCTCTGCAGGTCCCTTTCAGAACAATACCCAAACCACCCAGACACAATTGGCTAGGAAAAAGGACTTGCACGCTTGCAGACCAAATTATACCTGTCCAAATATAACTCTTCAAGCCCTAATGAGTGCTGAGTCATGTAGTCATTCACTGTTCACAGCATAAACCAGCTGGCAGATCTTGTCCCTGGCTGTCAACCCTCCTGTTTATTTTAGTTATAAATGGAGCCAAAGAAAACAGAGTAAGACCCCAACCTGGGTGCCAGCCTTTACCTAGGACTGCCTGGCCCACCACAGGTGGCCACCCATTTTGGCTTTCAATCCTCCTCCCTCCATCTGGACTAAGCACATTCTCCTAAGGCTCCTCTCTTCTGCCTGCATGAGGCCACCTGCAAGAGCTCCATCCAGGTGGGGCCAGCACCTGCCCCTGATCTCTGAGCTCTAGCCTGCACCGCTGACACATTGGATTTGCACATATTTCCTCATAGAATGAAAAGCATGACCTTTTAGAAACATGAGTATACTTGTATAATCACATGTGTAGGTGTTTGCGATCACAGCCCATAGACTAACATGGGCTGTATAGGTGATGAGTTCTGTATACATGTATACGTCTTACTCACCCAAAAAGCATATACCTTTATATACGGTGTATATCAGTGTATATTTTTTGTACATGTAAACAGATAAGAATGTCATTGAATGCATTTCTCTCATTTTCTAAAGAATGTTGGGCTTTGGCTCTGTGACCTGCTTCTAGAGAGTGACTTCCAAACCAACCATTATCTGGCCTTGCTGATGGCCTCTGAGCCCTCTCACACACACCCTAGACCAGGCAGCACACCACAGATGTGTTTTGGTTCCTTGTTCCCTTTAGGCTGATGTTCGGCTGTCCATGTTTGCACACTCTTCAACTCCAAAGTGAATTGTCTGCTATTTGCTCCTCCTCCAACCCACTCACACTGAAACCCCACCCTGGGAAGTACTAGGAGGCCCAGCCTTTGGGAGGTGACTTAAGTAGAGCCGCTACAGATGGAATCAGGGCTCTTGCTGGGACAAAGCCTGGCATCTCTCTCCTTAAGACCTAGGACATGGTTTGCAAACCACATGCACTTGAGGCATGCATGTGGTTATATTTAGCAGACATCTGCTGAGACCCTACAATATGTCGGACGGTTTGTCTGATGCTGAGAACAAAGAGGCAAGGTCATCCCTCAAATACAGTGACTATTGCTAGACTTACCTGCTGCTGCCCTTGAGGTGACAGCCACCTAACAGTACACAACATTGACTTTCCTCCAAAGTCACCTAACAGCCATTATAACTGTATCCTGGCCCATCTGGGAGCCATTATTCAGAACCTGCGGTGTAACTTGCACAATTCAGTGCTGTCCAAAGCCCTGCATTGATCCAGGGCTGGATGCTTCTGACACAGGACCCATGATGTCTCATGGCTGTCACTATGTGGGGTCACCCGCTGCTCCCCTGCCCTGGGTAAGAAAAGGCCCTCTCACAGCATGATGGTGCATGGTTCTATCTCCCAAAGCAGAGGCATGGTCATTGTTGGCTATCCGTGAGACTTTGTGAGACCAGACAGAAGGCAGGCCAACTAAAATGTCCCCAAGTGTTCCCTGTGGGACATAACCTCCCTGAAGGTGTGTCACTGGGAAGAGCAGAAGCCAGGAGCAGGATAGAAGCTAAAGTCCCTTTCACTTGGAGTTGACCCTGACAGGTCGGAGGGGAGGGAGCTCCCTCTTCTCAGTACTGCAGGAGCTGCAGGGCTTCCGAGAAGGGAAAGGACTCCACAGGGCAGAAGGCAGCCCTCCAGGGTTTCTAGCTGTGGTCTCTGGGCCGGGCTGGGTCCTAACAAGGTTCTCTGCACACACGAGTAGTCACTGCACAGCTCTCTGTCCTTCACCTCAGGTCTTTCCTTCCTGTTGAAGGCTGGGGATCCCCAAACCAGAAGCACCTCAGCCACCAGCATCCCTGTCTAGCAGTAAGGACACTAAGGCACTGCCAACTCTGGCCCTGAAAGCGGCGAACAGTGTAACCTGGTATGGGACTCCTCGAGCCTTCACTGTGAAACTGCTATGTCATCTTAATTGTCTCAGCCATTCGTAGCCAATAAGTCTTTTTTTTTTTTTTTTTTTTTTTTGATTTTTCGAGACAGGGTCTCTTTGTAGCTTTGGTGCCTGTCCCGGAACTAGCTCTTGTAGACCAGGCTCACCTCGAACTCCCAGAGATCCGCCTGCCTCTGCCTCCCGAGTGCTGGGATTAAAGGCGTGTGCCACCACCGCCCGGCTCCAATAAGTCTTTTAAAACTGTGTCCCACAGACTCTGTACCCTCCTCTAAGAAGCAGCAGCATGGCATTTCTCAGCAGAAGGCTCCTTCAAAGTCACTACCCTAGCTAGCCATCCTGGACCTCTCTACTCTCAGGTCTTCCAAGAGCAGCAGCTCTAGGAAGGAGGCTACATAAAAATGTGGTGTGTAGTAGGTCTTCATCCACGGGGCAAGGGCTCATTTAGTCAGGTCTCCAAAGTGCTCTGGCAGGCATCTGCACACGCCTGCACAGTCCATGCTGACCCAGACAGTACATCCCCAGCCTCTGCACATGGAAAGCTGCATGTTGAGTTTGCTATGGGAATAGACGCGGTTTATTCCTGTGTTTGCATAAGGGGAGGGGGAATTGCAATATTCATCCAAAAGCACAGAAATCAAAGCTACCCTGCATGTTATGGTGCTGTTTTTAATTTAAACAAGGACAAGGGGCTAGTATTCTCAGAGACCGCAGCACCCAGTTGGTTCAGACAGTCCTCCTCCTGTGACTGACCAGGTCCTGACTTCTAGTGATCTCTGCAAGGTCTCCTTAACCATCTGATCCTGTCCGGATAAATTCAAGACACGTCACAGATGTGGAGCAAATACAACTGGACAGCCTCACTGGACATCATCATCATCAAAGAGATCTTCAAAATCTGTGGGGAAAAAAATAACACATTATCAGATATAGGACAAGCAAGTGGAGAAACTGCCGCAAAATGAACTTGATGACAGTTGGAAAGGCAGAGAGAGGCAGACAGCAAAGGATCCCCAAGACAGGCTCTCACCTTTATCCAGCCAGAGAGAGAAGACAGAACTCTGGGGGGGGGATGGGGGGCGCAGTATTGTCTATAGTGTATTCTTGATCACATCATAATTTAGAAGGCATTTTTATAAAGGCATGGGGGTTCTGTAGACACACACACAAGCACCTTGTAGTTTGGCATGAAAACAGCAATGCATCCCTGAAGGTCGAAGGCTCCGGTGTTACGTGTGTGTCCCCAAACCCCCCTTGTGGCACCAGTTGGGCAGAAGTAATGTCTCCAGGGAGGAATGCACCCATCTGACTCAAGCAGCAGCCACATGCCAAAGAGTCCCCAAACCCAACTGGGCTCAGGACTTCAGGAAAGCTGGAAATCAGCATGGCTTGATGAGCCTTGGTTCTTTGGGGAGCCATGCACCACAGAGCTAAGCTGGATGGAAAGGGAGAAAAACCCACTACCCTCCCAGGAGGACACTTCCCTTAAATTCCCACTTGCCGTTTAAACCCTAAGGAAGGGTCAACCAGTAGGAACGAGGCCTTCGGAAATCAGAAGAACAAGAGGGTACCAAACATGCCCTGTTATGTACCTGGAGACTTTACAGTCAGCTTTCACTGTTTACTTGGTAAAATATTCTAACCAAGAAAGCTCTGAACTAGGAGACAGAAGTACATCCTCCATCCTGACTTCAGACACAGGGCGAGCTCAAGCACAGCACAGCTGTTACAACACAAAGGCAGCAGAGGACAAGAGAATCCAGGTGGGCAAACAGGCGTGACCCAGGACAGAGTAGGAGAAGACAGAGCCATGCAGGTCCCTACGCCCAGGTCTGGGTACAGCCATAATCAATGCGTCCATTTGCATATGCTATCTATGCCAGTGCTCACACTCAACCTGGGGTGCTGGGGAGGGATTTATTTCATGCTTTTCCCCCCAAATAAGGCTGACAGCCAGAACTAATAGCCAGGTGACCACACACTTGGCACAGTACTGAGAAAGGGCATAAAGTCTGGGCTATACTGTACCATCATCCAAATTATCCATGGCACAAAGCTGCCCACTGCAGAGGAAACTCAGATTAAGCCTGGCACCCAATCCTGGCATACTCACCATTAAAAAAGTCCGCATGAACTGCCTTTTCATTGGCTGCCAAGTCCATCAAGAGCCCGGTGCTCCCTCCAGCCTGGAGAATGAAAGGTAAGGTCATTCCAGTGTGTTTGTTTTCTAAAAGCAGGTGGTAGGTTCATTTCCATACCCACCCTCCTCCCTGGAACAGAACATTGAGAGACAGGAAGAACACTCAGGTTGGAGCCAGAATTTTCCAGACAAAGGAAGCAGTGTGAATGGGGAAGCCAGGCAAATGATTTTAAAGGGCTCTCGAGGCCCTGTGTTCCTCGAGTCTTCTGTGGCATTGCCCTGTGTAGCACTCTTTTCAGCCCCCAGCAAGCCTGATAACAACTCTGGTCCCTCCCCTCTGAGAATACAGCCACGCCCCCTGGGAAGCTGACCACCCCAGCACAGGTCTGCGATGCTGCTCCCAGAGGACCCTTCAGGGCTGCCACCATATGGTGGTGGTAAAGCCAGGCCACAGCCAATCTGTGAGATATGATGCTCTGGGGGACTCTATGCCACTTAGTCACCTGAGAGGTGGGAGCAGAGATCTCTGGTGGGCACCCTGGACAGGTGACCCAGGCCCCTTCTTGCGTGTGCCCTAACACCCCAAGGCTGCTTGCTCAGCCTTCTCCTGGTTCTCAAATGACTGAACACCTTTCAACATGCTCTCTGGACTCTGCCTCCCTCCCCAGCTCCATCACTACAGTAAGCCATCAAGATTCTGCCTCTGAAATTCTGACCTTCGCTGTCCCACTCAGAATCTCTTTCGGGCTTAATCCTTCCTGTCTCTATTTCTCTACTGTCTCCCTACAAACCCAAACTCGGAACCCTCCAAAGGACCAACCTCCACAGGAAGTCGGCCTGTCTCTCCTCACAATGATGCCCCCACACTCCCTGCTGCAGTACAGAGGAGCTGGGGCTGAACGTGACTGCCTCAGCCGTGGATCACAGAGCCCATTCTGCAGGCTTCACGATGAGGCCCTGCCTGTTCCCTCCCCTCCGTGCCCGACTAGGTAACATTCCCTTCCTTTTGTGGGCCCGGGGAACATCACTCTTCCAGAGCTCTGCTCCTACGGCTCTTTTCATCCATGTCCACGTGACAACAGGACACATCCTTCACCATTTGGCTCAGGGGAGGTTCCTCTCTTGAGCCTCAACTGAGCCAACCGAAATCCCATGGATACTTCTGTAGGGCACCCCCACCCTTGCTATTACACTTAGGATTTGCGATCGGCCTCTTCTGGTCATATCTGACCTCTCTAAGGACAGGAGCCGCATCTGAGCATCTCTCTCTGAGCTTTTGGTGGGAGCAAGAGGTTCTGATTATACAAAAGCCAACAGACACTCCTCATCATAAGCACCTCACTGGAGCACCTCTTCCACATAAAGTCGTTCTATTGCCATGGTGGAGACCAAAGGAGTTAAGCCCGCTCCAAAACTCTGTGTATCTACAGGAATTAACCAAGTCCCAGCGAAAAGCACACAAATGCCATACATCGCCCCTTGTCCTTCCCCCAGGGCTTGGGGGTTGGCGGCCAGTCAGGCCATAGCTTCGCTCGGGCTTTCTCTCCTGGGAATATTTATCCGGAGCCCCAGTCAAAGAACTGTCTGCGCAGAAACCCTACTTCCTCGCTGCAATTCATGTTAACACTGACACCCTGCTACCGTCACCACCAGCTCCCGCTTCCCCAGCCGCCTGCAGCTTTTGACTCCGCAAGAGCCTGGGATCCCGCGCGTGCTTGCGGACCGTGCTCCCGCCCCCGTGCCCTGCTCCGTACTGCCGCAGTCCAACCTCGTCCAGGTCCACGTAGGGCCCCGCGCCCTCGGGAAACATCTCATCCACGGCTGGCTTCATCTCCGTGCTGCAGCCTTGCGCTCACTTCCGGCTAGTCCCGTCCACTTCCGGTGAACCTCCGAACTGGTCTAGACGCCGGAGGACCGCGCCTCGGTGGTGTCCCGCCACCCTGGCTTCTGGGCCCCTGAGCTGTCTGTCTCCCTCCAAGCAGGCTAGGGCAGCAGATTGCCGGTTAAGGACCAGCAGCACCCCACGGGCACGAGTGATCGGAGGAGAAAGGAGACTGTCCGTTTCTCGGCAGGGATGCAGCTCTAAACCGTCAGAATGACTGAGACAGAAACCGCAGGCGGTAATGGGGTAGCGAAAAGATGGGGGTAACAGAAATCCAAACGTTGTGCACAGTGGCCGTGACCCAGAATCCCTGCCTCAGTTCACTCGGAAATGGCTCAGGATCACCTCAGTCAAGAGGAGGAAGTAGCCCGGTACCCGTGGTCGCGTGAACGCAGACAAAACCGAAACAGGTGTTACCCACACGGGCGATAGTGTGGAGTCTTAACTAAGAAGGGATTTCTAACCCATGGGCATGGGCGAGCCTTGAGGATGTTGTTAAGTGAAATAAAACAAATGCTGTGGTCCCACTCATGAGATTCCCCGGGTAATGAAACTTCTAGAAATGCCGCAGTGTAGTGGCTTCGGGAGTAGCAGATGTTCAGAGGACAGTTTCAGATCTGCAAAGAGTTCTAGAGGTGTGTGTTTGCTGGAGGCAGGAGAGTTCGTTATATCACTGGACTGTCCATTTTAAGGTGCTATATTGTATTGTACCATGGTTTTTAAAGAATGACTGAAAGAAAAGAGATGAGGAAGGGATGGAGGGGGCGGGGATCATTGGGAGAGAAGAAATCCTGAGATACTCTGACAGTCTATTCTGGTGAGGCTCCTGGAGGTTCCCTAGGACTCTCTGTGTGCCTCCTTGTAAGATCCAGTTTTAATAAATATCCTTGTGAAATCAGTGTAGCAAGAAGCCTGAAACCAATTGATATCTGCCTGTTCCCCATGTCTGAGAGGTCTCATCACCCTCCACTATCCCCAGATGGTGTCATTTGACCCTGCCTTGAGCAAAACCCCTGTGTTACTCCTGAGTTTTTCCCATCCACCTCCCACCCCACTGCTTGGCTGTCAATCTGTATTTGCCAATGTTGAGTCAAGCCTCTCCATGCAGTACAAGGCTGTGGCTCTTGTACCTGTCACATGGCTTTGGATGGCCTCCCTTACTCTGATTTGATAGTGTTCAGGGACTGGGTTGTTGTTGTTGTTTTTCCTTGAACAACTTTGAGACATCAAGGACTCAGGGTCTGGGCTGCTAGAGTGAGAATCAGGGTCAAAGGGAAATCGACTTAGCCAAGATATAATGGGAATCGTGGCCTGGGCAGTCATTGCTACCCTCTCCCCGCCCCCAAGGCTAAGTGCAGGATCCAGGAGAAGTAAGCAATGGCTGGAGAGCCTCAGATGCCGGGTCACTGTTGTCCTGAGATGTCCAGGGAAGGTCAAACCAAGGAGGCTGAGACAGGCTGGCAGCCAAGAGGAGTCTTCTATTCAGTTTCTCTCTTAACTAGTGGCGGGGGAGGGGGTGGCATTAACCAGCGTGTTCTTGGCTTGCACGCCTCATATGTGTCGTGGAGTAAATAGGCTGCTGCTGCTGCCTTAATGCCACACTGTTTGCACATCTTCCCACACCCACGGGACTACCCAGGGTGACCGTTCCCTTCCCCCAGCAGCCTCAGCCTGGAATCTTTCCCTCAAAGACCAAGTGTGGTATATAACTCTCCCTCGCAGACAGGGATATGGCTCCGTGATTCCTGCTTCCCCCAGGAACATGATGTGCGCCAAGCATGGGTGCCTGGCCCCAACGTGACTGCTGTTCACGAAGGAGCTGCCTGGGATGTGTCCACTTGCCTAACTGGGTACATGGCCTTAACAAGTCAGGCTGAACTGATGTCTTTGTTTCAGATTCCTTACCTACAATCTGGGGCCACCATAGCCCACGCCCAGGTCATTATGAGGACAGAATGACAAGGTGATGCCTAAGGTTGAAAGCCCTGATTGACACTCCCGAGCATAGAAATCATGCTTGTTTTTATTAAAGGTGTGCTCAGTAGTTGTCAGAATAAAGCTACTTCACAGAGTGATACAGCACATATCAGCTCCTTGAAAGAAACCCACAGGGGTGTAATGCGTCTTCATAGGGAGTTTATTCAGCATGAGTCCCATCCCTTGTCCATCACTGGGTCTCTGGACCACCTTAGGCCCCAGCCAGTGCAGCCAGGCAGGCAGCAGACTGGACACTGCTCAGTCCTCCTGGTAGGGGACATGGAAGCCCAGGGTGCTCCCCAGAGGGAAGTGTGCAAAGAAGGTCCTGGCCATGTCCTCGATCTGTGGGTATGCACCCTGGGTCTGGAAATATTGCACGTAGTTCCAGAAGTCAGAGGTGGAGAAAGGCCAGTAGGGCATGGCTGGTGGCTGAGTGTAGGGGTCTGAAAGACACGGTAACTCCTCAGGGCCTGTCCCATCATCGCTGCCAGAATACCCCCATACAGCCAGGGCAAGTGGATGGTGTCCCCAGGGCCTGCCACAGTGATGACACCTTTTCAGTCAGGAGTGGGGTCGGAATCATTCTGAGTGTAGCTTTTGGCCATTAGGGTACCAGGTCTGGTAGGCAGAGAGAAGTGGGAAAGGAAATGGGGCCTTGTTCTTGTCTGGGGATATGCTGGACAGAGAGGCAGAGGGGTGAGGGGTGAGGGGCTCAGGCGCATGCCAGACAAGGCTTCAAAGCACACAGCACCCGAGTTCTAGAGCAGAGGACAGGTGGGATTGGACTGAGCTGGGACTCCTGAAGAGGTCCAGGGTCTAAGCCCAGGCGGAGGGTGGGACCCTGAGGGCGGGACCCTGAGGGCTCATCTGTCTCCTTTCTGCCTGGATGCTTCCATGTGACAGAAGACAAGATCCAGGGTCTAAGACCAGGGTGAGGGTGGGACCCCGTGGGCTCATCCATCTCCTTTCTGCCTGGATGCTTCCTTGTCCAGAAGACAAGGCCAACCTGGATCCCTCAGCATGAACAGCTCCCTACTGGCGACAGCACCTGCATTGTCATCCTCCCAGGAGAGCTAGGGCCCCCACTGTTCTATGCCTGCCAGGGAATGGCAACCTCTGCCCCCCACCCACCCGCATGTACTTATTCCAGAGAAAAGAAAGACATTTAGAAACAAAAAAGTACCTTTTTCCTCTGGCATTGGTTTGGCTCCTGCAAAAGAAAAGGAGAGCCATCACCTAGGGCAACCCTCCATTAACCCCTGCAGACCAAAACAAGGACGGGGTGAAGGAGAGACATGGAGAGCTACGGCTCCACCCGGTCCCTGAGTGGCCCCTCACCTGCAGGAATCGCCAGCAGGACGCCAATGGCCAGCCACCACAGCATGCAGGCTTGCATCCTCACCAAGGATATATGCAGTCAATGTACTCAGGACCACCTGCAGCAGGAAGAAGCCAGGAATGCTGCTGCTGCTGCCTCCGAGGACTAACCCATCCTGCTACCCCAAAGTGGGCTACCCTTAGGAACTCTAGTATTGTCATAGCTACTTCTGTTTCTGTTTTCCTAAATTATCATTCTGCGATGAAATCTTATTCATTCTGACTGTTTAGGAGATGACTCCTCTACCCCTCACCCCCGCCACACACACCAGGTTCACCCTATCTGTAGAGAAAGCGTTCCAAACCCTCCCAGAGGTACCTTGGTGCTGGTCTATTCCACCCGATCTGCAGCCTTGTGGGACCACTGCCAATGCTCAGTCTCCTCTTTATAGGAGGGCTGGGGACCAGAAAGGAAGCGCCACCTGCCTGAGCCATCAAACTGAATATTTCATCCCCAAGCAGAGGACTGTGGGTCTCTGTTTCCCAGCTGGCTGGCGGGAGGAGCTGGGGGAATAGGACCACAGATCAAATCCAACAGTTTTCAAAGCTGAGTTCAGCACGGCTGTATCTAATACCCCCTCCTCCCCAGAAGGAGGGCTGTTCTACATCTGATACAGGAGCTGCTGAGATCCCTGTCCTATGCTATGGGCCCCCTGTGATCCCACAGCCTCCTCAGTAAGCCTGCAGACACTCCCTCGCCCAGGATATTGGCAGAGCGGTCAGGGACAGGAAGTGTGGAGCCACACTGGACCCCTTCCCCAGACCATAGCTTTCCTCCAAGTCTCTACTAGGAAGGCACTGTCCCAGCCAAGGAATATTAGAAGCCAATAGGAACCCTTTAGCACATGTCTACTGTGTTTATCCCTTGCTAGAACCTGTGTCCACCTATCCAGGTAAGTATAGCCCTGTGGCTCCACCCCTGAGGTCTCAGCCCCTTGCTGGATGCAGAGCCTATGTCCAGATTAATGATCTCCATTGTATCCTTGGGGGGTCCTTCATTATGCTGAATGCAGGGCCTGTTTCCAGTTGTAATGGTTTCCATTGTTCCTTAACACTTCGGGGATTCTGGTACCCTGTTCTGGAGTTGTGTGGCCCAAGGGTCCCCAGTTCCTTGTAGTTGCCCCTCAAGTCCTCATCCAAACGACTCATGACTTATACTTTCCCAAGTAGCAGCCTAAATCTAACCAGAGACCCAGAGGGGGGTATAAATCAGTAGTATTGGCATTCAGCCACGCAGCAGAGAGCATCTGGTTTCACTTCCAAAACCCTGGCCACTGTGCTACAAGAGGTGAGGCTACAATCAGGGCAATTGTGTCGGGATCCATGAAGCAACTCCAGGTATATGATTCACGGAGACAATCAGGGCAACACAGCTGTGCTTACAACCGTGACTTACAGCATAGGCAGGGAGGCCCTGGCAAAGGAACAGGGGGCTCGTCAGAACCCAAAGGAGCAGACACCCCAAGCCTGAGCGTCAGGCCATCAGAGGCCCACCAGGGTGTGACCGTCAACCGTCCACCCCAATGAGCCCATATCTGAAAGTAACACGGAAAGACACTTGTGGTCAGAACAAGCATGGAAGGAAATACGTGGTTCCTTGAAACCTGCTCTCCTAATTAAGACAACTTAGCAAAGTCTAGAGCTAATAATCTGTAATGGGCTTGGGAGAGGAAACTGGGTGTCTGGCTGCTTTCTCCTCCCTTTCTGGATATGTATTTTCCTTGGTTTATTACCTTTGCATAAGAAAACTTTAAATAAACCAGCCCATCAGCAGCAGCTCTGGTACTTATGCTTGCTTATAAGGGCCAGTCGATCTACCAGGTCCCTGCACCTCCCAGGACACACATCCTTCTCACATCACATCTCCACCGCACGCACTTTCTCTCTCTCTGAGTCTTTGGGACTCCTTATCTCACTGGCCTGAACGGAGACCCTCCTTGGCCCACCTGGAGGGCCACCGCCACCCAGAACACACCTCCTCTGCACCCCACCCATCCCTCTCTGTCTCTCTCCCTGTTATCCTGCAGACCACTCAAAATAACTTCAAGAGGGGCCGCTACAATGGCTCAACAGGTAGAGGTGCTTGCTGCTAAACCTGAGGACCTGAGTTTGATCCCTACAGCCCGCCTGGTGGAAGGAGAGAATCTCCCGCAAGTGTCCTCTGACCTCCACACGCACACCCACAACACATGCAAACACATAAACAATAATTAATTCAATTTTTAAACATGTTAAATGCCAGCCCAGCCCCTTCGTATGCTCAACACTCACCGGGTTCTGCCCTGGTTCTGGACCTGGGTGGCAGCTGGTTTGGCCAGCCTCCAGTTTTCCCTCATCAACACCACCAGGGCAAACTCTCCATCATTGCCTCAGCTAGCTCACCCTCTGCATCAGGCAACAAGGAGTGGGGCCAGTTCTCCTGCTCTCACGTCCTCAGGACCAACTCATCCACATCCACATCACCAGGGTGGCTCTTCCGCTTTCCTCCAGTGAGGTGCAGGGCATGCTCTCCCACTCTCGTGACCCCTGGGCCAGCTTTCCCGTCTGCCATAGGTAGCATAGAGCAAGCAGAGGGGGGGCTTTTTCCCTCACCCATGCCACCACATGGCAGATGAAGGGGGCAAGGTCAGATCTGCCCATGCCCTCAAGGCTGGTTCACCCCACCCCCACCCACAGATCAGTTCTGCTGCATTCCCTGGATGAGGTGCAGGGCACATTCTACCAGGTGCTGCACATCCAAGGCTACCAGATCTCCATGACACAAGGCAACAGCAGAATATCCAAGAGGAGTCCCAGTGAGAGCCAGTATCAAGGGTGCAGCAGATGCCAGAGACTTTGAACCAAACCAGTGAGTCATTGCAATGAGCATTTACAAATAAAGATGTATGAGATAATCAATAAAAATATTGAGAGAGAGAGAGAGAGAGAGAGAGAGAGAGAGAGAGAGAGAGAGAGAGACCCAACAACAGCAAAATGTTAAATGCCTTCCAGGGGCCTTGTGTATCCACATTTGGTGGGAATCTCAAAACAGTGGCTCCATCCTTTAATAACAGCTAGAATTCCTTCTAAACTTCAGCGCTGGGAACGGGGAGTGGTCTGTATCCTAGCAAGCTTCCGAAGGATGGACCCAAGTACAGTATCATATAGGGCCGGCACGTTTGAAACCTGCCCAGTGACTGCCCTGAAGCCTGGAATTCCAATATTCAGGGTCTGGAGGACAGTACCTCTCCCCTGCCCCACACAGGACCTCCTGCAGAGACATCCAAGACCTAAGGAGTCTCTTTCCCCTGGGGGTCAGGAGATGCTTAGGCTGTATAAGGCCGTCTTTTTGTACAGAGGCGCCACCTACCCCCATACTCCCATAGCTGTCAGTGGTTGCAAGGAACGCCAGGATTGGGGATGATTCGGAGGTATCTGGCGCCCCCTGCTGTTTATCCTGGGACACTACGCATGGCTGCTGGGTAGTCCCTGAGCCTCACAGATACCCAGCCAGGCCTGTACTTCTAAGTGCCAGTCCAGTCCACCTGTTTTCCTAGAAGGCAGAGCCTAGAGTAGCTGGCCATCAACTCTGAACTGTCCCAACTTGAACACAAACATTTGCTCATAATTTAAAGTCCCGATGCCGCAGTCCATCCTGCCACCGTGCCTCCTCCATCCTCCTCCCCAGCAAACGGTCAGCCTCGCTTTAATGTGTTCTAAATACTTCCACATTGTTTACACAGCCTCAGGCTGTAACTGATCCTAGGGTAGTTTCTGGCATCCTGGACTGTGGCTAGGGTTAGTACTGGGGGAGAGGGTGCCTCGTAGCTTGCCTTCCGCAACTGGGAGCGTTGCCTTCCTTGTCTACAGTCTCGGCTTCTCTCCTCCCGCAGCCTGTCACTCTGCCCTGAGTCCTCCACCCGGGAGGTAACATCGTCTTCCTGCTTGTGTGCTGTTGTTGGGCACCTGCAGTGTCCCTGGGTGCCCCAGAGACTGACAGAGTGGTGTCTGACTAACTCACACAGGCTGCTTAGCCTAGGGTTCAGAGGACCCCAAAACAGTACTTCAAGTTGCGTGTTTCTGAGATGGGCTCCAGGGGGCGCCATGCTCACAGAATACTGTGCGGCTAGCCCCCAAGACAGGGTCGGTGTCCTAACAGGATCAAAGC
The DNA here is from genome assembly GCF_950005125.1 of Chionomys nivalis. Lineage (NCBI taxonomy): Eukaryota > Metazoa > Chordata > Mammalia > Rodentia > Cricetidae > Chionomys > Chionomys nivalis. The sequence goes on along the minus strand of NC_080087.1, from coordinate 104,065,046 downwards.
CTGCTTCCATGTCATAAGACTAACCACTTATGTATCTGGAGCAGAAATGTGCAAGCATGTGACCACCTTATTTTAAAAGACCGGATCCCTTCCCTGAACTGACCATACAATTTCTGAACAGGTTCCAGGTCAATTCTCGAATCTCCAGAAGCAAAGGGGACCTGACCTGGGGTGGAATGAGATGAGGTAGCAGGTGGGGGGGGGGTGTCCTGGGGACAGCATGGTTATGTTTGCATTTCAAGCAATTAATGAGTACTTTCCTAGTGTTAAGCTTTACATCTCAACCATCTCCGGGGATCTACTTGTGCCTCAAATATTCGATTTAGCTGAAACTACCTTCCAAACATATGCATGCACAGGTGTGTGCACACAGCGCACATAGGCAAGCAGACATATATCCCTGCCATCCCATAGAGTTGGGGAAGAAGTGGGCTGAGGTAGGGTTGAGATTGAAGTCAGAAGGCATCTAGAACAAGACGGATGTGGAACTGCCTGAGGCCAGAGTCCAGAATCACTACTGTACCCTCGATGCCCCCATGAGCATCTGGGTTGCTCATGGCCAATGGACCCAGAGGCCAGCCCAGGAAGAAGTGAGGGATTATGCCAAAGTCAAGAATCCAGGCATTGCTATGGGCTCTGGCCTGAGTACAGGAAGCTCCAAGGACTCTAACTGATGACTTTGGGGTGACCCAAAGGGCTAACTGAGCCACTGAGCCAGACATCTCCCTAGGAGATTACTCGGCTTGCCACAACTGAGTAACAGCTCTTCACCACCTCCTTGGGAAGTTGAGTAGGGTTCCCAGCAATGGATATTTAGCACGTGGGCATTCGTGACCCCCAACAGAGAGACAGGCCCCACATAACTCTGCATGGTTTTGCCCACAGGATTATTTAACCTCTGCATTTCTCTGCCTCATGGGAAAAGACTTCCAAGGACTCAGGAAGGGCTGGTGCTGCTGACTCTGGGCTGTGAAAGCTGAACCCTGAGGCATTTCCTCCGTGGGTGTCACCCAAGTGGACACGCTGAGACAGGTCAAAGGACCTCCCACAGACCCCGGTCGGGTGACAGGATACCTGAGACCCAGAAAGCAGCTTCAGTAGAAGTGGCACCAACCCCGTGCTCTGCAGGCCCACTGACTTAGAAGAAGCCCTTTGGCAGACCAGGCCCTCACACCCCAGACTGCTGGAGGGAGCCGATCTGCTTGCTGTAACCCAGGCTTTTCCTCAGCTCCCTCTGAACCGCAAGTGACTTTCCTGTAATGTTCCTAATCCAATAGAGAAGGTTAAATGTTTTCTAGGGCTGGATTAAGAATGTCCCCAGGGCTTGGCAGAGTGGGCTACAGGAGTCTCAGAAGCAGCCAGGCCCTGTGGAGTGGACTGCAGGGGTCCTGGAAAGAACCTGTAAGCTCAGAATGTAAGTAGGGATGTAAGTGGATGGATCCTGTGTCTGGGGGAAAGATGTCACCAGGGGTCACCCAGTCACCCAGTTGGAGGGGCAACTGGTATCCTATAGACAATTCATTGGCCTTCCCACGTATATCCCTTGGTCACCTCTCCAGGGTCACAGTAGTGACCCTTTCTGGTGTTCTGTGTTCCTGGCTTTTAACCAGTGTCCCTCCTAGCCACACTTGCTCTCAGGTGGGATTTTCTTTGTGGCTGCCTCCATAGAGGACACTCGATTAAGGGACACTTCCCTTTATTTGTCTCCCTTGGAGAAAGGGCTCCCAGGCTCTACTCTTACAGTCTGTGACCTTCTGGAGATCAGACAGCACCACCAGACTGTAGGTTTGACACATTGCGTCCCCTACCTGGGTCTGAGATACCTGCGGGGGAGGGCTGGCTGTACAGGAGGAGAGATAGACATCCCATAGGGTGTTCTGAGACAGGGAGGGTTTCTCTCCTGAGGAGACATGACCCCAGGCAAAGGGCCAACGGTACCCACATGATGGGGCAAACATACAGCGGTCAATCTTGGCCACGTCCTCCTGTGATTAAGATGGGGCCCACCCAGCAGCAGACTCCAGGACCCTCAGTGCCTAAAATTCAGTGTCATTTGGCTCCCTGAGGCTCTGGGCAGAGCCAGGGTTCCAGAGCCACTATGCTGAGCCTCCCGATGGCAAGAGGAGCCCCAGGCTGGGCCAGTTCTCTGTGGCCTGAAATAGATCCATTGTTTGTCCTATTCAACACCACATGAAAGCCGGATTTATGGGAACTGGTGCTCAGCGTGTTTCTCAGCCTGTCTGAGGCATCTGGGCAGCGTGGTCAGTCCTGTTGCCCCTGGGGGCCCCTGGGCTCGGCCTCTGCAGGTCTAGGCTGGAGTTGGCACCCGCCTCCTCCAGGCTTCCTGCTGACCACCCACTGTGTTCCTCTCTGACTTTTTGGCTCTCCTCTCCTGATGCTGGTGGAAACAGAGATGAAAGAGCAAGTCCCCGGCCTCGCTTTGGCTGCCTGTCCTAGATTTGCGATCCGTTGATTCATCCAAGAAGCAGGTATTATGAGCCCACAGGACGGGGCATCAGGAGGCTCCCTCTGGGCAGAGCCCTGCTAAGCCAAGAACCATGTATGAGAATTAAAGGGCTGACTGTGCTTTGAAGCATGTGCTAAATCTGTCTCTGCAGGCAGAGGGCCGGGAGGCTCCTGTCCAGCCCACAGCCTTGAAAGCAGAATGCATTTCCCATTTTGCTCCCAGGGAGACATCAGCATCCGCCACTGGCTCCAGAAGCAGACTGAGGGGTGTGTGCACACTGTAAATTGAAACATCTTTGTGAAGTGAAAAAGAGAGATGAAGTGCATTGCCTTCCACGTCCCTGTCTGAATGAGCACTCTGTGGCACTGACCCGGCTGGACTTCTCCATCACTCTGGGCTGTATGCTCTGTGCATAGCCAGGCTCATCTACAGTCCTTCTTCATGGTGGCATTTCTCCCTGACGGGTCCATTTTGCATGTCTGCCAGGCTCATATACTTTTAGGTTCTCTCCCTCTTCCTGACAGTGGTGGTACTTCACTGCAGGGTCCCAGTGGCTCGTGGATGCCCTTGGTGGACAGGTTCTCCGAGGAGGAATGGCCTTGCACACTGCAATATGTTGTTGCCCCTGACCTCTGGCCCCTGGATGCCAGGGGCTCTTCTCAATCATAAACCTAGATATCTCCGATGTTGTCCACACCATCGGAAATACTCTGAAGTTGGGAACACGATCCTGCCGTGTGCACAGTGTGCTTCCTTAGCTGTCCCCTGTAGGTGGGCACCGGATGCTCCCGCTACTTCCCTGCTCTGAGCAGCATGCCAAGGGCAGCATGAAGTGTTTCTTAGGTTCTTAGTTTTCCTTTGTGTGGTCAGTTTCCTGGAATGGGTGCCCAGGGACAGAAGTCTCACCTTGACCTCCTGAGACACGAGCCTCTGTGGGAATCTGCCTGATGCCCCAAACCATGAGTCTCGTGGTTTTGTAAAAATTTTGAAGCAAAACCAAAAAGTCTTAGTAAGAGCAAATCTTGGATTTAAGGGAAACCAGGTAAACCTATTGTATCCTCACCCTCCTGTCCCATCTTGTCCATTATAAACTTTCTGGGATGTATGGGACCATTAGTGTAGATTTGGAGAACTCCTTTACAGGTTTGTGTCCATACCTTGCAGAACTGGCTGTGGGGATCTTGCTTGCGACGGGAGTGAGCTGCCATGGGTCCTGGCAGAGTCATGGTTGAGCTGTGGCATGTGGAATGGGGCCTGAGGTTGCTTCACTTTGAAAAGGTAAGCAATAACCCATGATTTCACAAAGACTTGGGTAGGAAGGGACAGGACTATACACAGGGCCTGTGAACTCTGGAAAATAACCGAACATTGATGCAGTGGCCATTAATACGTCCACAAAAGCAACTATATCTGCATGCCCAGGGCCTTCTGCTTTATAAGCGAAGGGAAACGTGGGACTTGGGAATGCAGAATCACTGGAGACAACCTCACAACAAGGGGAGTGTTCCTCCAAAGGCGAAGGTTATGTATGAAAGATGTCTGGTGTCTCTCCACTAGGCTATCACACTTTGGAGTACATCTTGTCCTAACATCTGAGACTCCAGGGTATATGAAGTTCATAAAGAGCCGTGAGATTCCCCGAGTCTTCTTAGAGAGCTCAGAATAAGCAGATAATCATGATTAATAATAAAAGTGTCAGCAGTATGCAAGCTAGGGCCACTCTGAATGAGTTGCCTCCTGGTTTTACCCCTAGTGCCATGGAGGGGTGTGGAGTGGATGCCACTGTGCACCTTCTGAGCCTGTGGTCCTCAGATGTGACCCAACATGGCATCTGGTGGGGGGCAGTCTTTGGATAGCCTTGCTCTCTTACGTCTTTGTTGTCCTCCATGGGACAGGGACAACCACAGCCTTGATGGCTCTTCAGTTCAATGACCCCACTCTCCTTCCCACTGTGAGGGATCCTGGGACATGTGTGTCCTACAAGAAGTGCTTCGTGTGTGCTAAAAGAGTTACCCAAGTGTGTGACCCCACTGTGGTGGCCAGGCAAAGGGTGGCAGTTTATGGACTGAGTTGATTTCTGCCTGTTAAGTCAGACAGCAGAAGCTTCTCTCGTGCCATGAAGGTACTGAGCAGTATAATTCCTGCTGTCCTCCTCCACAGCCCTGCCCCCACGAGAAGCTGCTCCTTTGAATGCCTCATGTTTACATCCCAGGGGACCGACATGCCTGGCACGTTCTACTCAGCATATCCAAGTCAGTGGGGGCCGGGTAGAGACTGACTAGCACGGAATGAGCCTGGGAGGTGGCCCTGAGTTTGTCAGGAAGTCACTCAGGGCCAGGAGGCCTCTGAGTTCAGGATCAAATGAGCCTTTGCACAGGGGTTGAGGGCAGGGTCCCCAAGAATCTGGCATAGCAGATCCATGAATGGCTGTTGGCGGCGACTTCAGGAACCACTGGAGAGGGGTCAGAATCACTGAGTGCAGGACACAGGCGTCCCAAGTGCCCCTCCCCAACCCTGGCTCTCAGGCAGGCTCTGACCTGGATCCTCTGAGCCTCCACCTGCCTCCCACTAACGAGCCCCATGCTAGGCTCCACATACCAGGTTCAAGCTTAAGGTGCAGGGCTTGCACCCCTACTCCACTTGGCTTGTCTCCATGCATGCTTCCTGCCTTCTTTGATCTCATGGGCTCTTTCGGAGCCCTTCTGACTCCGAGCAGTGTCCAGGAAGAAAAGCCACAGGAATGTGGTACAGCGGCGCTCCAGCTGCCAAGCCAGCCCAGGCCATTCCTTCCTCGTCTTCAGCAAGAAAAGCTGAGCTTCCATCATAGCGACGGTCGGCCCCACACCCACGTGACTGGGACATCTCTGCCACAAGGAAGCAGCTTGTTCCAAAGCGGCCTTGCCTCAGAGTGTGCACAAGCGTACACACGTGCAAGGCACATACACACACCATACACACACACACACATACATCTACCTACCACACAAGTGCACGTTTCTTGGGCTGTGTGACTCCTCAAGAAAAACTGGATATTTCCCTACTGTATCGACCCACCCAATAGTGATCCTGTGGTGTTTGCCCATCACTTACAGTGTGCCCAGATCTGTTTTTAGGGGAAGAAACAAAACAAAAGCTTGACTCTTCTGTGCAGTGGGACTCCAGCATTGTCCAGCCCCGGACCCCTGCATGAGCAAACCCCACCCAGAATGAGTGCAACCAGGGCAGGATTGTTTTAGTTTTAGTGGGCATTTTCCCCACACAGATACTGATAGACTCGCTCAGCTTTGGTTCCATGAGTAGATGGATGATCTGGGGCCCCTAGAGCAGAGGATAGAGGGGATCAAATGTTGTCTCCAAGTCATGGGTGCAAATTCCAGATGATGATTTGACCCTGTCCGTGTCAGGGAACCACATCACACGCTGAGTGCAGATGATCTGATGATGTGGTTTTGTGCCAGATCCTGGGACCTCAAGCACATGTCAGAGGTGGAATGTCACAGAATGGCGAAATCCCAGGGGGTGGAGACTGGTTTCAACATCATTTGTCATGCTTGCACCCCCAAATGGCCCAGAAACCCCATCTCTAACAGTTGAGACACTCTGCTTTGGGTTTTGGGTTTTGCACACACACACACACACACACACACACACACACGACCCTACCCCCTGCTGCCCTAGGACTTGATGCCATACTTGAGGCAGCTTGGGAGGGTGTGCAGAAGATTAGCATGCAGCCCTGCTTAGGAGTACGCTAGCCTGGGCTCCATGGCTGAGCTGAATGGCCATGAGGGAAACCTTCTGTTGATCTGTGCTGCTGCTGCTGCTGCTGCTGCTGCTGCTGCTGCTGCTGCTGCTGCTGCTGCTGCTGCTGCTGCTCCTGCTCCTGCTGCTGCTGGGCCTGCCCAGCTTGGAAGGAGAGAATGAAGCTAATCCAAACTCTCTTCTCATGGAGGTGCACAGAACCAGGCCACACCCTGCGCCCTAGCTGGGAGTTGCTACTGCCAGAGACAAGCTTGATGCAGAAGAGGTTGGATGGAGGCCCCAGATTTGGGAGAAACTGGGCTGTTGGGTATAGGTACATCGTTCCTAGGAGGGGAAGAAACTGGGTGATTTGCAGATCCCATCGGGGAATCGGTGTGGGTTTGGGCGGATAGACACAAAATCTAGGAAAAAAGTGCTGCGTGTTTGGTCACAGGTGGCTCACAAGGATAGAGGAACCCCAGGGAGAAGAGGGGACAGAGAATGAAATGGACTGGCCTGTGACAGGCATCTGAACAAAGACACAACGATGTGAAGGGTCTTCTCTACCTGGCAGCCTTCTAGAAGTCTGGTATCTGACACCCATGGCTTTTCTTGCTATCATTTCTAGGCTCCCAGCAACCTTTGCCAGGTTGAATGCCTGTGCCCACGGCAGGCCCCTGCTCTGGCCTATGGGGTAGGGATCACCTTTCTTCCTCTCCGTCCTCCCTAATTGGGCCCCCCTTGCTGTGCAGAATCACAGAGTGGGATTCAAGGAGGAAGCATCAAAGGCTCCCGCTCATCACTCATTAGACCATCAGCAAATGTGTCTTTTAGAAAATTGATTTTTGGCCAATTTGTCTTGACTTGGTGCTCTGTGTGGTGACTGATGGGCTCGTTCCACATGAAATATGAGACCAGGTGGCTGTAAGAAGTGGGTAGTGCTGTGGCATTCCTGTAGTCAGGACTCCCCTGTCCTGGATGCCACCAGAGTCCTCATACCCAGCCCACACCAAGAAGTCTGTGTCCTTGTTCTGGTGTAAGTTACTAACGAATCCAGCCCGAGGGTGGCGAGGGACAAAGGCTGTAAGGGATGAGACCGCAGGGCCCTTTAAGGTCACGCAGGGCGGAAGCCAAGGCTGGGAGGAAACTGGAGAGGGCAGAGAGGTAAAGTCCTGCAGCAAGGTTACAGACAGGGCCTCCAGAATTAGACACCAGCCGGAACCTTCTAGACATAGCTTGGAAAACAGTAGAGGAAACTGTCTGGGCTTGGAAGGTTCCTGAGCTGAGAGCCTGCCTTTTTGTAATCCCCAGTAGAAGCCTTAGTGGGTGATGGGCTCAAAGTGACGCTGAAGGAAATGGGAAAATGAGACTGTGAGCTTCATGCTGGCCAGGCCAAGAACTTGCCTGAACCTAGCTGTCCTGAGACCCTGTACAGGGAGCAAATGACCAGAATCAGGTTAAGCCTGAGGTGGCTGTGAGCTGAATTGTGCCCCTCAAAAAGACTAGCCCCAACCACCAGCACATCCTGTCTAGTTTCTTTCTGCTCCCTGCTCTGCCCAAATAAGCATCTCTGCTGCTCCAGCCATGAACCACTTCTACACCCGGAAGTCATGGGCTCGAGTAAATCCTTCCTCTCTCAAGTTGCTTCCTTTCAGGTATTTGGCCACAGTCATAAGGACAGTAAAGGACACAGGGACATTTGTAATCTTCATGATTCCAAGGTTCAAATGGGAGCAACGTGTCAGTGATTTCCTATGGTGAGGTCAAGCCACAACTGGAGCTGTTCTGAGAGATCAGGAGCAAAGGACTTGTCTGACATTTGTCCCCAGAATCTTTCCTGCAGGCTCCATGGTAGGATAAGCAAGGCAGCCACCTGCTGGGCACAGGGGAAAGAGGGACCAATCCCATAATGTGGTGGCCTCCCATAGCATGCACACAGAGGCAGGCTGTTCTAAAACCACAGGCAAATTCCAGAAAGGAGCCCATGAGCATCAAGCTTGGAGGAAATCTTCTGGTCTCCTGTTTCAGCATGTCTGGGGCAGGCCATTCTCCATAAACCTCGGTTGCCCAGGCAGCCCACTCCACATCCCACCATTGGAGAACTTTCTAGCAGGGCCCCTTCCTTTACTGGGCTCTGAGGATGGCCCTGGAGCAGAAGTGTGTTCACAGCAGCGGCCCTTTCTCCCCCAAGCCCCCCAAGCTGCCACCAGCTTTGACAAATGCAGTCACAGTGAAATTGCTCTTGTGGCCTGGGGCCAGCAGAGGGAGGAGAGCCATAAATCCCAGGTGGGGTCACCGTAGGGAGGATGAGGACAGCTCTCCGCTAATGGCAAGTTCCATCCAGTGGCACGTGTCACTCCAGCCCCCTCATGATTGAGGGGCCTGGGGCGAGGGATCAGTGTCAAGCCCGACTGGTGATTCATAAAGGGCTGGCTGGTAGGGATCACACAGAGAAGACCTCTGTGTGATGACTTTGCTTCTGGAGCAAAAGGCTGTGACATCCAGGAGCCAGTGGTGGCCTCCTAAGATCTGCAGCTATTTCCATGCAGGTCTATCCGCAGGGACCCACAGCACAAGGCAGGGGCTGACCACAGTGCCTAGGAGCCGGCAGAACCACCCTCTACAGCTATCCCCCGGCATCTGGCTAGGCACGGGTCAGAGTGGTGAGTGACCTCATACCAAGTCAAGGTTGAAGGTCGCCTTGGTCTGCCGCCTGGCATAATGAGGTGAGAGTCTACCACTTCCGAGTAACTATAGCATGCTGTTCTGAGGGAGGGTCATGTCTAATTTCTCTGGGGTCACTGTTTAATGTCACATGATTAGGATCGCTGTTGTCCTATGCAAGACCCTAAGATAGAACACACTAGCCTGGGGTCCCCAGGAAACAGCCCAGGCTTTTCTCATACACGCACATACTAGAGATGAAACTGAGTTTTGTGTATACACCCCAGAGTGCCCCAGCACCCTCATGGCACCCTCCGTCAGCAGATGCCAGTCCTGTTTGAGGTGTGAGAAACTGTGCCTCTTTGAATGAGAAAATGCCAGACCCCTCATAGGTCAGGGGCAGCAGGAGAAAGGGACTGGATAGACTCACAAGCCCCCAGGAGCTCTGGGGTACACATGGCTGTGATGAATGTGTCAAAGGGAGCAGGCTTGACTAGCCCCACCCCAGATGTTCTCCACGGGTCCCATCTGGGCTGTGTGCCCAGAGCGCAGCACAGGAACTGCTCCTGTTGACACCACATCAAGAGAAGCTCGAGGATCAAGCAGCCGCTTGGGATACACAAGGATGAGGGCATTCCCAACCAGCAGGTCCAGTCAACCCTTAGGCAGTTTCCAGGATGAGGAGGCAGGCATAGCCCTGGCTGCCTCCTATGATAGGATCTCAGGTGGACATGGGTCCTATGGCCCCTGGTACAGTGTGAGCATCACAAGAACTAAAGTCTATTGAGTGAGCCGCTGGTACCACAACCTTGGGCATCTTAGCTCACTTCTTGGAGCTTGTCCTATGAGCACGCTGCAGGGCCAGTGTGGGTGTGGTGAGGCGTATGGAGCCCTGAAAGTTGGTAACCAGTGAGTGATCGACTTGTGACATCAGCAAGGGGGTACAAGAGAAACCAGGGCTCTCCCTGGGTCCTGGTGTCACAAGAGACCATTTAAGAAGACCACGAGCACAAAGGAGGGCCTCCAACTGCACGCCAAGACCCTCAGCAGAGTCCCTTGAGATTGCAATGTCTAAGGCCCTTTTCCTCTCACCCAGGAAGGGTCTAGTTCAGGGTAGTCACAAAAATAGAAAAAAAATGGGTAAAAACAATAAAAATCCATTTTTCACAATGCTGGAGTCCAGAAAATACAAGACCCAGGATAAGTGAAGACCGGCTTTCCGATTCACAACTGGTACCTCTTACTGACCCTAGACTGAGACAGCTTGGATCTCGGGTGGCTCCGTTCACTGCATCCTCATCCTGGCTCGCAGGCTGTACCTTCTCACTGCTTCCTCATTTGATGTCAAGGCAGAGCTTCAGAGTCACCTTGGTAAGGGCCCAATGCCAACCCGAGACCCCCCTCACAACCTAATTACTCCCCAGGGTCCCTATTTCCTGTACCATCACACTGGGGTAAGAACACAGCAGAATAGAAGACATAGCCATTCATGAGCCCATAGGCTCTCTCTGGTCTCTACTTCTCTCTGGGTTTCTTCATGCCTTGAGACCTAAAGGCCTGGGAACAGGGCCTCAGCTATTTCAGAAAGGAGCCAGCTTCTAGGTCTTTGCTGGTGTGCGCTGTGCTCCACCACTGGGGACTAGGATGCAAGTGGCCCTGAGGACCTAGAAGAAGGAGCACTCATGCTCAGTCCTACGTCTGTCCCAGCAGTGAGACCAGTCTCTACGCAGGACTGCTCCAACACAGTTATAGCAGAAACATGGGGATGGGGCAGAGGCTCCAACAACATGGATCCTCTATTGCCTGTGAAAGGCGGGCATACCTCTCTGCCTTCATGGGTAGGCCAGCATGTTGTATAGCCGAGCCTGTTTATTAAAAGTTACTCCTCACTTTTAAAGCTGTCCTGTCTGTTGGGTGACAAGTTATGTAGTATCTCTGAGGCTTGGAAATGTGGAACTTGGATGTAATGGCCAGGTCAGAGGCCAGAATTCAACTGCGTTATCTCTCCCCTTGCTGCCCTTGGGCAGGATAAGAGCCACACTTCCCAAGCCTTTGCCTAAATTCTTAACAGGGCTACTCAGCCCATACAAGCAACCTCAGGACAAATGGCCTGAGGGAGAATCTCTGGGGCGAGTGTGTCACCAGGGGCCACATATCTTTATTCTGCTCTGAACAAAGCGCAGCGAGATCACAGAGATTTTCTGAAAATGCTGAACGTCTGATTTTCCTCGGTCTTTGGTGGGAAGTGGTTAGAATGTGGTTTCAAGGCTGTTTATTATAAGCTGAGATACATTTTACCATTTTATTATGTCACCAGTATTGAGTCAGTTGAGAAGTCGATTTTGAGAGTCAAGGAAGCAGTTGTTTATATAACTAAGTTAATTTTTTAAAAACTGTATCTGTGGTTAACACCTTTTCATGAACTCAGTTTGGATTGAAGATCAAAGACTCAATAATGATCAAACTTTGTTTTGGTGCCTGGCTTGGGCTTGGCTAGTGCCTCCCTGAACCTGGCCACTGAGTCCAGTCATGTTAAATTCCATCCCGGTGCTTCATTTCAACCACAGGAAGCAAATTATGCTGTCAATCGGATCTTATGTGAAAGAATGAGTCTGTCCTCACCTAGCAAACAGTCATTTCTGGATGCCCCTGTCTTGCGCAGGGGACATACAAGCTTCTGGGTCTTCAGTGCTCTTGGGGACCCGGCTAGGATCACCAAAAGAGACCAGTCTCTGAGTTCATAAAGTTTCCAACCTGTATAGGTTGGTGGCTATAGGACTATGTATAGTCCTGTGGCTGTGGACTTTACGGCTAGCAAGCAGGTCTCTGGCTCCAGTGGGTAGGGACTCTCTTACAAATCCCACAATCACGGGTGACATCTCGTCACCTGTGCCACACAGAACCACTGAGGAGGACTTCTGGAAGCCATCTGTGACCCCGACCACACAGTGGGTAAGAGTATTCAGGGGATGTGTGATTCACCAAGGGGCACCCTAGGCTGTCACACATAGTAAAGGAAGAGGCTTTAATAGAATTATGGGGTTTTCAACCAGAGCAGAAAGAGCACACAGAAAGCCCGGGGCCTCCAGGGCCAGGGTCTGCAGGGCCAGGGTCTGCAGGGTAGGTGAGTAGTGTTAAAGGTTTGGGTGTGGTTGACGAATTTAAATTTCATCTTAGGAGTAGTGGGAGGTGGCTTATCAATTTAAAAGGTATTGTTTGTTTATTTCCAATGCTGGGACCTTGAACCCAGGACCTTGCATATGACCTAGACTCCAATGCTTCTTGAGCAGGAGACACTAAGTGCTCCAGGCTGGCATTGAACTCCTGATTATTCTGCCTCGGCCTCCCAGATGTAAGCATCATAGGAATGCACTAGCACGGGTGGGGTTTTTGTGGGGTACAATACTACGTAAATAGGTGGCAAAAAAGCCTGGTGGTGGTGGCACAGCCGGGCGGTGGTGGCACACGCCTTTAATCCTAGCACTTGGGAGGCAGAGGCAGGCGGATCTCTGTGAGTTCGAGTCCAGTCTGGTCTACAAGAGCTAGTTCCAGGACAGGCTCCAAAGCTACAGAGAAACCCTGTCTCGGAAAAAAAAAAAATAGGTGACAAAGGGGTTTGGGGCCAGACATACACCTTTGTTAAGAGCACCTGACGAAGGCTCTCCTCCCCCATCTCCCCACTTAATGCCAGAGAGGTTTCCTGACACTTGCTGCTCAATTCCCACTGCCCTGCTTGGGATCTTGGGAGTAATCAGGTGGGGGCAGCGGGGCCCATTATTTCCAGTGACTTCTCTAAGTCAGGGGAAAGAGCCAATCAGACCCAGCAGCTTGCACAGCTCAGGAGTTTGAGCCAATCAGACCCAGCAGCTGGATCCTGACCCTCTGGGATGCGGTCAGCTGCTGGCAGATGTGCTCTGGCTAACAGACCTCCCAGAGCCCTCTTCACACACAACACTGCTGCCTGCCACTCTCTGCTGCCTGGACCAGCTTCCCTGACAAGAACAACTTCCATCAACAGACGGGGCAGAAAGACATGGCTGGATGAGGTCTCTGTAGTTTCCTTCCTTGGAAGGAGTTGGGCTTCCCTCCATCTTTGTCACTCCTGACCGGACGCCTGTAACTTTACCAAGGGCAAGTCAGGCACACTGAAGTAGGGTTTCAATATGTGTATTTCAAACATTCTTAAACTTGTAAAGAGGCTTGATACACAAGGAGTCTTATGTATAAAAATATATATATTATTATATATATAATATATACTAAAAAATAAAATATGTACTAAAAAACAATCACATGTACAGGTGTTTCCCCGCATGTACATTTCTATACCATGTGCATCTGTGATGCCCACAGGGACCAGGAGAGGGCAGTGAATGCCTTAGACCTGGAGTTACAGAAAACTGCGAATTACCATGTAGGTAGTGGGAATCAAACCTGGGTCCTCGAGAAGAGCAGCTCACCATTTCTCCAATCCCTAGTCTTCTGCTTCTTACCTCATTCATTTGGTTGCCTCCTCAGGCTGTTTGGAAGGGTCAGAATAATTAATACTTGTTTTCTTCCTCTGTTTAGCTTTGGGGGATTTTTCTCTTGGGGTAGGGGGGTTGATTACCCAGAGACTGTAAATATAACACATTGTCTCGTATGAATTGTTCAAATTTTATGGGCGTGTGTAATAAAAACATGAAGGCCCTCTTCAATCCCATCCATGGCTGGACAACCACATGTACACTTGCTAAGATATTCTTTTGTGCAAGTATAATTTATTTTGCGTAACTGAACTCCTTCTCTCCCTATTTGTGGCTTTGAACAGTGAGTTAAGAGTCTATCTGGGGGCCTGCAAGATGGTTCAGTGGGTGGAGGTGCTTGCCGCTAAGGCTGATGACCTGAGTTCAATCCCAGGGACCTACATGGTTAAAGGAGAGAACCAACTCCTACCAGTTTTTCTCTGACCTTCACAAGGGCTCCAAAGAATTCATATATGTAAATACTCACACATAAAGGCAAGTAAGAATATTTAAAATCCTTTTGGGCGTTAACTAGGAGTTAAAATAAAAATTAGGGAAATAGCAACTGGAAAAATGGCTCAGCAGTTAAAACCACTTACTGCTCTTGCAGAGGACCTGAGTTCAGTTCCCAGTACCCACACCAGATAGTTCACGAGTGTCTGTAACTCCAGCTCCAGCAAATCCAATGCCCCTGAACTCCGTGGGTACTGCAGTCTTGTGTACTCTCCCACACACATACACAGAATTTAGATAAAATAAATCCTTAAAAATTAGGGAAATGGGGGCTGGGGTGCAGCTGAGAAGCCGAGGTCCCAACTACTGTGTGTAAGGCCCTGGGTTCAATACCCAGTACTACTAAGAAGTAGGGAATAGATTTTTTTTTTTACCCTGATTGTAGGCAGGTGTTTTTGCTTAACTTTGTTTCTTACTAATGCTTGGGTTTAAAAATTAGGTCATAATAATTCTGATTTATTAAATTTTTCTGCTTTCTAAAAAGATCAGTGGGCCCTAAAATGATGATAAATCCAACCTTTTCCATATTTCCTGCCCCGTTTTTCATCTGTTATCTTAGGCGAGTAGGAGGGGTGGGAAGAGGGGCTTGCTTCTGGTACATGCACTGGAGAAGAAGGCGTGGCCAGCCATTGCCTCTTCGTTTCTTACTTGGGTAGCCCTTCTATTATTATTATTTTTATTTATTTATTTATTTATTTATTTATTTATTTATTTTTGTTTTTCGAGACATGGTTTCTCTGTGGTTTTGGAGCCTGTCCTGGAACTAGCTCTTGTAGACCAGGCTGGTCTCGAACTCCCAGAGATCCACCTGCCTCTGCCTCCCGAGTGCTGGGATTAAAGGCATGCGCCACCACCGCCCGGCTGAGTAGCCCTTCTAGAACCCCGCTTTTAGCTAGAATACTGGGGTAACATCACTAGAGCTTAGACCCTGAGCACAAACTGAGGCTGTAGGTAGAGACAGGTGGGAGCTGACCAAAGAGGGGACAGAGGTGTTCCCCCACCCCGTAGCTTTAAGGTGTCAGAGGCCGTTGAAGTTACTGAATATGGATACTGTGGAGGAAAACACAGCAACACAAAGTATGTGTGCACACGCACACTAGTGAGGACACAGTTATTCCCGCCATGAAGCCTGGTGGAAGCTGCGGAGTTTCTTTTACCCAAATGCCCTCAATAATCTTTCTCAAACATTTTTTGTTTTTTTGTTGGTTTTGGTTTTTTTTTTGTTTGTTTTTTGGGGTTTTTTTTTTTTTCTTTTGTTTTTCAAGATAGAGTTTTACCGTGCAGCCCTGGATGTCCTGGAACTCATTCTGGAGACTAGGCTGGTCTTGAACTCAGAGATCTGCCTGTCTCTGCCTCCTGAGTGCTGGGATCAAAGGTGTGTGCCACCACTGTCTGGCCCTCAGAATTATTATCGGGAATGGAAACTGGATTTTACTAAATAAATTGCTAACATTTATTGGTATAAACGTATGATTCCTTCATTCCTTTCTTTTGCAGTTAAATTTTAAAATGTTAAACCAACCTCCAGTAACATGACGAGCCATATTAGGTCATGGCAGGTTATTACCTTTTCACATAGAATTTGGTCCAATTTGCCAAAATTCGGTTCACAGTTTTGTGCAGGAGAGACATTAGTTGGTGGCTTCCTTAGTGCGACTTCAGATTTCATATTGGGGTGATGGTGCCTTCGCAGGATGAGCTGGGAGTGGTCCCCTCCCCTTTAGTCTTCTGCAAGAGTTTTGTAGAAAGACACTGTCTCTTTCACACATTCAACTAAGTTCCTCTGTGAAGCTATTGAACTTCAGTCTTGTTAAAAAAAAAAAAAAAGCTTTTTGCTACATGTTCAATCTATTTAATGAAGGAGTGGTCACTCAAATGCATTTTTGCCATGAGTGAGCTTCAGTAATTGCAAAGGATTTGTCTGTGTCATCTAAGGTATCAGATCCATTAGCATAAAGTTGGCCACCACGGTCCCTTATTATCCTCTGATTTCTGCAGAATCTGTCATGATGTCACCTCCCCATTCCTCACATTGGTAATTTGTGTCTTCTCCCTTTTTTCCTGATACATCTGACTGAAGATTCATCACTTTTATTGATCTACTTTGAGAACCAGTGTTTGCCTTTATGGATTCTTCTCTCTAATCCTTTTTTCTAGCTCATCGATTTCCATTGTAATCCTGGTTTTCCCCCCTTTGGTGTTTACACTGCGCTCACTTAATCTTTTTCTGGTCTCTTACTGTAAGAGGTGGGCCATCCATCTACAATGGCTCTTTCTTCCTGTACTGGGCGTTCGGGCCTCAAAAGCCCTACGTAGCAGCACCTACACAGGGCCCAAAAGAGCGTGCAGACGGCCTGGGCTTCCAAGCTCGTTCTGTTCCATTTTTCTTTCCCCCTTTGATTTCTTCTCTGAATTATGGGTTATTTGAGTGTGCTATTTAATTCCCAAATACGTGTATATCCCCCTGCTGTTGAATTTGAATTTAACTCCATGCTGTCAGGGTGCATGTTTTTATGGCTTACATCTTTTTAAAAAAAAAAATGGTGCTTTACTTTAAGGCTCAGTGTACGGTCTGTCTTAGTTCAAATGTTTGCTCAAAAGAAATACTTATTATGTGGCTGTTGGACAGGGTAATCTACACATGTTATGACATCATGTTTTCTGAGAGTGGCATATTCAAGTGTACCTGTTTTATTATTGAAAGCAGGAGTAGTTGAAATGCTCACAGGTGTTTCCGCCTCTGTTGGCGTCATAAACAACACAGCAATGAGCAACTTGGGTCACTCCCCCATGGCTCTAGGCATCTGGGGGAATACTGATACATCCCATCTTCTGAGACTGTGGCCAAGGTTTAGTCATGGGTTAGACTGAGTCAGGCACTATCCAAAGTGTTGCCCAAGTGGTCTCCATGCAGCTTTAACAAGCTCCAGACCACAGGGTGGGACCCACGTGCGGGGTGATGAGACTCATGTACACAGGGGATGGTATGGGGGCGTACCAATTAGAGTGCAGAGGAAACAGGACTTGGGGAAAGAGAGTACGTAAGCAACACGTGGCTCATGCTGGCAAGAGGATGGTGTCTGCCCGACTTCCTCTAGCGCCACCTGCAGCTATGGAGGAGCCCTGCAAGACGGAAGGGAGGGCCTTTCTTGCATCCCAAGGCAGGTGAGCTTGTCACCTTGAAAGTAGAGTCTCATGGGGCTGTGGACAGCGCCTGCAGCAGACCTGAGGGGTTATGGCCTGTCCCTGCTAAGCCTGGGCCTGGAAATGCTGACAGTCTTGTGGGAAGCCCAGACAGAGATTTATGGAGAGTTGTTTTCACCAGCGAGAACCGCACAAAACAGGATCCATAAAATATTGACTGAAAATATAGGATTGCAGTCAGATCTGCATTGATTGTCTTCTTTCTGTGCGTAGCCTCATTTCTCCCCTTTACAAGGAGCCAAATGTCCCTTTCTCTTGAAAGGGTCCCCATGTGGGTCCTCTTCCCCAGAGCCTGCCTCCAACCCTGGCTGTGGTATTCCACGAACTTGTATAACCCACATTCAAGGACTAACTCACTCCTGGAGGTTCTCTTAGCCTTCCTCTCCCATTCTTCCTGGATCCCCCACCCCCGCCCTCGTGCCCACCTGCTGCCCCTCGCCTCCTCTGAACCCTCTCCGGAGGTGGCTATGCAGTGAGCCACTCTCCATAAAGATCTGTGATGGACTACCCAGTGCTCAGCAAGAACCTAAATCCTAACGGCAGTTGTGTGAGTGAATTTGAAAGTGGATTGCTCCCCAGTCTTGTGTTGACTCCAGCCTTAGGCAATGCCTGAATTCTAGACTGAGCCTGAGTTAGGGTATCAAGTTGAGCTGTGCTTGGAAGCTTCACCTCAGAGAGTATAGGTGTGTGTTGTTTTATGAGGCTAAGTTAATGATCATTTGTTACACAGCTGTAGATGACTATTACATAAAAACTTAACTACTCTTGCTTCCTCTTTTCTTATCCTTCCCAGCTGTCTTTACATCTTCACTCTTCGGGAGGCTACATTTTTTTCACCTTGATTTCTCTATGTCCACGCTCCTTGGCCACCTTCCACCTGGCCAGATCCTCCTGAAATGGCTCTCGTGGGGAGGGAGGACAGGCTCACAAGGCACTACAGACTCATGTTCTCTGTGCTGGTAGATGGAACCCATCATTGCTATTTGTGTTTGTTTAGGGGATTGCCACAGCATACCAGAGACTGGATGACTTAAAACAACTCAAATTTATTCTTCCACAGTCCTGGAGGTCAAAAGTCTCAGGGAAGAGGCATGCTGGGGTTTTTCCAGAATCCTCATGTTCTTGGCTTGCGGCAGCATCACTCCAACTTCTATCTGCGTATATCTGTAAACAAATTGCTTCCTCTTAAAAGGAGCTAAGTGTCACCCCAACCCGATGACCTCTTCTCAGCTGATTATGTCTGCAGTGATACTATTTCAAGTAATGCCACACGAATAAGTCCTAGGTGAGACAAGAGTGGCATGTGGCACTCGTCAGTTCAGGGAGCACTCTAGGCCTCCCTTATCTTCAGCTGTCCCCGTCTTCCCATGTACTGTAAGAAGTTCCTGTAACTGGAGGTTTCTGTCCCACCTGCCAGTTCCTGAATAACCACTCTGAGGCTTAATATTACCTACAAAGTGTTTGCCCTATTAGCTCAGGATTATTATTAACTAGCTCTTACAACTTAAATTAACCCATTTCTAATATTCTGTGTATCACCCCATGCCCTGTGGCTTACTGGCAATGCTGTGGCCTCTTACTCCTCCAGCGCCTGCTGGTGTCTCTCAGACTCCGCCTTCATTTTCCCTGTATCATTGTTTGGATTTTCTGGCTTTATTCTACCTGGCTATTGGCCAAATCGACTTCTTCATTAACCAATGATAATAAATATATTCACAGCATACAGAGAGACATCCCACATCAGGCCCCCAGTGGAAAAGACCTACTCCTTGCATGAGCCCTGTGCTACATACATACATAATGTTATCTTTCAAAGGTGAACCTCCTTCCCAAGTCCAGTCCCAGCACCAGGCTCTCCTCAGCATGTCCCTGCACTCTGGTGAGGTCTGCATGTCCCCTCCACACCCCCAGGCTTTGCACTGAATGCACCAGCCATGGTTATGATGTTTAGGTCCTTGTCCTCTCTGTCTGGAGGTGACAGACCTTGGAGGATGTGAATGCAGCCTGAGGGGATCTGAAGACTGAGTCTGAGAAACCCAGAGAACATGGGCTGGGTTGGGAGGGAAGGCACTGAGGGAAACGAAGCAGCAGGCTGGACTTCTCGGGTTTGAGGACAAGGTCCCACGTGTCTGCTATTCTGAGGGTTCGGGAGGTCCTCCTACCTCTCTGAGCCTCAGTTTTCTGGGAAATGATCAAACCCCTTGCAGCTGTCTTGGGTTTCTTGTGGAGGGTCTCTGACATGCTTAGGAGGCTCAGCACACAGTGTGCTGCAGCCTGAAAACCCCCACACCAGGAGTCCTGAGACCGTGCCCCAAATGCCATGGAAGTCACATCCTCTTTTAGAATAGACTCCAAGAGGGGAGGGTCTAGCTGGAACCCACAGGCATCCCCGAGTAGCCCTGCTGCACTGGGGCTGTGTCCTGTGGTTCTAAAGTTTGCTCTGGCCTCTGGGATCAGTGCGGACTCTGAACTACACTCAACTGTTTTTGTTTGTTTGATTTTTAGCTTGGTGCAGACGAGGAGCCAGTAGGAGCTCTGCTTGGGGCTGACACTACATCAGGACCTAGGGCCTCTCTGGGTGATACTGAAGGGAAACAACTGCATGGTGGAGCCTGGAACCTTCTTCCCTTTGCTGGAGCAGAGCTGGTTGGCCACTATGCTGACCTGGAACGTCCTGGATTGTTATCAAGCTTGGCCTTCATGTCTCCTCACCATCACTTTCTGGGGCTGAGCACTTCAGTCACCCACAGGACAGGGATTTGGCCCCCGCTGGTTAGGCAACCAAGCTCAAGACACATGCTATATGTGGTTTTTTTTTCTCTCTCTCTTCTGATTGTCAAGGATATGTGATTGCCCTGGGTAGCACATGAGGTCTTGTTTGATGTCCAAAGACCCTGCATGTCATAGTAAAGATGCCATAGAGTACCTGTAGCTTCCATGACCACTCTGTCTTCACCCGGTCTGATGCCCAGTCATGACTTGGTATCCTTACCATTACACTGTACTCCAGTGCTTCCTGCCAGTGGGCACTTGGGCTGTACTGTTCTCACGGGCGTTTATCTTGCATCGTGCCTCCCACTATCCCCTGATCTATGCTGAGCTGCTGTGGGTGGGTGCTGCCCTTAGGCATGCACTGTGCTGCTCTGGTCCCCATTGTGTTTCCACAGGTTTAATTAAGTCTCCCCAGGACTCAGGACTTTTCAAACATTTTTCAAAATGACCTGGCAGGTATTCCTCAGAGGATGCCATCTTGATTAAAAAGAAAATTGAAAATCTTCACACCTTTTGCCTCATGATAATGAGGAATGGAAAACTTGAAGCCTTTTCCGTTCAAGCATCACCAGGCCACCATCTTACAGCCCCTCATCAAGTCAGACCCACAGGAGGTTCTGAGACATGAGAGGAAAGACAGCAAGGAGGCTATTTGGTGTAGAAGAACGACTATCAGTGGAAAGACTGGGACATTAAGGTCCTGATGTCTACACCCCTCCATGCAGGTGCTCTCAGGAATAGTCTAGTATCGGGAGCTCACCACTCTTGGAGGAAGCAGTTAACTGGGGGGTAAGTTACACAAAAACCAGGTTAGGACATGTTCCGAGAGTCACCCTCGCTCTCAGTGTGTGCTCAGGACGTGACTTGCTTCTGTCAATTGATAAAGGATTAGATGTTAAAATCAAAGCAGAATCTGTCTCATTTAGGAATAGTCACACATTTCAGTGTGACTCAGTGGACTGAATGTGTTCAAAGGTGGATGAGTAGGAGTTCTGGTTGGTAAACAAGATATTCTGAAATAATTCCACAAGGATCAATAACCAGAGTGCCACTAGTATGCCTCCAAGTAGACACTTGCCAGGTGGACAGATGTCCTGACAGAATGGTTTTTTACACAGGGCTGCAGTGTCTAGCTTAGTTACTTTTCTATTGCTGCAAAGAAATACCATAACCAAGGCAACTTATAAAAGAAAGAGTTTATTGGGACTTACAGTTCCAGAGGATGAGTCCATGACCACAGTGACAGGGAGCATGGCAGCAAGGGCCATGGTACTAGAGCTCACATCTGATCCACAAGCATGAGGTAGAGAGAAAGCTAACTAGAAATGGCTTGGGCTTTTGAAACCTCAAAGCTCACTCCCAGTGACACACCTCCTTCAACAATGCCACACCCCCTAATCCTTCCCAAACAGTTCCACCAACCTGGGACAAAGTATTCAAATATATGAGCCTATGGGGACCATTCTCGTTCAAAACACCACAGAGGCCTGGTTGGTAAAATGCTTCTGGCAGAGTCTTTGCAGAAGTTGCCACTGACCAATCCTGTAAGCTACCTTTTCACAACCTCTCAGCTTTCACTGGCCAAAGCTAATTCTACGAAGTGCTAGGCTTCCCAGAACCATTTTTATTCATATATATGGTGTACTTTGATCATGCTGTTCCCTCTGTTGCTCTTCCACAGTTCACTGCACCCTCCTCTCGCCCCTTGACATCTCCAATGGCCTCACTTTTACTTTAATGATAGAAAAACATGTGACATTTATTTCCCAAGTCTGTCATATTTTGATCTGTCATGTGATGAACTCCAATCTGTCAGATCCATTTTCCTGCAAATGAAATAACTTCATTTTTCTTTATGGTTGAAAAATAGTGGTGTGTGTGTGTGTGTGTGTGTGTATGTGTGCTGTAATAAACATGAGCTCTTGCTTTTTTGGTTTTTCAAGACAGGATTTCTCTGTGTAGCTTTGGAACTGTCCTAGAACTCACTCTGTAGACCAAGTTGGCCTCAAACTCACAGAGTCCACCTTTCTCTACCTTCCAAGTGCTGGGATTAAAGGCGTGTGCCACCACCTCCCTGCTGAGCTTGCATTTTTGTTTGTGTGACAAGGTGGTTCCATTTTTATTTTGTCATTTTCACATTTTATCCCCAAAGCTATGACTAAGTGGTAACTTCTGAGCCTGGTTTTGGGACTGTCTTGCCCTCTTCTGCCCTGGGATTTGTTCTGATGCAAATCTGCAACCATGTTGCTGTGCTATAAGTTGTCTTGTGGAGAAACACAGCCTTCCAAGGATCTAAAGTGGCCCAGGCAACAGCCGTGCCAATGACCCCAGGAGTGAACTTGGAAATGCATCACTTCCCGTGAGTCTTCAGATGAGACTACAGTCCTGACCAGCAGCCTGATGGGAGGGCCTTGAGCCTAGATGCCATCTGGTCTAACTTCCACGAAGTCCTGGCCCAGACTGGTCCAGAAACCTGTGCCTATCAAGAAACCCCTCCGGACTACCCAAGTCCGCAGTGACTGGGGAATACATGTGTGATGGTTAAAATTTTAAATGTCTCTCACAGGCCTACATTTTTCAGGGCTTGGTCCTCATTGGCTGAAACTAGTTCAAAGGCCTTCAAATGATGGAGCCTGATTGGCAGAGGTAGATCAGTAGGGGCGGGCCATTGGAGGTTTCATCTGCCCTGCTCTGAAAAAACTGAAAAGACCCATTGACCCATGCTCCTGCGCTCCTGAACTATGCCGTGTTGATAAGGGGATTCTGCGAACGACAGTTCACAGCCCAACAGAGCATGGCTCAAAGATAGAAGATGCTAAACAGTCACATTCATCAAACATCAAGCTAGGGCAATGGCTCAGAGCTTATTGTCCCACGCCAATGATGATGGAGACTCTGAATTCCATGGGAGCAAGAGGAAAAGTGAGGGTTTTTTTTTTTTTTTTTTTTTTTTTTTTTTTTTTTTTTTTTGAGAATCGTGGTTAAGGCTGAAAACATCTCCATCGACTCTGTCATTTGAATACCTAGTTCCCACGTGGTGGTGCTGTTTGGGAAAGTGGCCTCCCTACTTTTACTGCGGGGGGGGGGGGCTGTGAGGTCCTAAAACCTTGAGCCCTACCCAGTTTGCTCTCTCCACCTTTCTGCCTGTGGTTCAAGCTCTCAAATTGCTATTCTAGTTGTCTGATGCTTCCCCACAAAAATGGACTCGAATCTTCTAGAACCATAAGGCCAAATAAACCCTTCCTTCTCTAAGTTGCCTTGGTCTTAGTGGGTTTTTTGTTTTTGTTTTGTTTTGTTTTGTTTGTTTGTTTTACAGCGATAGAAAAGGAATCAACACAAGAATTATTACAGAAGAATGAGAAATTGAAAAATGAGAGAAACTCTGGTTTGGGAGAGGTGTCCAAGAAAGGAAAAGCCATCAGATCCCTTTATCTAGGACTTGTGGGATGAAACCGGACAGCAGCTAAGGTGATCTACACTGAGGTTGGTCCCCTGGAGACTGTAGAGGAAATACTGGCTTGGCCCACACACTGCACATCTCCCAGGCCTGACCAGAGGGATGACTGGGTACCATTCTTGCATTTCCCACACGATGAAAGATGGCTGAAGCCCCTATCTTCCCAGCCCATGGCCTTGATTGTCTGCTAGCTGTGAGTCCTGCCTGGCCATTGTAGCCACCGCTGGCCTTGCAGGTGTCTGGGTATATGCTAATTAGACTGTGTTCTCCTTGTTCTCACAGCAATTTGATCGATTTGCTATTTTGCCATGGCAGGGAGTTAACCCTATCATCACCAGCAAGATGTAGCAGCAATCTTTCTGGGATGCCTCTTTGCCTACAAGATGCCATGGGTCTCTTTCCTGAAATAAATGGCGGTTTCTTCTCCCATACTTGTTTTACAGTTAGTTACTTTAGCTGCATTAGAAGTAAGGGTATAGGTATAAGGAAGGACAATGATGCATTGCATGCATTCCTAAGGGTGGTGGGCGGGGTGGGGGTTGAGGGTTGGGCAGTAGATTGTCTTCATTGCCCTTAGGCCTGTCCCTCCTCTTATCTAATTCGCTTAGTTGTCTAATATCCAGCTAAAAAACTCCTTTTTATTCATCTTTCTCCATGTTCTAAACGTTTGCATTTTAACTCTTTAACCCCAGCTTCTGTTCTCACTGCAACGAATGCAAGCAACTTAACTATTCATCACAAGGCCTTTTCCTTTCTACCTCCAGAGAGCTGAGCCCTGAACAGAGAACTCCTGAAATCATGAAAATAACTCAATTCTCCCTTACTCCAATTGCTCCTATGGGGTATTTTGTCATGGAAATTGAACAAAAACCAGTACAGAGAATTAGTTCCAGACAAGCGAGGCCACTGCTGTGACTTAGGCTGGGAGTGTAATCCTCGGGGTGTGTGGTAGAGTCTGGAGATGTGGCCTGGGGGAAGCCCTAGCATGCTGCAATCCAAGACCGCTGGATGATTCTGACAGGAATTTGGACGGTCAGAGTGTTGACAGAAAGGAAGACATTTAAGAGGATGCTCACAAAGTTTTGGGTGAGAACAGCTACGAGGAGCTGGGTTCGAGTCTACATGTGATATATTTGGCAAAGAATCCGACTTCATTTTGCCTACGTGTTAAACATTTGAATAAAGCTGAATTCAGAAGCAATGGACTAATTAATTTGGCAGAGAACATTTCAAGATGGCATAGCATCCAGGCTATGACATGGTTGTTGGTGGCCACTTGAAACCAAGTTTACGGTGAAGAACAAGAGCCAGAAGCAGAGCAGAAGGGAGCAATGCGTTGCTTGGCTAAGGAAGGAGTGTGAACATGTTTAAAGCTGTGGACACGGTGGCTGTCAGAAGATTGGAACACTTAAAGAGATGCTAAGAGAGACCTTTGTACCGGGATAATAGGAACGGCATCGAGAGGGCAAATTTTCATCTATGGATGCTCCAGAGGTGTAAAACTAAGACTTTCCACTTGAAAAGTGAATACCACTGGGGTCTACTGCCTACACAGGTGGTCCTCAGATTCAGCCATGTAGACAGAGGCTGCTTCCGCAAGGGTGGGGCATAGGAGGCTGGCGGCTTCTCAAACTGGTAGCAGAACTCGGTAACGTCTGTGTGGTACTCGCTTTGCAGACATGCAGACTATGACACGGATGGAGTCGTGGAGGCTTGTACCAAGACTCTGCGTCACTCTGGGGTTGACAACCTCTAAACTAGTGGTTCTCAGCCTTCCAAGCGCTGCCACCCCTTACTACAGTTCCTCGTGGTGTGGTGACCTCCCCAGCCATAACATCAATTATTTGTGTTGCTACTTCACAGTTTTGCTACTGTTATGAGTCGTAATGCAAATATTAATATGCAGATGATCTCCAGAGATCGGCACTCTAAACATGTCATATCAGACATTCTTTACGATACAGAGAAGAACAGCAGTTGTGTCTATGAAAATCTGATAAACTTTGACCAGAAACATTGACTGAGCCCTTAAGTACTGTTGCTGCAGTGGTCAGGGGTGCTGGCAGTGCGTGCGGTAGCCCTCGGGCTTCTCTCACCCACAGCAGAGGCTTTAGGATGGTGGAATCCTTGGGTGGTCCGACCCCAACCAAGACTCTTACTCATTGAAGCATGCTCTCGCTCACTCACGTGACCCATCCTGCTGAACATGACTTAGTGGGACCAAGATCTTGTGGGCTGGTGTTGGCTTCTGGGTCTCAGAGCAATGGAAGCAAAATGTAGCTACTGTAATAGGGTAGACACTGTCATTCATGATGTTCAAATGCTGCAATGAATACCATAGCCCAGATTTTGGGAAAGCGTGGAACTCTTCTCAAGGGGTGATGGCCCAGCTAGCATAAGGCAAGGGAGAGGGGGGAAGTCATATATAGGACAAGGGTGTGTGCAACGGGCAGCAAAGTGGCTCTGAGCTAAGCCCAGCAGTGGCCATGCTGTCTGCAGATCCCTGGTTGCCCATGGGACTGCCTATCATCCCGTGATTTGCCTGTTCTCCGGGGACATGTCTGTGGTAGAACATATTTCCCGCTTTTCTGACTTTGGGTTTTCAGCTGCCCTTCCCGCAGCCTTTGGTGCCACAGGGCTTGCAGATCCCTTGCAGATGTTTGTTTACGATGCCCCCCTTAACCATGGGAGGAATCAGTCTTCTTGAAAGCCCCACCTTTTTTATCGGGCCAGGGGAGAGGTTTGGAGGTGGCTCCTTCCTCCTTTCTCAGCTAGCTCATTTCTCTCTGCTAACTCATTCCCTGAAACTAAGGCAATCTGATTAAAATAAAGAAAGGGATGTGTTTCTCTCAACACCTTCTGCTGGAAAATCATGGTTAAAGTAATTCTGCGCGGTGTGGATTCAATTAGGATTGGATTCTGAGTGCTGGGGATGAGATTAGCAGTCCGCATTTGGTCTGGAAGATCTCAGATGTCCATCGTGAAGATGGAAGGCTTCAGGTAAGTTCTTTCTGCTGTCTGAGCCTCTTTGTGCCTTATCGCCTTGATTTGATGAACTCCAGAGGTTGCTTACTTCCCCTCTGGTTTTCTGCATTATAAATGTCTCAAGATGGAGAAAGGAATGGTCATTATGAGCTGTTCCCTTGAGCAGAACAAGAAAGTCGAGTGGAGTGGGACACCGTCACTACTGCCAGGCTGGAACGCCTGCCTGACTCCTCCCCTGGCAGGATGCTGTCTTCTGTGACTAGAAGAGTAGTGTGCACCAGGAACCCTGAGAGCAGACGATGTCCTGGCTCGGAAACAAGACCTTACTTAGTAAATACAGTAAGCGGAGGATATCGAGATGAAACCATCTTCAGTTTAGAGCAGGCCCAGAATCCAGCACAGGCATCCTTATAACAGGGGGAGCAAACCAAAGATTTGGAATGAAGACCGTGTGAGGATGGAGATAGACTGGAGCAATGCAGTCACAAGCCAAGGAAGCCTGGGGCCTGGAGGCTGGGAGAGGCAGTGCTGTTAGCCCCCTGGATTTCAGACTCACAGCCCCCAAACTGTGGAAGGACAGAACTGAGATGGGTTCCTGATTTCTCTACACTCCTGAATCCTGAGTGGGTTCCCAAGAGGCCAGGCAATGTATTAACATCTGCTAGCCACTTTAGGACAGGCCAACCCAGCCTGCCACATTCCTAGTCAAGGCCTGAGGGGGGCCCAGTCATGGGCCCTTTTCTGTAGCCTCGTGTCCACAGCCTCACTGCTTCTGGTTCCACTCAGTTTCTTGGGACCTGCCTTGCTTTCTGCTGCTGGGTCCTTTTCTATTCCATATCTACTGTGTCTAGGAGCCTGCCATGGTTGGATGTTGTTGGGACGAGTGAAGAATAACCTCTTCCCAGCACTTACCCGAGACGTCTGCTGGATGCAGCAGCTCCCTCACTGCCCAGCAGCCCTGGGAACCCACTCGCTCATCCCCAGACACCGAGGGGATTTAGCCATGACTATGAGCCAGGATGGCTGAGCTCAGGTAAAGAAATTACTTCACTATCTGATAGTGCTTGGGTGATGAGTTGTCACACTGGAGGAGGTGATCTGACCTCTATGTGTGGAGACCAGGCTTGCCTAGAACAGTCCTGACCACAACTAGGACTGACTGCGAGGAGCTCTGTGAACCCTGGTGTCTCTCAGGCACCTACAGCTGCCATGCCCCTATACCTCTTACAAAGGGACCCGAACAGCCCCTTACTGGATCCCAAGGGTCCACTCACATTCACTGGTGCTCAGGTCTTTGTCCCCAGTCCTATGGGCCTCCTATGAGAGGACATGGTCTATCCAGGATGACCCTGGTGTGAGTAGGGGTTGCGTCATCACATATCCTAGCCCTCCTGCCTGGAAGCCCCCACTGATGCCCTTGCTGCTCTCATCCCAAGCCTGGCTCATGGTCATCAGTCAAGGTCCCGTTTGTCTCATACCTCTGCAAAGTTTTCTGGGTAGTTTATTTGGAAGGGCGCACGCATGACTGGTGATGTGGCTGTGGCTTAGGTCTAAGGATATTTTGCGTATCTCCATCCTCCACCACTGCCTATTTTGATGCCTGGTGCCTCATCAGACAGTTGAGCTGAAGCTAGTGCAAATCTTGAACAGCCAGCCATACTGAGAGCTGATACCTGCCTGGACTGCCCTTTCCTTGTCCCATATAGACCCTGTGCCGTCCCAGGGTGATCAGCCTCTCTTCAGCTTCAGCATCTAGGAATTTCAGGCCAATCAGGTCTTCCAGGGACCCCCTCAGGGTAGCTGTGTGGGCCCTGTCTAGCCCCAGGTGTATAGACAGGGTTCCCACGGCCCCCATACCTCCCACTGTGAGCAGGAGCACAGATGGTCACATTCACTGATACTCAAGTCTTCGTCTCCAGCCATCAAGGCCTTCCACACTGGCCCACCCTGCTCTCACACAGTGGAGGCCCATTCCCCATTCCCATCCCTGCTTCCCCTTCTACAACCAGCAGACACACAGGAAATCAGGGCCACTGGGACCAGTTCTGGCCTTGGTCCTAACAACCACTTTCTGAGCCTCCCCAGCTTTCTTGGGTAGTTTTGCAGGGGAGTCACTGGAGGGCCATCAGGACACCAGGAGCTTCTTCCAGAACAGAAATGGTCTTTAGTCTTGAGAAATCATCTCCACCCCTGTCTATTTGATGTCTGCCTGGAGCCATGTGTGCCATGCTAATGTGATTTCTTCTGTGACTTTAGTTCACATTTCTGTCCCAAGCAATGGGCTGCTGTAAACTCCCAGCATGCATTTGATGTGGTTTTGCTACTGGTGGCCCCTAATAATATGTGTGGTGGTCATCTTCATTGTCAGCTTGCCTTGCTTTGGAATCACCTAGGAGACACACACCTCTATGTCTGTCTGAGAAGAAGCTTCCTTCCTCTAACAAGTGGTCTCCTGTCCCATGTTTTACTCAATAGTCCTGAGAAAAGTAACCAGTCGTGTGATGTGCAATCCAGACTGTATCGAGAATGATCCCCTCAGGTCCTACTTCTCTTGAGAAGTGGGGTCTGCAGAAGCTGTGGAGGTGGTTTGAAATGAATTCAACAATCTTTGAGGCACTGCCCCAACAAGTAGAGAGCTCCCTGTTCCTTGAATGTGGCTGGACCCAGAGTTCAGCTTCTCAGAGAAGCATGCAACAGCAGAAGTGACAGCTGAGGGACCAAGACTCTCAGGAAGGATGCAAAAGAACTTAACATTGGTCTTGGGCTATTCTCACCTCTCCCGTCTGTCATCTCTTGTTCTAAACCTCAGAAGCCACCTCGCACCCTATGGAGAGGCTCATGTGATAAAGAGTGGAAAGAGACCTAACCCTACAACATGTGAGGACCCATGGCTGGTTGACAGCCATGCTTAGCTATCCCCACAGCTAAGTTGAACCTCTGTGTGCACACTCACTGAACCCCACTGTACACTGAGGTAGACCTAAATGCTGGAAGTCTTAAAGGACAGAGAAAAATTCCAGGCCCTCAGGATCCTGCACTGGCAGCAGAGGAGGGCAGGCCACCCGACACCTTGGTAACCCGTGAGGGCGGCAGATGTGCGGAGCATCCAGGCATCTAAGCCTAGAGCGTAGTGCAGAATGTTCCCCTCCATGGTTCGCATGTGTGGCCTCTGCAAAGTGGCCGAGCTCAAGGCCAGCTGTTGGTCCTGCGGAC
The DNA here is from genome assembly GCF_950005125.1 of Chionomys nivalis. NCBI lineage: Eukaryota > Metazoa > Chordata > Mammalia > Rodentia > Cricetidae > Chionomys > Chionomys nivalis. Next base: position 104,035,525 of record NC_080087.1, on the reverse strand, counting down.
CAATGTCATACACAAATATTTAAGGATGCGTGGGCCAGCAGGAAAAAAAAATTAAAGGGAGTTGTGGAGGGAGGAGGCATCAGGCCAGGGACCTCATCAGGGAATCTTATTAACCACACCGTGCACAGCTGTTAATTACATAAAAATTAAATTGGCGATGACTCAAGCAGAAACCTCCAACTTGACACCTCTCTCATCCCTTGCTACAGAGACACATAGCTTAATTAGCTGCAGAATCTAGTTCTTTGCCCTCCTGTTCCCCAGCCCATTCCTTTGGTTCCTGGGTCAGCTCTCACAGCCCTGATTCAGCACGGGCCATCCCAGAGGGTGGAAGGAGGGAGTCGGGGCAGAGAAGGAAATGGGGTGTACACCTGTTCTTCATGGTGGTCAGGGGTGTACTCTGACATGGAGGTACTCCACACTGTGGCCTGACCACTGGAGAGTCTGTGGCCCTGTGATGGTCTCTGCGCCATGTGCCAGGAGAAACCCCTGCCCCACTGCTTGCCACTGGCTGCCACTGGTTGAGCCTATGGTACACACTCAATGCAGAGCCCACCTGGGACTTCGAAAATTCACTTCCTTGGGTTTCAGAGCTGCGGTCAGTGGGGCTCAGCAGGGAAACCCTGCTCCTCCCACCCACACAGGCATAGCTAATTCATTGTTCTGTTCCGCCCCCTCCCTAATGCTTCTTGGAGAAAAGACTGCAAGGAATGACCAGAGCCCCCTCACCCCCGGGATGCTCCCCTACTCCCTCCGAGGAGGCTCCTTCCCTCTAGTATGCCTCCATGTGCGACTTTAGAGGCCTAAGCCACAATGCCCTGTGAAGATCTCCTCTTCTGACTGTACAAAATAATTTGATTACGGATAATGGAACTGCTTTGAATAATTAAGCAGCTTCTGGAACCGAAGCAAAATTTTGAAGTCGCCTCTCCTTTATACTTAGAACTGGGAAGCTAACTGAAGGTGAGGTCGAGCCCTATCCTGTCCAAGACTCGGTATGTTTTCTGACTGGGTTTTGGGGTGATGCCTGTGGATCCCAACTTACAGCAAGTTCACTGGGAACCCCCATCCTCCATGCCTCTGCCCGCTCCCTCCACGTCCTTAAGTTCTCTGTGACTCCGGGCTTGGACCCATGCCTATTCCCACTTCCTTCAACAAGCTCACCTGTGCTGAGGGTTCTCCAGCCCACCGGGAAGTAACAGGTTTTCTTGTACATCTCCATAAACATCTAGAAGCTATTCATTGAAAACCCCACAAAATTTCAATAAAGTGGAAGGCATTTCTCAATCCTTAATAGGGCAAGTAGATTTAAGAGCAATTCAGAACTCAGCATACGAACATTTTTCAATTAATACATATTTAGGTGTGTATCCTGTGTACCAAAAAATATATTCATTGCACATCAAGGAAATATTTACAAGCATAGACTATGTACTGAACCAGTGGGGTCTTAACATTTCCTTGAGGCCCAGTATATGGATATCTATTGATCCACCCATAAATTATTAATCATAACAAGACACAGATATGAAACATAGCATGTGCACCGTAGCTGCGACAACAGCGCTTGTGGGCGTGAGTTTTGCCTCTTCCCATCTGTGCAACTGCCTACCTGCTGGAAGCACATGCGTTCCTCAAATATAAACACACTTCTTTTTGCAGCTGAGGTAACTTTAACTCTCTGCTTAAATCTATCAAGCAATTTCTAAGAAAGGAAAACCACAGGTTTCTGATGACCATATCTTAAACGAAGTCTTAGGATCTGAGGTTTACCAGTATGTTTGAAAAGCTAAGTCCTGCATTTACTGACACAGAGAATGCAAGGATGGTTCGATGTTAAGAAACCTGTGAAATTCCTATATTGAAGGATAGAAGGAGGAAATGACACATCCATCGCAGCCCTTTTTACGACCCGTTGAAAGCCGTCCATGAACCAAACACGCATCAAAGTGGAGTGGATGAATTAGTGATAGGCAGCCCTCAGGATGGCCTGTTATGCAGTCATCTGAAAGAGTTAGATAGATCTGTATGTCCTGCATGGGAAGAATTTCAACATTAATTATTAAATGAAAATAGAAAGCAGAGAGGCAGGAGTATATTAATATCTAAATGCATGCGACATAAATATGAATAAAGTATTTTATGTATTTATATAAATATTATGCATAATTTATGTATAAATTATGTATGTACGATTCACAAACAATTGATACATAACACAAGATGTAATTTACATCTATCTTTTATAAGGATGCATGTGTGTCTGTCCCTTGTGTACCTCAGGCCTCAACAGCAGGGATATCAAAGGAAGCTGCACAGGATGTTATTCCAATCGTGCTCCAGCCCAGCCCCCAGGATATGATCTGCCTTCCCCCCCTTGAGAGATCCCAGGCTCCCTTGGATTACACTCCCAGGGCTCACTGCCCCTGGGCAGGGCCCCACTCTCTCAAGGGTGGGGCTACACTCCCCTCATTCTGAAGTCAGTCGAGAATGGTCTCTGCGCCATCTTCAAGGTTTCATTACTGAAGAACACCCATCCAAAGCCAGAACAATACATCCTCTTACTGCCTCATCTGGACAGGCAGGCGACAGCAATCTCTGAGGCCAATGGAGGCCTGCTAGGCTTCAGGCCCCGGGTCCTAGCCCTTCTGAGCCTAGAGGAAGGAGTGGTTGGTGTGGGAGTCCACTGGTCCCTGAGACCCTCAAATATCTATTCTGAGTCTGACGTCATGAGAGCAATGATGCCCCTGCCTTTTCTGGTCCTACTTACACTGGGCCCCACGTGGCTGATGGCACAGAGCTTGCCCACTTAGAGCAGAAAAGGCTTTCTTCAAAGACCTTTTCACGTCTGTCCTCCAAATAGACCCCACCCCACAATGCACAACCAGCCCCTGGGAATATTACCCTGCCTAAGGAGGCTTCTCCTGAGCCCCCACCCCCAGCCCAGAGCTCTCCAGGTCATCACCAGCTGGGAGGAGCTTGCCTGGGGAGTGGGCAGAGGACAGAATTTCTGTGGAGCTTCTGTATGAGAGAAATCCAGATTACAGTTCATGCGTGGGTTCCGGTAGGCCGATGGGGTCCATAGTCTGTGGTCTGATACTTAGGGAAAGCAGAGAATTCCTATGTAGGACTGCCCAATGGGAATCAAAAATCTCACTCCTATAAGAGCAATAGGCACAGTTTGGATCTGTAATCAATTTCCAAGCCTCTTCTAGGCTCTAAAGCAGTTACTTCCCAGAGTGCCGCCTTGAGCCCCAGATGAGTTCTTGTCCCTAGATCCCAGCTGGGTGAGAGCTCCACGGGTGTCTTCTGCCCCCAAGTTAGCCCCCTTCCAGTATAGGGGCTCCAGCTGTGAGTCCCCTTCAACCTCAGCGTCATCATCTAAAAATAGCGTCCGCCTAGGCATTTCCATTCAGAATCTACCAGAAGCTGCAGGCCCCCTCAGCCCAAAGCCCCCAGAGCAGAAGACGGACCCCCGCGCTTCACTGCCCTAGTCTCAATGTCAAGGTGAGAAGGAAGAAGGAAGGTGGAGAGGTCAGTGGGAGGGGCCAGCTCCGGCAGGCAGGGCAACGGGCGGGGGCGGGTAAGACACCTGCAGCTGCCACCCATAAGCACCGCTTAAGCCGGAGCTTATTAGCATGCACCCACGGAAACTCCAATCCATCTTCTTGCTGCTGTCCTCCCCAAGGCGGAGCCATCGCGCGCTGAATGTGACTGCTTTTCATCTGAATTTACTCCCTGACAATACAAGATTACAGGAGGCTTCCCCCGAACAACAACAGAGACTGACAAACAACCATTCCCGCCCCTACCACATGGGCAGCTGCCACACTCGACTGGGTCTCCTGGGCCAAGGCCAGCTCCCTCAACCATCTCCTCTGGGCGTGATCTTATGAATGGTAATGGCAGTAACTGTGGCAAACCATCCAAGTTGTAGTGACTTTCCTGTTCCCTCCTCTCAGGGAGGTTGGTCTTCTGGCCTGTCTCTGGGGAAGTGCTGAGGGCATTTCCTCTGGATGCACCCTGGCAGGGTACTGACCAAGGTTGTTTGGGTCGTCTACAAGTCCTTCAATAGACTACCATGTCCTGCATTCACCAATAGTACTCATCCTGGCCAACAATGGGCTCTCTGAAGGTCTCCAGTGTGAGAGAGAAGTTCTGTTTTCCATCTGGGATCTCCGACAGCCCACAGCCCCAGCTTCATTCTTGCCTTCAGTCTGGCCTGGGTGCCCAGAAGAAGCGCTGTATCGTCTCCCCTCACGGTAGTTCTCAGGGCTGCAAGGTGTTGGGAGCAAACACCTTCTCCAAATTGTAGGACAAGTTTGGATCAACAGAAACCCGCTGAATCTGAAGAAAAACCTCATAAATTCTGTTGCCCTCATTTAAGCCAGGATGCCCCAGGGCATTTCCCTTGTCCCTTTGTCCTCTGATTTAACTGCCCCTGGCCAGACATGGACAAACCACCACCACTCCCCAACCCTATTGCACTCTTCCTGCTATTCATTTGGGGTGCAACTTGTTTTGCATGTGGTAGACAAGTCCTGCCTACTGACCTCACTCGGCAAGAGTCTTGGTGCACCCCTCATGGGCCTTACCCCACAAGCATCCCTGCCCCTGGGCCTGTTACAACCCCACTTCCCACCATCTCCATCTGCTTCAGGCAGGGATCTATTCTCCTGCCTTGTGTTGAGTGGGCCTGAGCCTCTGAGTTGCACCAAGGACAGGAAGCTGGGAGACGGGCATGGGTCAAGTCCGGGAGGGGAATTTGTCCTCCAAGTCAGTGTGCTAGCCTGACCTCCTACCCTGGTTGTGGTAGAATGTGTTCACTCAGCAAGTAGGCAGCCCGGCCCGTAAAGGAGACCCCACTGGCAAAGGTTCTCAGTTCCTGATGACGAACAGAGCAGAGGCATGGTCTCCAGGATGGGGAAGGGACTGTCTCAGCAAAGGAGACCATTAGAAAAATAGCAGACTTAACAGCAAGAGCCATGTGAGCCATGTGCATCTCATACACTGTAATTCTGGGGAGTGTTTGCCTCCCTGATAATGTGCCTGTGTCCCACATAGGACCTTAAATTCTATGACAGAGTAGACCTCCGTCCCCTACTGTACCCCAGGAATCTCCGTCTTTAGCCAGTGACTTGCTAACACCGTTGTTTTGACCTTGACACAGCCTTTCCCTCCTTTGTGTTCAATCCTCTTTCTGGTTTTTCTCCCATGCCCACAGATCTCCTAGGAGCCTCCGCAGAGCCTTCCTAAGAGTTCACAAGGAACAGAGAGGCAGGCAACCCCGAACCTGGGCTTGTTGACCCTTAAGCTGAGTCCAGTTCTCATCCTTGGCTTGCAGATGGTTCTCCTGCTTTAGAGAGAGGGATAAGGGCCCTCTGGGAAGGCAGCTGTAGTCTAGTGAGGTCTCCCCGTCAGGTTGCAGCTCATCCTCACTCCCTATCAAAAGCTCCAGGCCTCAGCTGGCAAACGGCTATAGCAAACGTATCATATAGGACTCCTTGGATGGTCAAGGCTATCAGCTCACCCCTGAGGGTGCAGGGGCCTCTGCTAACACACGAGGCATCTGAGCTTCTGGACAGTGTGGCACCTGTCCAGCTGAGTGGTCTCTCTTGCTGACCACTTCTCATTGCCAGGCCTTAAAGGAGAAGCTAAGGACTGTTCCTGCTGGTCCTCACAACCTGACAAGGGCCTAGTTCCAGCTCCAGAGCCAGTTATCACTGCTCAAGGTGGGCTCAGGCCTGACTCCTGGCAGAACGTGCCTCTGCCTGAAGTGTCCCTGACAGGCTGGCACCCGTCACTACCCTGGCCTACGCACACAGTGCTAAGTAAGTAACAGCTGTGTCTGTCTGTGCCACAGCCTCCAGCACAACTGTGATTGTTTCCTTGGAAGCTTCGCTGATGACTAAGCAGAAAGGGAAGGGATGGGACACAGCTTGTCTTTATATGACAGAGCTGAGGCCTCTGCCACCACGGCAGGCAGGGTCCCTCCACAGAACCTAACATGTTATGGTTATGCCAGAGTGATAGGCCCTCCGCAGGGACCTGGAGGGTCTCCCAGGGCTGACTTGAATCTCCAGCTGTCCTAGAACAAGGTGGTCTGCTAGTGGTCAGGTGGGAGGCATGAGGAGCCTGCTGGCTGAGTCACAGAAGAGTCTCTCCCACCATAGCCAGCCCAACCCACCTCCCAGAGTGCTGCTACCAGGGGTCCATGGGCCATTTCCTGCCATGGCTAAAATCAAGACAGCTAGGCCCACTCACATCCACACTGTCAAGGACACTTGGGGACCACAGGGGGCATTTGAGAATCAACAGCAGGGACACTGTACCCACTTCCTTAAAGCCCAAAATCCTAGTGAGCTGGCCTTTACCTAGAGCTCATGACCCTGTTCTAAATAATCAGTGCCAGTCACCCCATCCAGCCAGGCCACTGAGGGCCATGTCTCTCTGGAAGGTTTGACTGGCTACTCCCCTCCCCTTATACGTGTAGCCCAGATACTCACACAGCTGTGAGCCGAACCCCTAGTTAGGCTTGAACTCGTCTGACCAAGGCTCTGATCTGTTACTCTTCTTCCATGAATTATTCCAGCACTTTTGGTCCAACAGATTTTCCTGCTAAATTTCCTTCCTGACTGTGTCAAAAACTCAAGTGGCCACAAAATGTAGACAAAAGTTCTGGGTTTTCCATCCTGCGCAGCAACGTGATTAATTCTTGTGCTAATATTACTCTCTGCTGGCTAGTTTTTACGTCCGTTTGACACAAGCTAGCCCTTTGGGGAGAGGAAATCTCAATTGAGAAAATGCCTCCACCAGACTGGGTGGTGGACAAGCTTGTGGGAGGCATTTTCTAGGTTGATGATTGATGCGGGGAGGGCCCAGCCCGTTGTGGGTGGTACCATCCATGATCAGGTGGTCCTGCGGGTGTGTAAGAAAGCAAACCAAGCCGGGCGGTGGTGGCGCACGCCTTTAATCCCAGCACTTGGGAGGCAGAGGCAGGCGGATCTCTGTGAGTTCGAGACCAGCCTGGTCTACAAGAGCTAGTTCCAGGACAGTCTCCAAAACCACAGAGAAGCCCTGTCTCGAAAAAACAAAAAAATAAAAAAATAAAAAAATAAAAAATAAAAGAAAGCAAACCAAGCAATCTAAGAGGAGCAAGCCACTCTGCTTCAGTTCCTGCTTCCAGGTTCCTGCCCTGCTTGGGCTTCTGGTCTGACATCCCCCAGTGGGGAACCATTAACACTAGAAGCATACGATAAATAAGCCCTGTTGTCCCCAAGTTGCTTGTGGTCATGGTGTTTCATCACAGCAATAGCAACCCTAACTAAGACTCTCTCACAGTGACCCCATTGCCTGTGTATTGGAGGTGGGGAATGTGTGCAAGGCACACTAGAGATTGAACACATGGCTTCACTCAGGCTGATCAGGTACTGTAGAACTGAGCTCCACACTCAACCCTATAATAATAAAGGTTAAATCACTATAGGGGCTCCTAAGTTTCTTTTTCCAGGTTGCGTTGTATATTCTAGCAGGGTTGTTTATTCTGCCTGTGGGTCACATGTGCTCCAGGACAGCTAAACTGACCTAAAACATAAAAATTTTTCCCCTTTTATATATGTGTATATGTGTGTATATATGTGTGTGTGTGTGTGTGTGTGTGTGTGTGTGTGTAGTAGCAAGCGCCAGGGATCTGCTTGTTTGTGCCTTACCAGGGCTGAGATTGCAGGCAAGCATCATTACAGTTTTGTTTGTTTGTTTGTTTGGGTGGTTGGTTGGTTGGTTGGTTGGTTGGTTGGTTTTGGTTTTTCAAGACAGGGTTTCTCTGTAGCTTTGGAACCTGTCCTGGAACTAGCTCTTGTAGACCAGGCTGACCTCGAACACACAGAGATCCGCCTGCCTCTGCCTCCCGAGTGCTGGGATTAAAGGCGTGAACCGTCACCATCCAGCTGACTATGTTTGATTTTTATGTAGGTGCTGAGGGTTCAAATGCTGGACCTCATGCATGTATGGGACCCTTCACCAACATCTCCATAGCTCCTCAGATGTTCTCTTAACAGCTACAGGGTCATTTGGTTCCTCACTTTATTCTACAATTGAGTTGACTGATTTCTACTGTTAAACTCTAATCGTATTATACACATAAAAGAAATACATGTAAGAGATATGTATATACATATGTTAGATACACATACATATAAATATAGGCACATATCTGTGGAAGACTTGGTGATATTTACAGGCTGCTTTTTAAATGTATATTTCCATGTGAAGATACTGCATATATTCGTATATGTACAAGGTAAAATTTAGGCATATTTTATTTATATGTAAATATATACATATGAATATATAATGTACATAATTTTATATAAATTTAACGTACATGTTTTGGGCCCAGTTTGTAAATCTTACACTTAAAAACAAAGCCATCAGTCAAGTGGTGGTGTACATCTTTAATCCCAGCACTCAGGAGGCAGAGGCAGGCGGATCTCTGTGAGTTCGAGGCCAGCCTGGTCTACAAAGTGAGTTCTAGGAAGTCAGAACTGTTACACAGAGAAACCATGTCTCAAAAACAGAATCCCCACCACCACCCCAAAAAGTTCAAGTTATCAAGTCAGGCAGTGGTGGCACACCTTTAATCCTAGCACTTGGGAGATAGAGGCAGGCAGATTTCTGTGAGTTTCAAACCGGTCTGATCTACAGAGCAAGTGCAGGACTGTTACATAGGAAGCCATTTCAAATAAATAAAGAGAAAGAGAGAAAGAGAGAGAGAGAGAGAGAGAGAGAGAGAGAGAGAGAGAGAGAGAGAAGAGAAGAGAAGAGAAGAGAAGAGAAGAAAAGAAAAGAAAAGAAATAGAGCTATCAAACTGGAGGCCATGAATTGAGCTGAAAAAAATATCCAAAGATGTCCTGAAAAATCATTGCTTAAGAAACAGAATTTCCTACATGTCTGAATTGGTATTCTTCTCAAAAGCCAAACTATATTCCCTATCTCTGATAAGAACTCAGGCAAGTTAGAGACGGCTCATCTTTGGAGTAGTGTTGCGGATTGCATTTCAAAGCAAAGCCCACCCACCGCGTGCAATCTCTCTTCAGAAATCTCTCTTTGGAGACATCTCACTTTGGCGTTGGCAAGTGGTTCACTCAGGGTCAGTAATATGCAGACTAGCTATGCTCATGCAGCAAGGCAACTGGGTGAATTCAAAGATAATTATATCTGCAACATTACGCGTTGCAGATTTATTCATGTATTATATATAAATTATGTATACACTTATATGTATTATATGCTTAATATGTATGCTATAAGTACTCGTGTATTTTATGTACATGTATAAATATAAATATACAAGATATAGCTAGGTACATTTGTTACAGCTTTTTTTTTAAATCCCTCTCATGAGAAAACTGACTGTGTGAAGTGACCTTTGAGTTGCTTGTGGGTTCTGATATTAGGTTCATGCCGCCTCCCAGAATCCGTGGGAGAGTTTCCTCCCACCCACTTTCACAGTGTTATTTTGCCTTCTGGTACTATGTTAATCTGCTGACGGAAGCTCGGAGCCCTGAGGCTTCCTTGTGGGAAGCGGTGTGACACACGCCTTTGCCCTCTCCCTTAGGTGGACACCTGGTCACAGTCTGTGTTTCTACCTGTGTGCGTCTGGGTGCAAAGCCCTGTAAGTTGTTGTCTCTTCTGTCTGACAGCTGAATTGTAGGCATGGAGTCGTTGAGGACATTAATTTCTTCAGCAGCCAAAGTGACCCCGCCTTCCTGTGAGAGGTGATTCATGTTCTTTTATATGTGACTGGTTATCTGCTTGGTTTGTCTGGTGAAGGAGTTTATTAATTTTGTTCTGAGAGAACCACCCATGGTCCCCATTAATCTCTAATATTTATGTTCTATTTTACCAATCTCTGATCTTTCCTATTTACTGTGTTTGCTTCGGTTTGACTTACTACTATTTTTCTAGTTCCTCAGGGTGGAAGATGAGATCAATGATTTGATTTATTTGGTTTGTTTTCTAATAGAGATATGTATACAATAAATTGTGTTTTCTCATCAGTTCAAAATATTTTCTAGTATTCCTCTTACATTCTTTGACCCATGGGTTATTAAATGTGTGGAAGTTTGCCATCAAGAGACACACCCACGCTATGAAGGACCCTGGCAGGAAAGCATGGACCAGAGAAGAACAAAACAACATTAACACATGGATGAAACTGGTTGGCACAGGCCTGAAATGGTGCCCACCTGTGCCACATGTAATAGTTCTCATGTAGGAAATCCCAGAATTTGCCAAAAAGAGAGAAGCAAGCACTACAAAAATGACCTGTGAAGGGTTATGAGCCTCGGGTTCCGGCCTTTTGACCTGATTCCTTCCCAGCTCTTTGTCTAACACACACACTCTCAAGTGCGCTATAAAAATACTCTCTCTGGCAGAGTCTTCATATTAACAGTTGCGAAAACAAGCAAATGAACAAAAATGGAAACTTTCCCTGCTGTGGGGTCTATTTGCTTTTTCTCTTCTTCCTCCTCTTTTGTCCAGCATGTTCAACCTTTGTCTAGCTGGTCTTTGGTTCCATGAAGCTTTATAAGACTTGACCTGACTTATATTTTCTCCTCAGTGGTCCCGAAACTCCCTGGGCTGCTGCCCTGTCAGCCTTGCTACACACACCTTGTCACTTCTGTCTGTCTATCTGCTTGGGGACCCAGCTTGGGACACAGTAGGAGCTCAGTGAGTGGATGGGTGGATCTGGAACACGAGGACTCAGAAAGCACTTTCCTGTGATATGAAGACATCCTAGGCCAGGAGCCATGGAGGAGGAATGGGATGCTGTGGAGGCCATCTGATGGCGAGCTCCTTAGTTCATTGCAGTGACAACTTATCTAGCAAGATGAACTTTATGTAGAGAAAGGTTTATTTCTGCTTGGAGTTTGAGGAGAGAGATTTACTGTATTTTTGCCTCTTCCATGAAAGCTGGGCACATCACTGTTGCCCTTACAAGGGAAGGGGTGAGACACACAGGGACTCCTTCTTACTCAGCAAAGAAAGCGCAGCTGTAAGGAGATGTGACGGCTCCTCCACACCACTGCTGTCTCCAGGGATGGCCAGCTGATGGCTGGCTTCTCTTGCCTCCCATGTCATCCTGTGTTTGTAAAAGATGCACACCCTTTTCCCCAGGGGATTTCTGCTTTTCACCACGATGAGATCACTGGGAATGTGTGGGTCAGCCGTTTTCAAATGTTCGGTTTCTCCCTACTCGTGTCTGGCAATTATTGCCTTGAGGAGTCAGGAGACTTTTCTCTCACCCTTAGCAATTCCTACCTGCAACTTATAAAAAATGTGTGACGTGGGGGCTGGACAGAGAGGGATCACGTTTGCTCGTTACATTCTACAGCTGGGCCTTCAGTCACCAATCAGAAGTCTTTACGAATAAATGGCAAGCGGGTGCTGCTGCCTTCCTGACAGCCCCACATCTGATTCTGCTTAAGTCATGTCTGTATATTCCCAGTCAAGTCTCCAAAATTCTGTCAACCTCAGAAGTAGGTGCTGTGGCTGAGCTGACTGGGTTAGGCCCTGGGTTGTGCGAGTTTGGGCCCCAGTGTCTTAGTGAGGTCTTCTCCTTGCTTGGAAACTAGACCTGTGTTGAACTGTGGTAACTGGAGTCAGAGCCCCACAAGTGACTCTATGGATGCCCTTGGTTCTGGCATGACTGGATCTTGTTTATGTGTTTGTTTTTATCCATCAGGAGACAGGGTATTTTCTATGTGTGCTCTAGGTATCTGGTAGCCATGGAAATACCTCTTCTCTTTAGTAAAGGCTTCCTGGGAGGATCAGAAGTTCAAGGTCATCCTCTGCTACAGAGCAAGTTCAAGACTAGCCTGAGCTACTTGAGATCATGTCTCAAAAAGAAGAAGAGGAGGAGTAAGAGAAAGCAGAAAAGTAAGAGAAATACATTAGGCACTGTTACTCCTGACTTATTTATGTCTATCTAGCTTTTAAAGATGTTAGAGATGACCCTCAGGTCCCTAAAGAGATTTTTCACCTTCCAGACACTGTCATCCCCTCGAGCCCAACTTCCCATGGTAGCCAACTATCCTTTTTCTTTTTTTTAAAGATTTATTTATTATATATAGTGTTCAACTGTACATGTATGCCTGCATGCCAGAAGAAGCCATCAGATCTCACTATAGACAGTTGTGAGCCTCCATGTGGTTGCTGGGAATTGAACTCAGGACCTCTGGAAGAATAGGTAGTGCTTTTTAACCTCTGAGCCATCTCTCTAGTCCACCAACTGCTCTCTTGAAGGCTGGTCCATGTTCTTGTCCTACCCAGGGCACAGAATGCCATTCCCAGGTTCCTGTGCCAGAAGTCACTCTGGAAACACCTCCTGGTCACTGCCTATGCTGGCTAGTTTTATATCAACTTAATACAAGCTAGAGTCATTTTAGAAGACAGAACCTCAATTGAGAAAATGCTCCTACCAGTTTGCCATCTGGGCAAGCTTGTGGTACATTTTTTTGATGGATGATTGACGTGGGAGGACCCAGATTATCACTGTGGCCGGTGCCATCTTTGGGCTGGTGGTCCTGGGTACTTTAAGAAAGCAAACCGAACAAGCTATGAGGAGCAAGCTGATAAATAGCACTCCTCCATGGCGTCTGCATCAGTTACTGCCATGAGTTTTTGACTTTCCAGGGCGATGAACTGTTAAATATAAGCTAAAATAAACTTTCCTCACAAGTCGCTTCTGTGTGGTGTTTGTCACAGCGATGGAAGCCAAGACACTACCCACCTTTTCCTATCACTGCGATAAAAATGCTCTGACAGGAATTAAAGGGAGAGGCCAGATGGTGGTGGCACACGCTTTTAATCCCAGCACTCGGGAGGCAGAGGCAGGCGGATCTCTGTGAACTCAAGGCCAGCCTGGTCTACAGAGCAAGTTCTAGACAGCCAGGGCTATTACACAAAGAAACCCTGTTTCAAAAAACAAACATAACAGGTGATGGAAGAACGTTTGTTCTGACTCGCACTTTAGGATCCAGTCCATCATGGTGGGGGAATCAAGGTGGCAGGGGCTGGAGCACCAGACACATCCACCATCGGGAAGCAGAGAATGTCTGCACGCTGCTGCTCAGCTTCTGTCTCCACTTCCACTGCCCAGTGACTGCTGCCCAGCGACTGCTGCCCAGGGGGCAGTGTTATCAACAGTTGGGGTGGGGTGGGCTTCGCACCACAGTTGATGTGATGGAGATAATCCCACAGGCATGCCCTGTCTCCCAGGTGATTACAGCCTCTGTCAAGTTGACCACCAGCACTATCAACCTGCAACATGAGCCCAGCATGCCTTCCAACAGCTTCTTCTCCTGAGACACTCGCAGGATAATCATGGCAGGCCCCACCTGGGGCCCACATGTGCGAGAGATGTGGAGACATTCCTGTGATACCACCAAGCTGGGCCCTCATACGCCAAGATTTTGGGTGGGAAATCGGAGATAAATTCTGAGAAGGACGTGGCTTTCTTTATCACAGATGACCCCCGCCCTTTCCTGCCTGGGTGACTGAGGGCTCAGTGGGGCCATGTGAGGCCTGAGGTGAAGCAGCTCCTAAAGGCATGTCCACAAGGCGCCAATGCACACACAGGTACGGCTCAGCAGTGGGTCAAACACTTCCTTTGGTTCAAGGACACTGGTTACCTCAGCTTTGCAAAATACAAAGGAAAGGCAGACACAAAAATGTGTGGTTACTGAAACATGAAGTGATGGTTGGTGGTCATTGCATCTCGAAAAGTTTTGACTCATCTGTTTATTAGATAATGAATATGGGTGACTTTTATAATGAAAATGAGGGTTTTTGAAAGCTCTTCAGAAAACATCGGCATGCGGATTTTATTCCCGCGACTTCTTGCCTCTGCTTAGCTAAGACACAGGGTGGTAGAAGAGTTGGGGTGTCCAAGCCCTGCCTGATGACCGCAGTGTCTGCCACACTCTGCTTTGACAAGTGTCAGGCCCTGAGAGCCTGCCCTGACTGAACCGTCATGTCCCGCTTGTTGGAGCAGCAGCCACAGCTCTGTCCATAGCAACCCCATTCTAACGCACACTTCGCACACTTCGTAGCCCAATCACCACATCACACCGCAGGGCCCAGAATGGCCAAGGAGCTGAGCAGCTCCCCCTCAGCCTGGAGACAGCTCTTCAGGAAGCGGGGGTCAGCCCTTCTGACTGGGGAGCCCAAGCCAAAGACTAGAGCAGATCCTTCTAGAATCTAGTTGCACTTGGAAAATCGTATTCCTCTCACTGAGTCTATTTCGTAGTTACGGCTTCAGATGACCGTGCACCCCTCTGAGCTGAAGTCTCATCTAAGAAGGAGGGGTGGGGTCCCTTGACTTCTCATCTGGTGCTCGCTACCCCGCCCTCAGTTTTCCTGTCTCTGTCCTTAGGAAGACAGGGGCAGAGAAGGGACATTCTAGAGTGTCACTGTCTATGGTAGGGTATTGGGGTTCAGGAAGTCAGAGTACACATGAACCTCATATGGGGAGCTGGGTTCTTACAAAGGAATTCAGTCTCTACAGTGACCTGAGCTTGTTTCAGGAAGACCCCTCTCTCACTTCCCTCTCCAGGACCACCGCCATCAAACAGATCCCTCCATCTTAGCTGACCGGAGCCTGCCTCACAGTGGCTCTCCCATGCCCCGCTGTCCTGCAGCACTCTGAAGGGAGGCCACAACTCAGCAGCTGAGCTGGCTGCAGCTCACTGCAGCATCAGAATGAAGCCATCAGTGAGGCTCTCCCGTCGCACCCCACCCCACCACCCCACCGTGCCAGTAGATCTGGGAGCTCCCCCCTCCCCCCTCCCCCCCCATGAGCACACTCACAATAAGGGCCAACACCCCCTGTCAGGAATCTCAGCGCCCTGCTGGGACCTGCAGCACAACTGCCCTGGAGTGACATTGGTTTCCAAGGTGCTGCATCTGCCTCTTACCCACTGCTATGTCCGGGCATGGGCTGCCCCCAAGCTCCTGCCAGCCCATTCCCACCCAGAGGCCTTCACTTCCTGGAGAGATTACAGGCGCACCAGCAATGCCTGATTTATGTGGGGCTGGAGATCAAACTAAGCAAGCTACATCCCAGGAGCCGTTATTCATTTTTATATGGACATATAAAAACTCCCAGCTTAGAAAAACCGAGATTAAAATGTAGACAACCGCGTCTCACCCCAGACACAACACACGCTGGCCTTTCGCGATTCCAGCCACAGACATGTTAGCAAGAAATGACACCACAGCGCCAAATGAAGACAGCAGATTCCTGCAAGATACATCCTGCCCTGCCTTAACGCTGTGTGCGCAGCTCCTGCTGGCGAGGACTGCAGGCACTGGCATGAACTTTGCTAATTAGTGACTGAAAAAAAAATTGACTAGCAGGTTTTTACCACCGGCTCTGAGCTGCCATGTGTATGTAGCCCATTCCTATCTCCAACTGATTGGATACGTCTGTCTTGGAAAACCAGACTGCAGGCCTAAACTGCCTGCAGATTATTCTACACAAGGCCCTAAGCTAATAAACCAAAGCTTACCAGAGGCTTGCTTTAATGTCCTAGTTCCCCAGATGTCCAACAGTGAGCATGTGTGTACACCTACATGTATGTGATTGTGTGTATATGCATGTGTGTGTAGCCATGTGTGTTTGAATATGAATGAGTTTAGAAGGTCAGCGTTTACCAAAAATAGAAAGAGTAGCATCCCTAAAAACTTCATACACCAAAGAATCTAACCCCCCCCCCATTGAATATCTTTTAAAGTGAAGAAATTGAATTTCAAGAGCCACATTGAGAATGTGTTAATAAGATCTAAAGAAGAACTAAGCAAACGTCTACAAGTTA
Organism: Chionomys nivalis; assembly: GCF_950005125.1. Taxonomy (NCBI): domain Eukaryota; kingdom Metazoa; phylum Chordata; class Mammalia; order Rodentia; family Cricetidae; genus Chionomys; species Chionomys nivalis. The sequence goes on along the minus strand of NC_080087.1, from coordinate 104,019,646 downwards.
CCATGTAGGGTAGGTATTTGGAAGTGAAACTTAACAGAAGACCAAACAAGCAAATTAACAGAGCTGGGGAGATGGCTCAGGTGGCAAAGTGCTCGGAGTGCAAGCCGGCTTTGAGGAGATGCAACTTGGGGTGGGGGTGCTATTCAGCTCTCAGTTCCCGATCCCTGCCCATCGACCTGGAGCAGCTGTCATATCCACAGTCAAGAACAGAGAATGAATGTCCCATGCTAGTGTTCACCTCACTCTCTTTACCATTTCACAGTCCAGGATGCAAGCCTAGGGAATGGTGTCACCCATGGTGGACTGACTCTTCCTACATCAACTAATGGAACTGTAATCAAGACAATTCCCCACATATCTGACCATAGGCCAGCCTGATCTAGGTGGTCCCATATACCTGACCATAGGCCAGCCTGATCTAGGTGGTCCCACATACCTGACCATAGGCCAACACGATCTAGGTGGTCCTTCTTTGAGACTCTCTTCCCTGGTGAGTCTAGATTGTGCCATCTTGGCAATTTAACAAAACCCACCTCCTTGGGATATGACTGTGTCTGGAGAAATGGGCATTAAGAAGGTGATTAATTTAAGGTAGGTTCATTAAGATGGGCCCTAGTTCAAGGACCTGTGTCCTTAAAGAAAAGATTGGTAAAAATGCAAAAGACAAAGAGAAACAACCACATGAAGACACAAGCAGGAGATGGTCATCTACACATGAAGAGAGACCTAGTGTGTGCATTACTAAATGTGCATGGACCTAGTGTGTACAAGTACTAAATGTGCATGGACCTAATGTGTGCATGTACTAAATGTGCATGGACCTAACATGTGCATGTACTAAATGTGCATGGACCTAATGTGTGCATGTACTAAATGTGCATGGACCTAACATGTGCATGTACTAAATGTGCATGGACCTAATGTGTGCATGTACTAAATGTGCATGGACCTAACATGTGCATGTACTAAATGTGCATGGACCTAATGTGTGCATGTACTAAATGTGCAGGGACCTAGTGTACATGTACCAGATGTGCATGCACCTAATGTGTGCATGTACTAAATGTGCATGAACCTAGTGTGTACATGTACCAGATGTGCATGACATGTACCAGATGTGCATGAGCCCAGTGTGAACATGTACTAAATGTGTATGGACCTAGTGTGAGCATGTACTAAATGTGCAGGGACCCAATGTGTGCATGTTTCTCCTTGACCTTGAGCTTCATTTTGTTTGTTTGTTTGTTTGCTTGCTTGCTTTTTGTTTGTTTTTCAAGACAGGGCTTCTCTGTGTAACTTTGGTGTTTGAGCTTCAATTTTTGTTGGTTAACCCACCCAGTCTATGGTTTTTTGCTATGGCGGTCTTAATGGGTACATACAGCAGATGTAGTAGATTCTTCCAGAACACAGTGCAGAAAGACTGAAGAGGTGAAAAGCCTGCAGAATCAAGAGAAATGGTGCAAAGAACAGCAGAGACCAACTTATATTAATGTGAGTCCTAGAGGGAGGGCCTCCTCACCAGGGAAAGGATATATTGATAGGTAGACATAACTCTTCAGACTCTAGAAGCCCATGAGAGTCAGCGCAAAGAATGCCAAACTAAGCCCCACCTGGAACCCAACACTGAGGCTCCAGGTATACAACCCCATAGCTTATCTGCTCTGTATCTATTGTGACCCTCTGCCAGTGTGTGTCTTCCTCTACCTCAGAGGCAGGTGTGGCTAGCAGTATACTTCCCACACTGCCTTGCAGCTGGTCACTGGCATAGGTCAGGAGTCCCCCAACATGGCATCTGCCTGCCTCTTAGTTGGTAGTGTGGGTAGCTGTGGGTGGAGAGGTGGATCTTGGGACCCAACAGTAGAGGCAGAGCTGGTTCCTCAGAGGTGGCCATTAAAACTACATCTCAAGAGTGCCCAGTGTAGGTGGCAGAAAGCTATAATGCGAGCTGACTTGGGTGGCTTTCCAGGCAAATGTCTGAAATGATTCAAGAAATGGGCTTTTCCCAGTGTAGTCAAAAGAAGGAATGTGGGGATGAAACACGGAATAGAGTGGTCCAGGTAGTCACAGTCCGGACAGGAGGAAGTGACAGGGACTGGACTGGGAAGAAACAACGACAGGAGGAAGTTAGTTATAGGAATCATCCAGAGAGAATATATCATCTCGGGGGGGGGGGCACTTCCACCCAGCAGAGTTCAGGGAGGGATGACAGAGAACCAGGGCCTTGGTAAGTGTCACTGTAGTGGCCAGGAAGGCTGGCACTGAGAGTTGTGTGGAAATCACTCGGTGGAGAGGATGTCTCAGAGCAGGCCCCAGTGTCTGAGGAAAGGACACACGAGCGGCTATGGAAGATCATGGTTTCAAAGGCAGTGTCTTAGCAGGGGTTACCAATAGCAAAGTAACAGCTGCAGAAAGAAAGGGGTCCCGAGCTGGAGGACCCCTCCATTCTGCAATCAGAAGGTAAGGTGATTTACTGGGGAGGTCCTGTATTTTTCCATGGGAGCTGCCTTCTAGGGCCATCCTGGTAGAGGGGGTGCCGACAGTGGTTCACACTGTTTGGGGGTTCAGGAGCAGGAAGTGGGGCAGAGGAGCTTCTATGAGGAGAAAGAAGTCAGCTCCACCCTGGATGGGCCAGGAAAGTGTGGTAACATCTATTACTGGGACACCATGCTTTGGGGACAAGTAATCAAGACACAGAGGAAATCTTCGGTAGGAGTATCACCTTCCAACACTTCCTTACGGTGCATCCCAGAGAAGGGGCCCTTGAAGTCAGTATGTGAGAACACTCATTTGCCAATTGTGTAACTCTGTTTTATTTATTTATTTATGTATTTATGTATTTATTTATTTAAGATAAAGTCTCATGTAGTCCAGGCTGATCTCAAACTTGTGCTACAATGACCTGGGACTTCTAAGCCTCTGCCTCCCAAATGCTGGTTCACAGGCACAGGTGTGCCCACTGCACCACACAAGTTTATCAACTGTGTAATTCTTTTTTTAAAATTGTTTTTATTGAGTTATATATTTTTTCTCTGTTCCCCTCCTTCCTACCCTCTCTCATGGTTGCCCATGTTCCCAATTTACTCAGGAGATCTTGTCTTTTTCTACTTCCCATGTACATTAGATCCATGTATGTCTCTCTTAGGGTTCTCTTTGTTGTCTAGGTTCTCAGAGATCATGAATTGTAGGCTGTTTGGGGTTTTTTGTTGTTGTTTTGTTTTGTTTTTTGCTTTATGTCTAAAAGCTACTTATGAGTAAGTGTATACCATATTTGTCTTTCTGGGTCTGGGTTACCTCACTAATATGATGTTTTCTAGATCCATCCATTGGATCTAGAAAATTGCCCACAGATTTCAAGACGTCGTTATTTTTTCTGCTGTGTAGTATTCCATTGTGTAAATGTACCACATTTTCCTTATCCATTCTTCGGTTGAGGGACATTTAGGTTGTTTCCAGGTTCTGGCTATGACAAACAAAGCTGCTATGAACATAGTTGAGCACATGTCCTTGTGGCACGATTGAGCATCCTTTGGATATATACCCAAAAGTGGTATTGTTGGGTCTTGAGGAAAGTTGTTTCCTAATTTTCTGAGAAATCGCCATACTGATCTCCAAAGTGGCTGTACCAGTTTGCGTTCCCACCAGCACTGCAGAAGTGTTCCCTTTAACCCACAACCTCTCCAGCATAAGTTGTCATCAGTGTTTTTGATCTTGGCCATTCTTACAGGCGTAAAATGGAATCTCAGAGTTGTCTTGATTTGCATTTCTCTGATGACTAAGGATGTTGAACATTTCCTTAAGTGTCTTTCAACCATTTTAGATTCCTCTGTCGGGAATTCTCTGTTTAGGTCTGTACCCATTTTTTTTTTTAACTGGATTATTTGTCCTTTTGATGACCAATTTCTTGAGTTCTTTGTATAGTTTGGTTATCAGAGCTCCGTCTGATGTGGGGTTGGTGAGGATTTTTTCCTATTCTGTAGGCTGCAGTTCTGTCTTGTTGTCCATGCCCTTTGCTTTCCAGAAGCTTCTCTCCACTGTGTGAATCTTTAACTCAGCAGTGTGAGCAGAGAGAGCAGAGACTGAATCAGGTGTAGGAGGGGTCTCAGTCACCAATGGGAAGCAGTAAAACAAAACAAAACAAAAAACTTTTTACCATTTTAAACCTTAAAACAATCAGCAAAAGATTCATTGTTAATATAAAGTTTCAACAAAGAAGTAGGGTGTGAAAAGAAACCCAATAACCAAAGACGTTCCCCGAGGCTGAGACAGCCTGGCAGAGCAGATAATAAGACACAAAAATAACTCATAATTGCCTCAAAATCCCAAAATGAACAGAAGTGAACCAAAGCACTATGCAGGGTCCTGTCTGGGGGTGGGGTATACCTCAGTATAAGTGGGGACAAGTGACATTGTCATGTCCCCAAGTGACAGACTAAACGGGTCAGAGTTGCTAATTCTTTGCTAAATAATTTACATGTTCAACATATTAGCCCCCCCCATGGGGGAAGAATATTTAAAAAAATAAATCATACTAAAATGTATTTGGGGAAAAAAAAGCAAAATACTTTATTATGCAGATAAGCCAGTTTCGTATTTTAAACCATAAGAAAACCACAGGAATTAAGTCAGACACACACTGTGATGCTAATAGAAAGATTAGGGAGACAAAGCACACATTGGGGAAGCTGCCTGGGATAAGATAAGCACCAAGGAAGCTGTCCTCACTGCAAGCCTGTGAAAGTGGTTCGGTGCCTCTGGAACCACCCACCACTGACAAGGAGCATAGCACTTCAGGCCACAGCAACAGAAATACTGAGGCAAGAAACTCCAGACTATTGAACAAGATAGTAGACAGAGGCTGAGGGTGAATTTCCAATATGCAAAGTATGTATCAGTGTGGGGAAAACCAGGAGAAAAGGTGGACGGAACTTCTGTGATGCTTGCCCATCAAATTCAGAGAATAGTAAAACAGAATGAAATAGTGAATAGAACTGCTGTATGCGAGGTTGGAAAGATGACGTGGTGGAGGACAACTTGATGCAAGAGTGTGAGGAACAGAGTTCGAATCCCCAGCGCCGACTAAAAGCCAGGGTAATTCCAGCACTCTGGAGGCAGACACAGGATCGCAAGGGCAAGCTAGCTAGAGAGACTAGCCCAAACTGGTGAGCTCCAGATTCAGGGGGCAAATAAAGTGGAGACTGACCTGACGTTACCCTTTGGCTTACCCACACACTCACACACACAGACATACACACAGACACACACACACACAAGAACTGCTAAATAGATTTGAGAATCAACAGACTAATATAGTTTGTTAATTCAGAAGAATTAGAAAAGATACAATAAAAATGACAGTTTAGCTTACTACTTCACAAACAAAATATCCAGTTTGACAAAAATATTGGAAGAAATGGGCACTTCCTGGGGGCCATGTGAACAGCTGGACACAGTGACTCATGTCTGCAATCCCTGCACACTTGCTGCAGACTGAGAAAGGAGGGCTGTCACACGTTCAAGGCTAGCCTGGGCTACAGGGTGAGGTCAAGGCCAGCCTGGGCTACAGTGTGAAACCTTAACTCAAAACCCACAAAGCCAAGAGAGAATAGAGCTGAACCTCATAGGGCTCTACCCTAAAGACATGGTGCCAAGCTTTAAAGTTCCCTATATCCACCTGTCTTAGTCTCTGTTCTGTTGCCTTGAAGAGACACCAAGACCAAGGCAACTCTTATGCAGGAAGGCATTTAACTGGGGCTCTCTTACAATCTCAGACTTAGTCCATTATCATCATGGTGGGGCACTCAAGGGCCTGGAGCAGTAGCTAAGAGCTACATCTTCATCTGTACTCAGAGAGACAGAGAGACAGACAGACAGACAGACAGACAGACAGACAAGGCCTGGCATGGATATTTTGAAACCTCAAAGCCCAACTTCCTCCCACAAGGCCACACCTTCTAATCCTTCTCATCCTATCAAAGAATTCCACTCCCTGATGACTCAAATCTATGGACCTGTGGGAACCATTCTAATTCAAACCACCACACCAACCATCAAATTAACTTAGTTTTCAGGTGCTGGCACCTCCCCATCCCAGATGTTTGGCCACTCGGAATTAAACACAGAGGACAGGGAGCGCAGGCAAGAGCCTCCGGTACAATGCCTGGGCAGAGCCTGTTCTAACCGGTGAACCGGTCTTCACTCCCCAGGTCATGCGGACAGGTTGAGTAGGTGTGAGCCCAGCTGAAGAACAAATGCCCAGAAGAGGCCCAGCAAGGCCGCCCTCCCGACCTGTAGCCTCTCCCAGATGTCCCCCCAGGAGCTCCTGTCTGGGACTTCTGGTTTCCGGGAGAGTCACACAGGGGAGATGCAAGTCCTGGCCTGTGTATCCAGTGTGACACGCCACATGTCCTGACACACACACCCCTTTCCAGACAACCCTGTTGTTGGGCTCAGCTTGGCCTAATGCCAACAAAGAATAATTTTAAGTCACCGAAGAGAAGGGGTCTCCTGGCCTGCTCTGTGGGATGTACGACAGCCTTCTAGGAGGCCTGTCTTCTCCAGGGCATTCATTCACTTCCCTTGCCTGTGTCCTTTAGTTTCTGATTCCAGGCCCGTGCTCCTTTCTTAGGTGTGGGGTTCCTAGCAGCACCCAAATCCTAAGACCAGGAGGGCTGGGGAGACAAAACGCTGAAGCACCCATGGCCTACGGCAAATGATGGCCTCCCACCACTAGGGGGCGCTGAAGCTCAAGAAAGACCTTGGAGGATGGCTCAGACACACTCCTTGCCAGTCAGTCTCTGAATCCCTGTTTATGGCCTCCACCCCAACCCCATCGCAACTGCCAGAGTTAACTTGTTAAGGAGATGTACCCCCAACTGATTGGGACCCCCAAATCTACAGTCAGACCGGGGGAAAAAACGGGCCTTCCTTCCTTGTTTGGAGATGGAGGCCTCCCTCAACCACACAGGAGATGTGGTTCCTGGCATGCAGGCACCTCATGCCCCACACATGGTTCTGACAAGTTCTTTATTGGAAAACATGGGAGATCCCCCCTCGACCATTTGTACTGATGGCAGTGAGGCCCTGAAGGCAGGGTGCAGGCCCTTGCTCATAGTATGGGATAAGGAATGTTCCTTAAGCAGATAACAGCTAGATGGCCTCACATGGCCCAGGTCCTTGGGAGCCCTAGGAGCTCAGGATAGGTGCTCTCTCTGTCACATCTGCCTGTGACACCTGTCCAGCACGACTAAAGTGGAACCTGTCCATCCCATCCCGGCCGCACCACGGTCCCCCAGGCTTCCCAGTAGTAGATCAGGTGCCCTCTCTAGGCAGTCTTCACAGGCTGTGTGAGGTACTCTGTGAAGGAGTTCATCTAGTGCTCAGTGCACCCAGATGAGGGGTGCACCATGATCACCTCTGTTTACATGCAAAGAAGTCGCACCCCAGAGAAGTTTGATGATCTAGCCCAGGTGGCTAAGCCCAGAAGCAGCTAAGCTGGGACTGACCCCCAGAACGTTGTACACCAACATACAGAACTGCGTGATCTGAGGGTTAAGGAGCGGCCCTGGTACGTAAGAATGGCGTTAACTTATGCAAACCTTCAGCAGGCAGTGAGCGGCTCCCAGTCCCAGACTGTCCCCTCTACTTGAAACCACTTTGATGACCCTGGAGACTGAGCTCTTGAGGCTGGATATCGGGAATGAGAAAGGTGTGTTATGGGATTATGCAGAATCCAGGCTTCTCTGGGTGGTGTCCTCACTGACCTCTCTGGGCCCCAATTTGTTGTTTTAACATGTCCATCGAGGCCCCAGAAAGTATTGTGGAATTCTGCAGCCAGCAAAAAACCCACGCTGGATACCAGCCCTGCCTGGGCAGAATGTTTTTGAGTTCCCTCATGCACAGAGCTCTCTGATTATCCCTTGGAGCTCCAGTTTCAGGGTAGCTTTTCAGAGCTCAAAGACTCTGTGGGCTGTGAAGGCACCTGCAGGTCTCAGCCGTCGACTGAGCAGGATGAGACCAAAAGACAGATAGGGGAGCGCTCAGGAGAACTCGGGGTCACGGGTGCTACACAAAGGGACAATACAACCTGCATCATTTTGTCTGTACATGCTTGGCTTCACAGTGCCCCCCCCGCGAATCCTCTTGAGCCTCAGTTTATAGGCTGTGTGTCCAGACAGAGCTCAAACATGGGCCCTGGCAAACACCCACAGGCATAGGGCTGTTTCTTAGGGCCGGCTCTGGATGGGCAGCTGAGGAGAGAGGGGTAAGACCCAGCCACTCCATGGTCAGGGTCCGCCTCTTGGCTTGGAGATCTTTCCTTGAAAGGATTCTCTGACAAGGTTGTGGTGCTTGGGTTTGGCCCCCAACACAGCTTAAAAACAGCCCCTGCTGATAGGTGCCCTTGCCCCCAGCCTGGCAGCTCCGGTGTGATTGTGGCCCCTGCTGGTACAGAAGCCACAGGCTGGTCTCAGCTCCTCCGTGTGCCACCTCCTTTGTCCTTCAGGAGTTCCCTACTCTAGAGCCAGTGTTAACTTGAGTTTCCTTCCACCACAGCCCACAGCAGCTGTAAAACTTCTGCACTGAGTCTCAAATTAAGTGGATCAAACAGAAACACAGCGCCACGCAGGAAACCCGTAAAAGCAATATGGAGACTTTGCCTTTTCCATGGAGATGCCCCATGCTCCTCCTACTGCTTCATGGGTAGGGAGAAGCCATGGCCTCCTGGGATGGAGCTGTGGTCCTGCCAACACTGCTGTGGCCTGCTGTGCTGACCAATGGCAGAAGGGAACCTGGGTGGGGCAGCAATGGGTGGTGCTGTGTGTGGGGACTGGGTGCCTCCGTATCCTTCTTGTCTTTGGTTCTTCTGTCTCCTGGTCTGAAGTGGGGACCTCGGCTGGCCCTGAGCCAGCTCCACTGGGGTGTTCCAGTCCAGAACCCTCCAGGATACCCACCTCCATAAATGGCATCCATCTAAGTCCCCCTGTCCTCCAAGGTTTGCCGTCATAAACCTGAGACACGCCCCCCTCCAACTTGCACCTTTTTTACTTCCCCAGTGTATCCCATCCCTTCTTGGCCCACTGGCTCTCCTGTCTCCTCCTCCAAAAGCCTCCCCATGTTCGTCCACCAGGAGCCTCTTTCCTGAGAGCATCTCCCTAGGCTCCTCACCTTTTCTCCCTCCTGCAGGGCCTGTTCATGCCAGATCCTGGAGGCAACTGGACAGAAGCGCGCGCTGGCCCCGAAAGCCTGCTGGGGGCAGGTCAGGGAGCGGCAGCTCGGCAGGACTGTTTGTCCTGGTCCTTGGGCTTGATGGGCTGCTGACAGGAGGCAGCTGGTTCCCAGTGACAGGCAGCCAGGGGCAGTGGCACCTGTCATCCTTTGTGCCCTGCATGCTGAGCTGAGTTGAAGTAGCTGCCTGCTTGGGAGGAGCTGTGGCCCTCCCCGCTGGGCTGCAGAGTCACCCCTGCTTAGGCTGCAGCAGGGGTGAGGAGATGGCCAAGGAAGGCCACGCCTGTTGTCTCACAGCCCAAATGGCCCTGAGCCAGGCTGTGGTTATATATGTAGCCTGCTCCCCCCACTTCCCCTCCAGCATGGTTTTGAGTACCACCCCACCAACTGCAGCCAGAGACTCACCAGGTCGGAGCCCTGGACAGGTGGTGCCTCTGCTCCTAGGGGTGTGTGTGTGTGTGTGTGTGTGTGTGTGTGTGTGTGCAGCTGTGGGATAGAAGGGGCATGGAGTCCTGGGCTCCAGGAAAAAAGGCAGCCTAGGTCGCGTTAATGGATCCTTGCTTCTTTTGACATCCCTCCTTTCCTCCTTCCATTCTAGCCTCTTCAGTGAACTGCAGCTGCCCTGCTAGAGCTAAGCCCTGGTTGCCCCAGATGTGTCACCAGGACCAGGGCTTGGAGTGGTCCTAGGCCAAATCAGCAGGATCTCTCCCTCAGGGAGTCCTCAGTGACCCAGCCTCAGAAGCCAGGTTTTCCCTGCTCCTCCTAAGGCTGCCCTGTGCATAATTAGTCTTCTTGGGAGAGAGAGAGAGGGGGAGAGAGAGAGAGGAAGAGGGAGAGGGAGAGAGGGAGGGAGAAATCAGAGCCACAGAACCTCCTGCTGTGTGCTGGCCTGGTCCAGCCAACACCAGCTCCATGTCAGCAGCCGGCCAGGCTGTCCTCTTCTTTGCCTCCTCAGCAAGATTCAGAGAACTGCTGTCAGGGAACGTCCCACAGGGAAGACACTGTCTCCTGCTGTTTCTCCTGCTACTCCTTTTCTTTAGGACTGTTTTCTTAAAAGCATGGTCTCACTATATTGTCCTGGCTGAGCCTGAGACTCTTTATGTAGACCAGGCTGACCCAGAACTCCTTATGCAGACCAGGTACCCTTTGAACATGCAGAAAACCTGCTTCCTTTGCCTTAGGTGTTGTGATAAGAGGCATGTAGCACCTCCCCCTTTTTCCTCCCTCCCCTTCTCTCTTCTCTCTCTCTCTCTCTCTCTCTCTCTCTCTCTCTCTCTCTCTGTGTGTGTGTGTGTGTGTGTGTGTGTGTGTGTGTGTGCATGTGCGCCCCAATGACTTTATTTAGCCTTGCTTACAGAAGCATGAATGTGCTGGGTTATTTATTTGAGCAGGACAACTTACCAGTGGCCACACCACTAGAGAAAATAACTCCCCCTCCTTCAGCAGCCAATAGATCCTAGAGAGGGTGGGGCCTCATAAGCTCCTCCCCACCCATGATGGAAAGGTGAGGGACCCAATCTCATGCATATCTCTTGCTGTTAGCCTGACCTGCTGTGAGGTCTTGATTGTAGCAGCCAGGCCAAGGCCAGGAGACAGCATTGGCAACACTCTCCCTACCTTTGTCTCCTCCTTTCTTTCGACTCCCTGAGCCTCAGAGGGGATATAGAGGTCTCACTTAGCATACGTGTAAAACTTTTTTAAAGAACATTTTTTTTTTTTTTTGGTTTATACTTAGACTTATCTCAGGAGGATTTAATGTTGAAAATGCTGCCAGGATAGAAGGTGCAGTTTAACTGCTTAATTTCTCACAGCAACGTGACAACGCTTAGATCTCCTTATTACTATCTGTCCCCAACTTACGATTTCTTTTCTTCAATAAAGTATTCTGGTGACTCTAGGGTAAACACTGCTCACAGGAAAGTCAAGATCAGCTACTCAAATCTTCCTTGGTTTCCTCCCTCCCACACCCATGAATGGCCTTCATAATTACTTTGGGAATTACTGAAAAACATCAGAAGCACAAACAAATCTACCTCACGGCATCCCAGGCACTACCCGCACTACGCTTTCCCTGGAGACACCAAGATAGGCCAGCCCCTTGCTCTCCCCACCTCCCTGAGGCTGCACCCCACGCCCTGTGGTCTGGACCAGCACTGCATGTCCACACAAGAAACTCAGGGGGGTTTCTATTTTGCTCTCGCTGTGAATAACCCCAGCAAACAGCTTATGGGAATAACACTGTGTGCTCCCAGCATGCCCTTGGAAGGGACATAGAGAAGTAGCATTGATGGGGCAAAGCCATTTATACACATGACTGAGCAAGATATTTGAGTTGTGAGTCCCTGTATGCCGTCATGAGCCCTGTAGGCCCCTGTGAGCCCCTGATAGTCCCTGTGCACCCCCGCATGCCCCTGTAAGCCCTTGTGGACCCCTGCAGGCCCCTGTGATTCCCTGTGGGCCCCTGATGGCCCTTGTGTGCACCTGTGGGTTTCCTTGAGCCTCTGTGGCCCCCTGCATGCCCCCAAGAGCCCCTGAGAGCCCCTATGGGACACGTCAGGCCCCTATAAGACCCTGTTGGACCCTGTGGGACACTGCAGGACCCTGTGAACTTCTGTTGGGTCTTTCAGGCCCATGAGCCCCTGTGGGACCCCTGTGAGTGAGCCCTGTTAGATTCTTTGGGGCACTTCATGCCCCTGTGAGCCCCTTTGGGTCCCTGTTGGATATTTCAGGCCCATGAACCGCAGTAGGACCCTGCAAATCCCTGTGAGGCCCTCTGTGCAGGAGAAGCCATTCTCATTCCTGTCACCCAGCATATGGACACCTGCCTCTAAGAGCTTCTCCAGGTAAAGTTGTTACTCGTTTTTTTGTTTGTTTTGTTTTGTTTTGTTTTTCAAAACTTGTAAAACAGAATCTCAGGGCTGCTAAGATTCAGGTTTATGTCTTTGGAACAAGATCAGTGTCCTTTTCAGCCATGTGGGGGGACTTTGTGCTCTCACCCATTCATGTCTTCTGTCAGCTTTTCTCCAGGTTGCTGGATTTTCCTCTTTAGGAACTCGGGTCTATCGGTGACCTAAGCCCTTCACTTGAGCCATTGGGTGTCGGTCAGGTGGAGGAGGACCCTTTGACGTAAACACATAGCGTGCTCACCTGCAATCTTCATGCTTGAGATCTGCACAGCCGAACTTATAATTAAGAAGAAATCATAATGTTCTACGATTACAATGATCTGCTGGGCTTCGTTCTCTGCTATCCTGAGCCCCATGTGGGCTACAGGCCGTGAGTCAGACATGCCTGTTAGACCATGGTGTGTTTTGCCCACGTAAGCCTCTGCCAGTGAGCTCTTGCTTCTAATTTCAGGTCCTTTGTCTCAGGTGTAAAGGAGGGTGGGTACTGGAACGTGTCTCGCCTTGTGTGACCCTCGTAAAGAAAGGTGGGTTCAAGTCTGTCTCCATTAGCATGGCTGTCAATGGTCCAGAGCCCATCAGTTTGTCTTAGCCAGGAGTGGTGGTGTATACTTTGAATTCCACTTGGGAGGCAGAGGCAGGTGGATCTCTGAGTCTGAGGGCAGCCTGGTCTACGGAATGAGTTCTAGGACAGTCAAGGGTACACAGTGAAACCCTATCTTGAATAACAAAAAACAACAAAACAAAACAACAAAAAGTCAGTCTTCTCTGCATTCTTGAGAGAGAGCTTTGCCCCGTTCCGCCTTTGTGAGTCTAATTCTGGGTTTCTGCTCTACCCCTGTGTGCCCCCCACTTTCCCCTTGCTCCCAGAGACCACCACCAAGTGCCTACAGGAGGAGTTAGCCCCTTCCCTAACTACTTGGACCAGAGTTCTGTGAGGACAGAGACTGGTCTGACTACTTTCTGTCCTATGGAGAAGAGGTGGTCAGCATGGTGACAAGACCTAGGGCAGCAAGGGACTCACTTGGGCTCAAGGCTCTGAGGGTGTTGGCTGAGGGAGGCTACAAGGTGACATGTGGCCCCTTAAGTCCACAGAGCCAGCAGCTTGTCTCTAGCCCTGAGATTCTCTGGGAAGATGACTTTGGCAAGAGGGACCCTTGATGCCTGCTGAGCCTGGTTCCCTCTCTGCCATGCCAGCCAACCTCCAGCTGCTAGAGCAGGAAACAGGACAGGTGGCGCCCACGCATAGGCCAGGCACTAGGGTTGGATGGGGTCATCATTCCTGGGCACAGAGTCTCAATCTTTACAGACAGGATGAAGATGTAAAGCCCGTCCTGAGGTGTGGAGCACGGTACTGAAGACAACAGCTTTCGTCGTCCTCTGTCCCTGCTCTCCCCTGCCACATCTCCCCGCCCTTCTTTTCCTTCCTATCTGTCATCCCTACCCATTTCCACATCTTTAACAACCTCAGCAATGTGGCCAGTGTGTCATGTGTGCACCCCTTAAAGTGGAAGCCTCCCGGGTTTACCCTCTCACAGGGTCTTGCAGCCATCAGCCCGCTCTAATTTTAGAAGTTTTCCTCCACTCCCAAAACCACGTCCTGTGGACAGTCCCTCCGCCATCCCCCCTCCTCTCCCAGCCCTAGGCAGCCATGAATCAGTCCCCTCTCTGCCTCTGCAGATGTCCCTCGTTGGGACATGCCACAGTCGTGGGATCATGTGGTGTGGTTTGCCATGACTGCCCTCTCTCCTCCACGGAATGTTTTCAAGGACTTCCGTGTCTAGCCTGTGTCAGGGCTTCATTCTCTTCCGTGCCAAATAATATTGCATTGCATGACCATGATACCGCACGTAATCCGTCCTCGCGTCGGCTGGTGGAAAGTTGGGTAGTTTCCCAGTTGGGATATGGTGACTAAGGCTGCTGCTCTGAGCTGCGGTTGCTCGGAGCTGCAGCTCCAGCTGCCAGGGGCCTCATGTAGATGTGTTTGCTGCCAGGCCATAGGCACCCCTATGCTCAGCCGTCTGAGCTGTGTCTTATGTTTCCATCAGTAAGACCTGGCTGTCCCATGTGGTCACACCCTGTCCACACTTGGAATTGGCTGTGGCCACCCTCCTGGGTCTGTGTGACTGTCAGCCAGTTTTCATTTCCTTAGTGGCTAATGATCTTGAGTGTCTTTTCCTGCTTTGAGTGGATCTTATGTAACTTCCTGGAAGAGACCTCTCTTCCGATCCTCGGCCATTTTCTAGGCTATCGCCTCGGTCAGCTTTGACCGTCACCTGAGAGGAAAGCCTCAATTGAGGGATTGACCTTCAGGCCGGTCTCTGGGGTACTGTCTTGTTCATTAACTGATGTAGCGGGCCCAGCCCACTGTGGGCAGCATCATCCCTGGCTGAGTGTGCGTGAATCCATGTGAGCCATCAGGCAGCATTCCGCGATGGTTCCCACTTCAGGTTCCTGCCCTGACTTCCCCCAGTGATGGCTTGTGACACAGAGCTGTAAACCAAAGAAACTCTTTCCTCCTCTGTGATGCTTCTGGTCAGTCCTTTCCCACAGCAGAGGGGTGAGACTAGAACAGTGACGTTTTCATTGCCTAGAGGCAAGGGATCTTTATTAATCCTGACTATTCTTTCCATCCTGTGTGCTTCCCTTGCACTGCACACGTGTTCCTGCTGGGGGTATACGTGCACAGGCAGTAGAGGTTAGAGGTCAGCCCTGAGTGTCCTTGCTGGTTGCTGTCCACCTTATTTTTTTAGATCAGGGTTTTTCACTGAACACAGAACTCACTGATTGAGCAAGACTGGCTGGCTAGCAAGCCCCAGGGGTTTCCTATCTCCCCCTTCCCAGTGCTGAGATTACAGGCACACAGCACCATGTGTGGCTTTTTACGTGGGTACTGAAGATCTAACCTGGACCGGGATATCCAGCCCTCACGCATGTGGAATAAGCACTCTACCCAAACCCCTGCCCCCTCCTTGCAATATCTGATTTTTACAGCAGTTTTAAGTTCCACAGAGTCCGCGTCATCTATCTCTCCCTTTGCTTTTGTCTTTTTATCTTTATGTAAGAAGCTTTTGTTTCTATTGACTTGGAACCCAAAGCCATCCAGGTGCACTCCTGTGTCTTCTCAAACTGTTGCGGTTTTAGCTGGTGTGTTGAGCCCGTGGTCCACTTTGCCATGTCATGTTCAGCAGAAGAACCCAGCTGTGTTCTTTCATCTCCATTGCCAAGGCTTGTTGAAGTGACTATATATTTAAAAAGAGGATTCTGTGTGCAGGTTCTGAAAGTGATGCACATCTGTAAATTACAGATGTGGATTTTTACAGCACAAAGGCCATAGCTTTCCCTCCAGCCCTCTCGGCAGTATTGTTCGTAATGGCCAGGTCTGAAACTAAACAAGCCAGTTCCCATCCATTCTGATAGCTCTGGAAACACAAAGTGCCCACCTATGATGCCATGACCTCCCTGAGCTCAGCAGCAGGCTCCTGGCTGTATGAGCCTGGATCAGGCTACACACTGCCTCTCCGTGGCTCAGTCTGTGGCTGTGCTCGGCTGTCCGACCTTGATGCCTTCAGGACACCTCTCCCTGCTTCTTGAATGTCTGCCCCGAAAATCCTTTTCTTTGAATGTCTGTGAATGTCTCTTTCTTTCTGACAGGACGTGCTGTGGAAACCAGGCTGGGTCTCAAACTCACAGAGGTTTGCCTGATTCTGCCTCTTGAGTGTACATCACCTTGCCAACCCTTGAGTTATCTTCTTAAAATAGGTCATTTGATTAAATAACAAAAGCTGTTGGGTTTCTTCACAGTGTATCTACTGATGCTCTTTCCCCCCACCACAGTAGATATTTTGTTCTTAGATCCATCGTTATCATGACATTTTTCATCAATATGATTCCATTTTCTGATAACTTCCATATAGTTTTGTTTTGTTTTTGTTTTTGTTTTCTCATTTAGTTTCTCAAGACAGGGTTTCTTTGTGTAACCCTGGCTGTTCTGGAGTTTATTCTATAGACCAGACTGACCTCAAACTCAGGGATTCACCTGCCTCTGCCTCCTAAGTGCTGGGATTCAAGGTTGCACCACCATCACCCACCTCTCATACAGTTCTTAAATTATACTTTCATTTATATCAAATATATTTCTGAGGTCTTATGTGGTATTTACTATTATCTGTTTAGTTGTTCTATCTGGGTATTTCCACATAATATTTTTCTTAATCTCACTTTTGGGAGAGTCCCTTGTTTTTGGTTATTGTGGTGGTTTGAATGAGAAATGTCCCCCACAGGATCCTGAGTTTGAAACCTTGGTCCTCACCTGTTGTTGGGGCTGTTTGGGAAGGTCACAGAGCTTTGCTGGAGGAAGTGAGGGCTTCATAGCCCACTCCCACTTCCTGTTGCTGCTGTTTGCTGAGCCCAGATGCAGTGTGACCAGGCAGCCTCTTGCTCCGGCTACTACACTTTCCCTTGTCGCTGTCCCTCCCCTCCTTCTTCCCCCTGTCCCCTTCAAACTGAGAGCCTAAAGAAGCCTCTCCTAAATTAATTTTGTTACCATATTTTATCACAGCAATGGGAAGCATGGGGACCATGGGAATGTATTTTTTTTCCTTTGGTTTTAAAATTGACATTTTCGGGGGCTGAAGAGATGGTTCCACAGTTAAGATAATTGCTGTGCTATATTGCAGACCTAGTTTGGTTCCCAAAGCTCATACCATATAGAACACAACTCCCTGTAGCACAGTTGCATAGAATCTGATGTCCCCATTAGCCCCCTCCAAGTCTCTCTCCCTTAACACATCATTCAACTTATTTCTTCCTTCCTTCCTTCCTTCCTTCCTTCCTTCCTTCCTTCCTTCCCTCCCTCCCTCCCTCCCTCCCTCCCTCCCTCTCTCTCTCTCTCTCTCTCTCTCTCTCTCTCTCTCTCTAAGTATTGCCAATACAAGATACAAGCATGGGCATGGGACAATCCCTTGGAGCAAGGGACCCAGCAGTGGCCACTGGCGACATCTTCATCCCCAATCAACTGCCATGGCCAATAGCCCCTCAGTCAGAGCTGGAGCCTGGAAATGATCTACCCCATCTGTGATGGAATCTTGATCTCCTGCAGGTAACTCTGTGAGTCTGTGATATGAGTGCCAATGATGCTCCCAGATCACATGATCATTAAATGAAAACTGTAGTGTCAGTGTTTGTGAGTGTGTGTGTAGACATGTGTACACACAAACTTGCCCATGGAGGTCAGAAGGGGACATCAGAACACCCGGAGCTGGAGTTGTGAACTGCCCAGCATGGGTGCTGCAACTGAACCTCTGTAAAATTACTACACACTCCTAACTGCCGAGTCATCTCTCTAGCCTCTCTGTTTCTTTAAATATGATGTATTTTCAAATCCTGACCCGCATGAGGGGAGGATACTGTGCCGTGTGACCCACGGAGCCCCTAGGGTACACAGGGTTTGGTGCTGAGGAAGTTATTTGTCTACTGGCATGGTGCTAGGATACACCGTAGGACCCCTGAGCACCCAGAACCTCTCCAAACCAAAGTTTGGGAATCTATAAACTGAGAAGTTGGTCTAAATGACTGCCAAGTTTGCTCTTGAGTCAGGAGCCAATTTAAATACCTCTGAGAAGCAGGGAGCCCCTAATCTAAGGATCCTTTCTTCATCATTCCAGTTGTCTCTGGCAACTGTCCCTCTAAATGGCTGTTTCCACAAGAAAATAAACTCTGCTGGCGGTGCAAACACATCTGCTGCCCTCCTGGGGCTCCGCGTCAGGGCTGCGCTCCTCTGGGACACGCCGTGACATGCAGCTGTTGGAGGGGAAAGACGTTTCTCAGCAGCTGGATCACAGGGAAGTATGAGAGGGACAGCAGATCTGCAGTGTGTGGTGACCACAAACACACGCGAGGGGGCCACTTAGCTGCCCCAGGGAAGCTTGCATGCCGTATGCATGCCTGCCTTCCCTCCAGCGCTGGTCCCTTTGCCCACCTGTCAGGCTGTGGCCTCCAGCAGAACTGGACATGGAAGAGATAGAATCTCGAGTCTCTTAGGAGAAGGCAGAATTTGACTTGGTGGGGTCAAGGACTAAGGCCCATATGGATGCTGTGGCTGGGCGTCCCAATGGCTCTTAGTACACACACAGGCACACAGGCAAGCACACATGTACTGAGGCCATGGGTTGGAGAGACACATAACATTTCTGCTCTGTGTTTCAACCTTACTATATTGCCCTAGCAGGTCCCAAATTCCCAGGCTCTAATGTTCATACCTTGGCTTACCAAGAAGCTGGGAGGAAAGGCACATGCCCTCAGGCCTTTTCCAAGATCCATTTATTTATTTATTTATTTATTTATTTATTTATTTATTTATTTATTATGTATACAATATTCTCTCTGTGTGTATGCCTGAAGGCCAGAAGAGGGCACCAGACCCCATTACAGATGGTTGTGAGCCACCATGTGGTTGCTGGGAATTGAACTCAGGACCTTTGGAAGAGCAGGCAATGCTCTTAACCTCTGAGCCATCTCTCCAGCCCCCTAAGATCCACTTTTTCTACCTGTGCTGCCTCTACTCTCCATCTACTGTGCATGGCCTGGATGTCCTTCTGGCTCCAGGCCATCAGAAAACAGCCCCTAGGAGTAGACCAACTCACAAGTCCACAGAAACACCGAGACCCCTGTTATCCCTCTGGAAGCATGCAGGTCATCTTCCCAGGGTCTGTGTTGCAGGAACCAATACAGCAAGCTTAGTGTCATCAGGCCCCCACTCCCAGGCCTGACCACTTCTCTTCCTGCCCAATACATGACTGTATCAGTCAGTTAAAGGTTAAGCTGGCACCCCGACTTCTGTCTCATAGTCTCTCTAGCCCATTTACAAACATGCCAGCTTGGCTCTAGGACAATTCAGATCCCATGTTGAGGTGCTATCCTAAGTGACCTCAAAGTGCTGGCCCATGCCTGCCTGGAGTCTTTCCACCAGTCCAATCCAGGTCCTGTCCATCTGCTCAGAATCCCCAAGACCTCATCTTAAAGTCACCATTCATGTCTTCCTCATGGCCAGAGAGTCTTCAGAAGTCTGGTTCCTTCTCAACCTCCTGCTCTCTCTGTCCCCTTCTTCAGTCGCACAGAATCCTTGATTTGGGGTTCAGGGTCCCTTCACTCATGTTCCCTTACCTGGAGGGTCCGTCCCTTGGATAGTCCCATTACATAAAGCTTTAACATCGCCCCACAGAGCCTTCCTGACCCATGCCACAGGATAACATCTGCAGACAGTGTAGACACAAAGACTTCAATGCACCTGACCTGGGGGTCAAGTATCAGGGTTTTGGGTTAGAGCAGTGGTTCTCAACCTGTGGGCATTAACCCCTTTGGGTCAAGGGGTCATAGGGGTCACCTAAGACCATCTGCATTCCAGATATTTACATTATGATTCATAACAGTAGCAAAATTACAGTTATTAATAACAACAAATATAATTTTATGGTCGGGGGTCACCACAACATGAAGAACTGTATTAAAGGGTCGCAACATCAGGAAGGTTGAGAACAGCTGGCTTAGAGCAAGGCCATCACAAGATGCCAAGTAGGGTTGATTCCATCCTAAGCCTTATCCACATGCCATCTTGTCCCCTGTGACCCAGTGACCAAAGCTTGTGTCACAGCCCCGCCTGACCACAAGGCAGAGAATGGAGAATAACTGACACAATAATGTTACCTCTCCTCACCCTGGAGAGTAGGTCCAGATGTCTGATGTGTCTCCAGACCCCCAGAAGCCTGTGTCCAGCGCTGGAGGAACACCAATGATCTGGGAGAGCCCGCAGCTGGCTACCTTTCCCTCATCAGGTCTTAGCCTGACCCGTGCCCAGCTGAGGAGCAAGCTATAGCAGGGACTGTTCCAATTCTACCTAGTGGCAGCCCCTTCCTTGGATTGCTATATCTACTATAACCAGACCCAGTGGTGAGAGGACCCCGCCCCCCGCCACATCAGAAGGGCCTTATAATCATTTCTTCCTGAGACATGGAACCAGGAAGCAAGAAGGGACAACATAGAGAGGACGAGGACCCCCTGAGGGCTCCTCAGAGACTATGGCATTAAAAGTAGGCTTCAATAGCAAGTTGAGGAAGAAAACTCCCCCATCTGAGGTCTGACTCCCCCATCCACCCACCCACCCTGGGCAGGGGGTTGGACGGCTCTCTCCTTCCTCGAGCCACCTCTCACTGTGGCTTTCCAAGGAGACTGATGACCCCCTAGACACTATTTCTAGGGTTCAACTCATCTATGTGAATTCTCAGCATTTTTGGTGTACAGGGCTGCTTTGGAATAAGCTTCTAGAACCTTCAAGCCATCCTGTGTGTTTTTGTTTTTCTCATTGTTTTCTACAAGGGCAGATACGTGTCTGCAGATTCGGAGGGAAGTCTTCCCCGGCTGTGGAGAAAGGTTCCAACACGGTAGGTGTTGACTTAGAAAGGATACCAAGAGGTGGGTCAGGAGTCTCTGAGAGTCTTCAGAGGCCAAGACCAACAAACAGGCTGCGCCCCACCAAGATGGCTACCCTGAGAATCAACCCTCAGTTGCGTATCCTGATCGGCTCTGTCTGTCCCTCTGCACCTCTGCCCCAGTGCTCCTTGGGGAACTAAAAGAGTTGAGTGACACAAAGGGGATCTCCCTGTGCAGCACAGTCTTTCTGAGACAGCAATCCCTGGAGTATGCCTGATGGCCCAAGCCATTCTCCTCTTCTAACTGTCCTTCAAAGGGTAGAGATGCTCATTTTTGGCACATTCCCCTGGTACACCCTCTTAGTCTTAAGAAGCTGATGGGCACCCAAGATCCCCCACAAGACAGCCCAGTAGCCCGACCTGAGTCTGTGGATCCAGGGCACGTCGATATAACCACACCCAGCACCCATGGTGTTGCCCTAAGGATGAGCCCATAGCAACAACAGGGAGCTGCCCAGCTTCCAGAGCTCAAGGCTTAACCCATCCTTTCTTTGGGGGCTTTCCTCACCCCAGAATGGGCCTCCAGGGGCAGCGGCCACACTCAGTTCCCATCCCTAGTTATCCAATAGGAAATGCTCCCCACAAGAGGCAGATGCCCCATGGACCAAGCACCTAGGCCTCTCCAGGGTGGAATCAGTGCCCCTGAACTTATTTGGAAAGGATGGCCTCCCATCTCTTTTCTCTTTCTGTCTCCTTCTCACTACAGGTCAGTGCCCAGAATAGGGCACTGGGAGCTATGGAGAGAAGAACATCTACGGGAAAGGGGGTGGCATGCCCATCCCGGGTACCCGCAGGACAACCTGGCCCAGCTATGACAGCTCATAACCCCACCTGTCCTCCAAAGAGCCCTGACCAGCCAGGTATGCAGGGTACATCTGGCCCTGTCTCCTCACCAACACTGCGTGACAAAGACACCATTGCCCTGGCTCAGGACCCGGGCTGCACTGAGTTCTCCACGCATGTGAGTCTCCCAGCTGGGGCGATAACTTAACCCACAGCCTTGAGGGAACAGTTTGGGCCAAGGCTGTGACTCACATCAGATCTTTGTTTTCTATCTTTGGTGTCACACCCCATCTCAAGGCCCGGTGACCTCAAAGCCTCCCCTACCCCCATTCCATCCAGAGAGAACCAAGGCTTGGGGGTGGGCGGTGTGATCCTGGGATAGCAAGCCTTCTGCTTCCTGCAGACGAAGTGCTACGCTCTAATGTCGGATGGTAGGGAAAACTGGCAAGGTCCCGGCTGTGTTCCTACTAAGCCGTGACTCACCATTCCTGGTGGGCAAGCCCCCGCCTCCAGGCTCGCTGCTCCTGCTTCTCCCTAAGTCACATCCCGGTCCCTGTGGGAGGGGACACCGTGACCTGGCCTTTGAAGCAGTGTGCTTCCTCCAAGGCTCTAGAATCTGCAGAGTGTTGTGATTCACCCGAGGTTTGGAGCAATGTACAGGGCTGTTATTCATGTAGGGCTTTGTACATTGTGAAGTGCTGAGTGACCCTGTTCAGCCATTCACTCATTGCAGGCTGAGACAAACAAAGGAGCATGGGCCAGGCTCATGGGTCACAGTCACACTGTGGACAACCCAGGAGTGCACCAAGCCTACCAACATCACATACATAAGAGTCTGGTGTGAGCACACCTGCTGCCAGAAGATGGGGAGATAGCCGCCATGTCCTGCTCACTCCCTTTCAGGAAAGAGACACTGGCTCTGAGGGTCTGAGGTGAGTTGGAACTCACTAGAGTTGACCACGGGCTGGTTGGTGAGTCTGAGCACCAGCACCTTCTACATTATCGGAGTGAGATGACCCCCCCACTCCATCCCCATATTTCATAATTATTTTAATTAAGATGATAAGCAGCAGCTTGTGAAAGATTTAATTATAATTAGCAGGCGACAATACTTGGGTGAGTCAAATCACCAAGTGGGTGCTGCTGGTTCACAGACACCTGAGAAATTCACATTTGTAAAACACGGATGAACTGTGACTATCGAGACAGTGAGAAGCTACATCTCCCAACCCTGGGAGGTGACAGTGTCCCCAATCCACCCCAGCACTGTGAGGATCTAGCCTGAATGTCCCCACCTGGGTCAGCACTGCAATGGCTGCCTGTGTCATCGCTGGGCCCTGAGTTGAGAGAGTCCAGCATATGGCAGGGACACTACAGTCACGGAGCGTAACAAGCTTTGACCCAAGCTCTTGAGTTGCTGTCCACCCTGGGCTGTGCACAGGTTGCAGTTGGCACAGCTCACATACAAGGAGCACACCTGTGCTGGCTCTAGGTTCACACTGGGATACACAGAGCCTAGTGAGACGTGACCCTGCCCTTCATGTCTCATAAGAAGTACTGTCAGGGAAACAGAGGTAATCCTCAGAGCTAATCAAAACCCGAGCTAGGACAAGGTGGCAATCACAAGGCCACAGAGCAGAAGCAAGGAAACCACAGTGCCTTGGAACAGGAAAGAGAGCTGGACCTACTGAGAGACGCTGGCTAAGGACAGTCTGGGGACCAGGAACCAAGCCTGGGCCTATAAGGGCAGCAACAGCTCATGGCTGCAGACTAGGTCAGATTCAGTCTGCCCTAAACCCATTGCTATGCGACCTCACAGGGACCCTTGTGAGTCATCCACATCTCTGATGGTTAGTTTTTGCGTGTTTTTTTCTTTTTTTTTATATATCAAATTGACAACAATTAGAGTTATCTGGGAAGAGGGACCCTCAGTTGAGGAAAGGCTCCCATTAGATTGGCTGATTATAGGCAGGTCTGTGGAGGCATTTTCTTCATTAATGGTTGATACAGGACGGCCCAGCCCACTATGGGTGGCACCACCCCTAGGTAGGTGGTACTGGGTTATATTTTAAAAAGCAAGCAGAGTGGTCCGTGATAAGTAATCGGTATTCCTTAATTGGTTCTGTTCCGTCCAACAATGGGCTGTGATTGCAAAGTGTATGTCAAATAGACCCTCTCCTCCCCAAGCTGCTTTTGATCAATGTCTCATGACAGCAAACAGAAACGAACTAGCACACGGTCACATCAGGTTACAGGTCCTTCCTTCGCAGGATGCAGAGTAGCCTTCCCTGAAGGAGGCTGGCGAGTGCCTCCCTGGGCTGAACTAGACACACAGATGCAGAGGGGTGTCTGAGATGCTAGACAGGGCACGAGTTACCCAGAAGAGGAGTCCTCTAGTTGCACAGGGCTCCATGGGCCCAGGATGTGAGGGAGGGGCACAGGCTGCAGGAACCCCCCCCCCTCCGCCTCTCCAGCTCCTGGTGGCTCCAGGGTGTCCCTGCTTATGGTATACTTCTCTTGTCTTGGTTCTCATGTGGCCTCCTCCCTACATCTGGCTCAGGGCTCCTCTCCTTTCTCTTTTAGATGCTGGCAGTAGATTACAGTTTGTCCTCATTGCAAGACGGTCACATCTCAAGATCCTTAATGGCCTCCAAGGACACTTAATAGGGTCATGCTTGCATGGGGCTTAGGAGTTAAGTGTACGTGGGAGAGACTCTCTTACCCACTTCACTTCGCTCCACAGGAAGCCCCAAGGGTGCAAAGAGCAAAGTAGTGTGCCTGTCCATCTGTGGCAGACAACCCTTCTGCATGGACACCGGGGCTCAGTGCCCTAGAGGCAGAATCAGGACCAAGAATTAGAACCAGGTGGTTGGGAACATCTTGTCCCCGCGTAGTCAGGGACTTGCTCGTTCTCAAGCCTCTCAGAGCCTCAGAAGGAAGCTGGTCGTCACTGGGTCACTTTCACTGCCCCTCCAGGCCTCACACCAGGATGCCTCCATTTATTGCTGTTCCACTCAAGCCTAAAGGAATTGCAAACGAAATTAGCCAGTGATTTAAAGGGAATTGATTTTATCTGAAAGCCCTCTAAGCGCTAGCTGGCCCATCCCCCACCCAGCGAAGGGCGCTGTTGCTGCAGCTTTCTGATTGCCCCTTGCTGCACCTGATCTAATTTCCTGTCCCGGATAGCCCCCTCCCCACCCCCGGGAAGGCTAGCTCCTCTGTCTTCTGCTGGCACCTGAGCTGCGATTTAGGGCTTTGAACTGTGAAGGAAATTGAATTCCTCTCCTCCTTCAACGCTGTGTCCCCTGGGCTAGCTGTAGAGCCTGAACAAAAGAGGAATGTAGTATTCCTGCTCTGGGATCCACAGCAGAAACTGTTAGAGTCGCTGTGACACTCAGAAGAGCGATGGGAGATATCCCCACTAGTGCTCTTCTCAGGGAGATCCAGGCCCTAGTGATGGAAGCTACGGAGCTTCTTGGTGCAGAATCTGAATCTCATGACCTTGAGAAGGTCAGGTTCCATAGTGGGGAAGCTGTAAAATCAGAAGAGTGGAGACCACCCACAGGTGGGCCTAGTACTGAGAGAGATTCCAGAACACTGGAATCCCACTGCCAGGATTGTGTCTTTGGCCCTTAGCCTCAAGTCCCATTAGCCAACTCCGTGTGTCTGGGAGCCATGTAAAAGCCAGCGCAGTGTTTGCTAGGGTTTCTGCCTCAGCCTGATACCCCACCTGAGCCCTGGAGCACTGTGCAGGCAAATCTAACTCTGGAAGGTCAGCGGACTGAGCCTCACGGTGCTCAGAAATCCTGCCCTTCAATGGTTCCACCAGCCAGGCCCCTGACTTCCACTTGACTGACAGCCAAGGGTAGAAGTACTACTACTACATACCTCTCCATGCCGACGACAAGGGGAAGGGGGGACTGGCCATCTGCCCTGACCCTGGTCACAGCTTTATACAACCAAACCTTGCATCATTCCTGTGCCCCTGCCGTGCTCTTGTCTTGGTTCCTCCGTCCTTGCCATTTACTGCCTGGGCATCTGCTTTTTCAAAACTGCCCACTTCAAGTCTGGATTCCACTGGCTGCCCCTCAACCCTGCATCCCCACGGCTGCCCCTCAACCCTGCATCCCCACGGCTGCCCTTCAACTCTGCATCCTCATGGCTGCCCTTCCGCCTGAAGTTCCTTCCTGTAGCTCATCCAGTGAGAAGCTCTCTCTCCTTTGTTCCCAGGCTGGACCTGGCTGGGATTTGGATGACTGACGTTTGGAAATGACTACAAACTGTATTCCATTTGATTTCAACCAACATCAGAGTAGAAAGTGAACAGGGTTAGCTAGCCAAAACCTGTGCCCTGTACAGATGCCACAAAGCAGAGACGGCTCAAACTGGGACCCGGAAATGAGATTCGACCTTATCCAAAGACACAGTCTAGCTGAACTGAGACCACACACCCCTGAACTACCAGCTCCAGCTGTCCTAAGATTGTTCTAATGCCACCTGGCCCCGGTACAGCCCCCGAGCTTTCTCATCTCCTAGGATTCCAGATAAGCGGAGCAGGGTGCATTTGCCAGACAGCTGCACACTAGACAAAAGGAGAGGTGCTTTGGGGGCGCTTAAACCCCAGGAGACTCCTCAGCTGGCAGAGGAACGCCACTTTCTATCCAAGATAGAAGTTGTGCATACCTGGAATCACACGCATTCCTTCGGATTGTGTTTTCATCAAGTTCCCAAACCCAGATCAAAGCTGGCAAACTGGACAGGCCTCTTTGAACCTTTCCCAGGTCTTGGCCAGGCAGGTCCTGAAAACTACAGGGTTGGGTTTTTTTGTTTTTCCTCTAGTAGAAAGGAGTTGGAAAGTAGAGCTGGAGCCTCAGAACAAAATTGGAAAGACTTTCTGTCCTAGTCAGTGTTTCTATTGCTGTGATAAAACGCCATGGCAAAAGCAACACGGGAAAGGAAGAGGTTATTGCACCTGGTAGCTTCCAGTAACGTCCTTCAGGGCCATCAGGATAGGAACTCAAGGCAGGAATAAAGCAGAGGTCATGGAGGAGAGCTGCTTGCTAGCTTGCTTCCCATGACTTGCTCAGCCTGCTTTCACTTGTCCAGGGATGACGCCATCAATGGGCTGGGCCCTCCCACATCAATCAATCAAGAAAACACCTAACAGGCTTGCCTGCAGGCAATCCAATGGAGGTGTCTTCTCAACTGAAGTTCTGCTTCCTAGATAATTCTAGCTTATATCAAGTTAATTTTAAAAAACTAGCCAACACACTATCTCTCCCTAGGGCCTTCTGGCCCCCTGGTGTAACCATGGGCAGTGGGATCAAATCCTTGTGTTTCTAGAGATGCTCAGACCTGGATGAGTTGGAAACAGCAGTGAACCCATGGTCCAGGCTGGCCAATCTTTTCTGTTTACCTTAAGATACTGTCTGGCACAAGGTAGGGCACCTGGCCCCAAATGGCAAATCTTTCTGATAGGAGACTCGGAAGTCTGTGAAGGTTCTTAGAGCCATCAACACCCCCCTAGAAATGACTGACGGGTCTTTCTGACACTTGACATCCCACATGCCCCGAACACTCACGCCTTCTTGCCCCTCCCCCGCCACCAGATGCAGCTGTACTGATAAAACTCATCTGTCCCTACATTTTCTACTTGTATAAAACAAGTTTTAAGGATGATTGACATCTGGGCTGGGGATGCAGCTGGCGGTTATGACTGAGAATGGCAGAGAGCTTGCTTAGCATGTCCTATCCCTGGGTTCCACCCCCAGCATGACATAAATAGGTATGGTAGTGCATGCCCCTAATCCTGGAGCTCAGAAGATGAGGGCGGGACCCTCAGAAGGATCCTCAGCATGAGTTTAATGCCATCTTAGACTATCTAAGACCCTGTTACAAAAAAAGACGCAAAGCAGCAACAATGAGACAGACTGAAGGTGGCCCTTTCCTTGCACAGGAGCATTCTCTGAGCACTAAGTCCTTCCTCACCCGGATTGTGTTGGGCTGGTCTGTTTGCTGTCTCTAGTTGATAGAATAGTGGGGAGAAAGAAGTCACGTCCCCCTGGGGTGGAGCTTTCGCTGGCAGGGACCTGCAGTGTCCACAGGTGAGATCAGAACTCAGAGGTCACAAAAGTAGGGGTGCTTCTAGCCAGGAAGTCTCTGCTGCTGTGAATTACCAAGATGACCAGAGAGTTCCTACCCTGCCCCCACTCGGACGTATACCCCTGAACTCCACCATGAAGCCACACAAGTATAAAGCGCTCCAGTCAGCTCACTAGGGACTGCTTGAGACCACACAGGGCCTAGGGGTCTGTCTAGTTGCTGACCAGCACAGAGACCACTCCCTGGTCAGCTTCAGAGAGCTCACACTATGCCTGCTCACTCATGACTCATGATAACTCAAGAGCATTTGAGGACAATTCAGGAACCATTCCTTGTCCAGCCTCAATGTTCATTCTCTCTCTCTCTCTCTCTCTCTCTCTCCACATACACATCCAACCACGAGTATCATTATTAGACCAAGTTCCCCTCTGGTCTGAGAGTCAACAGCATAGAAATAGCATGTGGCCTTCTCAGAAAGGGCTGTCCTTGGAGCTGGCACCAA
Organism: Chionomys nivalis; assembly: GCF_950005125.1. Lineage (NCBI taxonomy): Eukaryota > Metazoa > Chordata > Mammalia > Rodentia > Cricetidae > Chionomys > Chionomys nivalis. Next base: position 103,991,648 of record NC_080087.1, on the reverse strand, counting down.
AGGCAAATACCCAAGGTGCACACTGGCCTATTTTAAAGCAATCTCCTGGTGAATTCATCCCTGCCTTTCTCCCTCACCTTGTGGAATCTATTTTAAAAGACCAGAATTTTCTTTACATCCACCTCTGAAATGCACTACAGGAGAGAAGAGAAACATAAATACATCGGGATACAGGCTGTGGGGTCAGAGCGAGTAAGGACAGAAGGCTCAAGCATGCGCAGGCCTGAAAGGAGTCTGGTGGCCCCATCCCTCAGCTCAGTTCCATAGCTCTTGTGGGTGAAAATAGCAGTGCACGAAACTGCCTCTCCTGGCTCTGCTGCACACTCAGATCCTGAAGCCTCCTGGGGGTGGGTAGAGCGCTAGGTTCTCAACGGGGCGTCCCCACCGTGTCTGGGTCCTTGAAAGTGTGGACCCCAATTACAGCCCATTAAAGCCTGAAGTCTACCGTGAGGGGTGGAGCCCACTCTCTGCCTGGTGGTCTAGCCACGCCTCCTCAACCCCTGCAGAGTTACCTGGCACAGGGGACTGCAAGAATTCACAAAAGGCCAAGGAGCTGGCCCAGGTCAGAGCAAACAGCCCCAGGCAGCTTGAGAACAAAAGGAGACAGTGGCAGAATGGTATCACCCTGGAGGAAACCAGTCCCTCTCCTTGTCCCTTCAATTGGGTGTTATCAGGCAGGGGTCTATCAGCTGAGGCACCCTGAGACCACCCTTTGCCCAGGGAAGGCAGTCCCTAATTGGTCGCCTTAGTTAACAGCTGCCTGAATGGAACTTGCCACACTGGCCAGCATCTTCCTACCTCATTCTGTCATCCGGACTCCCACAAAGGCAGGTGGGGTTGCCCTCCTGGCCTGGCTGATCTCAATCGCAAACGGTTTCTGGGTAGGCCCTCACCATGCGGCAAATTCCCAGACTCCTCCAGTCTCCTGAGGATGGCGGTCGAGCGGGGATGTGGCTGAACTATATGCTCCTGAGCCATCTGTGTCCCCGCCCCGACCTCGGCTCTTTCCCAGCTGTGTGAGGGTTCCATCTCTCACGGTAGACTTCAGGCTTTAATGGGCTGTGATTGGGGTCACACTACCAAGGACCCAGACATGGTGGGGACGCCCGTTGAGAACCTGGCGCTCTCTAGAAAGCCCTGTAGGAGCTTTGACCAGTCCCTCCCTTTGGACTAAGTGAGGACCACCATGCCACCAGAGCTCTTGACTCTCACCATGACTTCATACCATACCTCTCTCCAGGTACGCAGCCAGTCTCTCCAGAGCTCCTGTCTATGACTGGACATACCGAAATAGATCTGCTTCTTGCACCTTCTGACGTAATTGTGTCTGGAGGCAATGTGTTAGGCCCCTCCACTCCCTCTTATGCCCAGCACATAAAAAGAAGCCAGTGTGTGATGCATGAACTCACAGAGGTATTAAAAAACGATTTACTGGGGCTGGAGAGATGGCTCAGTGGTTAAGAGCATTGCCTGCTCTTCCAAAGGTCCTGAGTTCAATTCCCAGCAACCACATGGTGGCTCACAACCATCTGTAAAGAGGTCTGGCGCTCTCTTCTGGCCTTCAGGCATACACACAGACAGAATATTGTATACATAATAAATAAATAAATATTTTAAAAAAACGATTTACTAAGGGTTGCAATGACAAAGGATAAACTCTCACAATACAGAAAAGGCTGAAGCTACGGCTGATCCCACACTGCCTCTCCTGCCCCTCGGCCGTCTGGGTCTCCCCTCACACCAAGCAATAGCCAGAACAAGAAAGCAAGCACACTTCTTCCTCCAGCTTATCGGTCCCCACGTAGCACCTCAGGCTGTGCCCTGAGGCCGGTACCCCAAAAAATGTTGGTGGAATGAACCCCCACAAGTTTGCTTGATGAACGGATTCTGTGAGCCAGTACAGGGCATCCCTCCCTAGGTGAGATATCCAGGAAGGAGCAGGGTTAGAAATGGCCCCATGTAGAAAGTGGACAGCTTTACTAGGACATCAAGCTTCTCACAGCCCTCTGCTCACCTGCATGACCCAGGAAGCCTTTGGGGCACCTGTCAGGCCTCTTCATTGACCATGGCCTATAGTAACAAGTGTTTCAAAAGAGCCTCAGGTTTGGGAGGCCACTCACCAGCAGCCTCTGGGTCCAGCTCTTGGCCTAGGCTCCTCCTGTGTGAACTCAGAGGAGGCCAGTGTGTCTGCCTGATTCTCTCTCCTGACTGAGCCCACATTATTACAGACCCCTATCCTGGGCGAGTCCTAGGTTCTGTGGCCCTGGAAGTCCCACCAGTGAAGTCCCATGAAAGGGTGATTATTGATTCCTTCTCTCAGGGACTCCAAGGAAAGACAGACAGGCAGGTCTAGAGTCTTTCCTATCCTTGTACCTCTGGGGAGAAAGAGCCTGGACCATCGAAGGGAAAGGAGAAGGGTAAAGGGGAAAGAGGAGAAGGAGGAAGAGGATAGGTAGAGGGAAGGAGGAGCTGGGGGCAGGAGGAAAGGGAGAGGAGGAAGAGGAAAAGGAAAGAAGCCTTGTGCCTTCAGGCATGCTCTTCTCAAGACTAAATGCAGAAGGCCTCCTTGCTGGGGCCCCACAGCAGGCCTCTTCAGGAAAACGTCTAGAGACTTGGTCTATTTTTGCCCTCTGACAACACAACAGAAGCGGCGCTGTGACTTATCTCTGGCACAGAGGGAGCTTTGTGCCCCTGGCTCCACTGTCCCAGCCCCCATTCCTCGTCCCAACTCAAGATGAGAGCAGGGCCAGCAAGTTGCCCCAT